>NC_091634.1:19422352-19732508 GCF_027580195.1 Bos mutus | reverse complement strand
GGATCGTGGTAAGCTTCTAGATTAATTTAGAAGGAATTGACAACTTTATGCAAACAAGGTTTGAGCTCTTCCATTTTTTTCAAGTCATCTGTTGTCCTTCATAAGCATGCAGAGTTTTCTCCATTTGTTATTGTGAACATTTCTTGTTTTGTATGTGCACATATCCATGCATACATATATGTATGCATTAAGTATACAGGTAGTTCTCAGTTTGTGCAATAGTATGGGACCGTAAACATGATTGGCAAGCTGAAATTATGTAAAGCCATCTTAATTGTGAAACCTACAGTTCTGTGATTTTTTAAATTAAAAATTTAAGCTCTTTTACTGTTAGTTACAGATGTATAAGGAAATGAAAAATAGTAAAAGTAATATTAACTTAGTACACGGTAGCTTAAAACTTAGAAACACTGAAAATGAGTGTTCTACTCAAGCATAGTTTGCACAGTGCTTGTGTTCTCACTGTTTGCCTTACAGCACAGGGTGAGCAGTTTTTCTGTGCCCTGGCCAATGGCCATACTCCTTTCTAACTAGGGATCAACTTTGAACATTTTATCCTTTGCTCTTTAAATGTCATGAAACATCTCCAAGAGTTTCTGTTATATGAAGTTTTTCTCTGGCGTAACTTTCCCTGGGAACAGCTTTCCTTATTTATGTCATGGAGATCCTCTGGCTGCATACCTAGAGCTGCTTCAGCAGTGGCAGCATCAGCTTTCCTCTGGTCAGCTGTTTGTTCTCTAAGTCCATTTACGTTTGTGTCTAATTTCACTTCCAGCATTACCACTTTGGGGTTTCTTGCTGTGTGTTCTTCCATTTTGTTGGCCAGTTCTCTTTTTGGATCATCAATTTTTGTAAATTGTTACATGAATTTATCACTGGGATACAAGGAGGCGACATAACTACACGCTTTGCTGTCTGTGACTGAATTAATAGAAGCAACTGACTAATCACTGACAGACTTTGAAAGAAATCACATAAATTAGTCGCTGATTATATTTTGTTTTATTGTTTTCAGAGTGGACCAAAGAGCTCCTGGTGAAGTTTGTACACTACAGTTACTCACAGTTAATAATACTTTGAAATTTGAACAGTGGTGTTAGGAGACTCATCTAACTATATGCCATAGTAACGAAAATCCATTCATGTCAGAAATACTCAGGGCAAGGACTGCTTACACACACACTTGCTGTTAGGCTTTTTCCTTTTTTTTTTTTTTTTCTATTGCTCTCATAACTTGGATCCTTTCCTAGTTTTCAGTATTGTTATGTGGGGAAACTTGATGTATACAGCATGTTAGCTTTATACGCTTATTGAATTATCTTATTACTTGTAATTAATTTCCTGTTGGATTGCCAGGTTCATAATTGTATTATCTGCAAATACTTTTCTCAACTATACCTTTATGATATTTACACATATTCTTTCTGTTATCTAATTGTACTGACTAGTAACTGAAAGGAAAGTCAGAAGCTGTAAAGAACAATATTGCAATATTCTTGGAATGTTAGGTCCATAAATCAAGGTAAATTGGAAGTGGTCAAACAGGATATGGAAAGAATGAACATCAACATCTTAGGAATCAGTGAAATAAATTGGACGGGAATGGGCAAATTTAATTCAGATGACCATATTATCTATTACTATGGGCAAGAATCCCTTAGAAGAAATGGAGTAGTCCTCATAGTCAACCAGAGTCCGAAATGAAGTACTTGAGTGCAATCTCAAAAAGGACAGAATGATCTCAGTTCGTTTCCAAGGCCGACCATTCAGTATCACAATGATCCAAGTCTATGCCCCAACCACTAATACCAAAGAAGATGAAGTTGAACAGTTCTGTAAAGACCTACAAGGCCTTCTAGAACTAACACCAAAAAAAGATGTCGTTTGCATCATAGAGGGTTGGAATGCAAAAGTAGGAAGTCAAGGAATACCTGGAGTAACAGGCAAGTTTGGCCTTGGAGTACAAAATGAAGCAGGCAAAAACTAACAGAATTTGCCAAGAGAACACACTGGTCATAGCAAACACTCTTTTCCAACAACACAAGAGACAACTCTACACATGAACATCACCAGATGGTCAATATTGAAATCAGATTGGTTATATTCTTTGCAGCTGAAGATGGAGAAGCTCTATACAGTCAGCAAAAACAAGACCAGGAGCTGATCAGATGATAAACTCCTTATTGCCAAATTCAGACTTAAAGTAGGGAAAACCACTTGACCATTCAGGTATAACCTAATGGTCATACAGTGGAAGTGACAAATAGATTCAAGGGATTAGATCTGATGGAGTGCCTAAAGAACTATCAACAGAGGTTCATAGTATTGTACAGGAGGTGGTGACTAAAACCATCACCAAGAAAAAGAAATGCAAGAAAGCAAGATGGTTGTCTTACAAATAGCTGAGAAGAGAAGCAAAAGGCAAAGGAATAAAGGAAAGATAAACCCATCTGTATGCAGAGTTCCAAAGAATATCAAGGAGAAATAAGAAAGCCTTTTTAAGTGAACAAAGAAATAGAGGAAAACAATAGAATGGGAAAGACTAGAAATCTCTTCAAGAAAATTATAAATATCAAGGAAACATTTCTTACAAAGATGGACACAATAAAGGGCAGAAGTGGTATGAACCTAAAGAAGCAGAAGAGATAAAGAAGAGGTGGCAAGAATACACAGAAGAACTGTACAAAAAAGGTCTTAATGACCCGGATAACCATGATGGTGTGATCACTCACCTAGAGCCAGACATCCTGGAGTGTGAAGTCAAGTGTGCCTTAAGAAGCATTACTACAAACAAAGCTAGTGCAGGTGATGGAATTCCAGCTAAGCTATTTTAAATCCTAAAAGATGATGCTGTTAAAGTGCTGCACTCAGTATGTCAGTGCTGAGATCTTCCAGAGGTATAAGCTGGATTCGAAGAGGCAGAGGAACCAGAGGTCAAATTGCCAACATCTGTTGAATCATAGAAAAAGCAAGGGAATTCCAGAAAAATACTACTTCTGCTTCATTGACTATGTGGATCACAACAAACTGTGGAAAATTCTTCAAGAGATGGGAATACCAGGCCATCTTACCTCCCTCCTGAGAAACCTGTATGCAGGTCAAGAAGTAACAGAACCGGACATGAAACAATGGACTGGTTCAAAATTGGGAAAGGAGTATGTCAAGGCTGTGTATTGTCACCCTGCTTGTTTAACTTCTATGCAGAGTACATCATGTGAAATGCCCAGCTGGATGAAGCACAAGCTGGAATCAAGATTGCCGGGAGAAATATCAGTAACCTCAGTTATGCAGATGACATCACACTAATGGCAAAAAACAAAGAGGAACTGAAGAGCCTCTTGATGAAGGTGAAAGAGGAAAAACTGGCTTAGAATTCAGCTTTCAAAACACTAAGATCATGGCCTCTGGTCCCATCACTTTGTGGCAAATAGAAGGGGAAAAGATGAAAACAGTGACAGACTATTTTCTTGGGCTCCAGAGTCACTGCAGACAGTGACTGCAGCCATAAAATTAAAAGACACTAGGTGCTTAGAAGAAAAACTATGACAAACCTAAACAACATATTGAAAAGTAGAGACATCCCTTTGCCGACCAGAGTCCATATGGGCAGAGCTATGGTTTTTCCAGTAGTCATATACGGATGTGAGAGTTGCACTATAAAGAAGGCTGAGTGCCAAACAGTTGATACTTTCCAACTGTGGTGCTGGAGAAGATTTTAGAGAGTTCCCTTGGACAGCAAGGAGATCAAACCGGTCAATCCTAAAGAAAACCAGCCCTAAGTATTCTATTGGAAAGACTGATGCTGAAGCTGAATCTCCAATACTTTGGCTACCTGATGCGAAGAACTGACCCATTGGAAAAGACCCTGATTCTGGGAAAGATTGAAGGCAAGAGGAGCCAACAGAGGATAAGGGGCCAACAGAGGATAAGATGATTGGATGGCATCATCGACTCAATGGACCTGACTTTGAGCAAACGCCTGGAGATTGTGATGGACAGGGAAGCCTGGCGTGCTGCAGTCCATGGGGTTGCAGAGAGTCAGACATGACTGAGTGACCAAACAACAGCAACAGAGTACCTCCACAATTCTAAATAACAGTGGGGATAGTGACCATCCTTACTTTGTTCTTGGGCTTAATGGGAAAGTTTCTGATGTTTCTGCTTTAAGCTTTATGCTAGTTTTGGGGGTTTAGGTAGATACATTTTTTCATGTTGAAGCATTATTTGCCTAGCATATTTTGGTGAGAAAATTTATTGAGTGTTAATTGGGTTCAGGTGTTATCAGCCTGATTCAAGTGCCTCCTAAAATGTGGTAGGGAACACAACTGTACCCATCAAGTTATGTTTGAAAAAGAATAGAAATGGAAAAAACTAACCCTGAATCTGATAAAACCTCTACATCATAGTTCCCAGATGAGACATTTGGCAGTGTCTGGAGACATTGTTGGTTTTCACAAGAGGAAGAGAAGATGCTAGCAGCACCTAGTGGGTAGAGGAAAGTGATGCTCTGATGCACTGATGCACTCAGTGCTCAGAGCAGCCCCCACAATAAAGAATTGTCTAGCCCAAATGTCAAGTGCAAAGGCTTAGAAACTTTTCTAGATCTCTCACTGCTACTGCTGCTAAGTCGCTTCAGTCATGTCCAACTCTGTGCGACCCCATAGATGGCAGCCCACCAGGCTCCCCCGTCCCTGGGATTCTCCAGGCAAGAACACTGGAGTGGGTTGCCATTTCCTTCTCCAATGGGTGAAAGTGAAGTCGCTCGGCCATGTCCGACTCTTAGCGACCCCATGGACTGTAGCCCACCAGGCTCCTCCATCTATGGGATTTTCCAGGCAAGAGTACTGGAGTGGGGTACCATTGCCTTCTGACTGCTTACAAAAAAAAAAAAAAGATGTGGGGAATATAGAAACGTGACATTAACAGAAAGTAATCAGTACAGCTTGTGAAATGTTCTAGGAGCCAGATGACCTGGAGTCTTCAGCATACGAATGGCATGAGGGGGATGGGGGAAAAAAAGAATTATTACATATTAAAAGAGTTCAAGATGTGTGCTAACCAAACCATTTCACATGAGCGACTTGAGCATCTTCAGATTTCGATATCTATGGGAGGTCCTAGAACCAGTTCCCTGCATATACCCAGGGATAACTCTATAGATCTTATTTGGATCCTCATTCAAATAAACCATTTCTGCAGAAATCAGGCAAATTTGAGGGATTACATGAAACAAGATGAGCAAAATGTCAGTAATTACTGGAGTTGAGAAATGGAGATTCATTATACTTTCCTACTTAGTTTTTGCTTCAGTTGTCCATAATAAAAATTTTTCTTAAGATGGATATTGAATTTCTTTGGATTAAGTTACAGTAACATCAGTGAAAATGACTTGTCTCTTTCTGATCCTTTCAAATAATGATTTATTATAATATATTTCCTAATATTAAGTTCTCTGTGTTCCTAAAATAAGCCTCCCATGAAGAACATGGCAATGCCTGCTAAGTCGCTTTAGTTATGTCCGACTCTTGAGAGACCCTGTGGACTGTAGCCCTCCAGTCTCCTCTGTCCATGGGATTCTCTAGCTAAGAATACTGGAGTGGGTTGCCATGCCCTCCTCCAGAGGATCTTCCCGACCCAGGGATTGAACCTGTGCCTCGTATGTCTCCTGCATTGGAAGGCGGGTTCTTTACCACTAGTGCCACCTGGGAAGCCCTTCACCATTTTATAGAAGTTTTTTTCTTTTTTCTTTAATATAAAGCCTTTATAAAAAGGCTTTCAAAGTCTTTTTATAAAATTAGAATAATATTGATACTAAATTTTGGCAAGGGCAACAGAAAACTATATATATATACACCAATCTCACTTAGGACTATCAGTGCAGGTATACTGAATAAAGTGCTGGAAAACAGACTTCTATAGTAGATTAAAAGAATAATAGTAAATAATGCCATGTATATTATTTTTATAAAAACTTCATATTTAAAAAAAACTTTTATATAAAGGTCTCTGGAACTTTAAAGGTATAAACTAAGTTAAATACGAAGAAGCTGGCTAGGCTATTTAGTCACTGGAATAGTAAGCCTTTAGAGAAAAAAATTAATATCTCATCATTTCTGCTTTATTGACTGTGCCAAAGCCTTTGACTGTGTGGATCACAATAAACTGTGGAAAATTCTGAAAGAGATGGGAATACCAGACCACCTGACCTACCTCTTGAGAAACCTGTATGCAGGTCAGGAAGCAGCAGTTAGAACTGGACATGGAACAACAGACTGGTTCCAAATAGGGAAAGGAGTACGTCAAGGCTGTATATTGTCACCCTGCTTATTTAACTCACATGCAGAGGACATCATGAGAAACGCTGGACTGAAGGAAGCACAAGCTGGAATCAAGATTGCCGGGAGAAATATCAATAACCTCAGACATGCAGATGACACCACCCTTATGGCAGAAAGTGAAGAAGAACTAAAGAGCTTCTTGATGAAAGTGAAAGAGGAGAGTGAAAAGCTCTCCTTAAAGCTCAACATTCAGAAAACTAAGATCATGGCATCTGGTCCCATCACTTCATGGCAAATAGATGGAGAAACGGTGGCTGACTTTATTTTTCTGGGCTCCAGAATCACTGCAGATGGTGATTGCAGCCATGAAATTAAAAGACACTTACTCCTTGGAAAGTTATGACCAACCTAGACAGCATATTGAAAAGCAGAGACATTACTTTGTCAACAAAGGTCCGTCTAGTCAAGGCTATGGTTTTTCCACTGGTCATGTATGGATGTGAGAGTTGGACTGTGAAGAAGGCTGAGTGCCGAAAAATTGATGCTTTTGAACAGTGGTGTTGGAGAAGACTCTTGAGAGTCCCTTGGACTGCTGCTGCTGCTGCTAAGTCGCTTCAGTTGTGTCCGACTCTATGCGACCCCAGAGACGGCAGCCCACCAGGCTCCCCTGTCCTTGGGATTCTCCAGGCAAGGACACTGGAGTGGGTTGCCATTTCCTTCTCCAATGCATGAAAGTGAAGTCACTCAGTCGTGTCCGACTCCTAGCAACCCCATGGACTGCAGCCTACCAGGCTCCTCCGTCCATGGGATTTTCCAGGCAAGAGTACTGGAGTGGGGTGCCATTGCCTTCTCCGCCTTGGACTGCAAGGAGATCCAACCAGTCCACCCTAAAGGAGGTCAGTCCGGGTGTTCATTGAAAGGACTGATGTTGAAGCTGAAAATCCAGTACTTTGGCCACCTGATGCGAAGAGCTGACTCATTTGAAAAGACCTTGATGCTGGAAAGATTGAGGGCAGGAGGAGAAGGGGACGACAGAGGATGAGATGATTGGATGGCATCACCGACTCGATGGACATGGGTTTGGGTGGACTCCGGGAGTTGGTGATGGACAGGGAGGCCTGGCGTGCTGCAGTTCATGGGATTGCAAAGAGTTGGACACAACTAAGCGACTGAACTAAACTGATGCCCCCTGCAATGGAAATGCAGAGCTTTAACCACTGGACCGTCAGGGAAGCCCCACTGTCAGCTTATTTTTAATAGGTTAATTTTTAGAGGCGGTTTCGGTTCACTGCAGTATCAAGCAGAAGCACAAAGATTTCCCATATACTCTGTGCCCCACACATTCATAGCTTCCCCCGTTATCAGCATCCCCCACCAGAGTAGTATATTTGTGAGAATTGATGAGCCGATATTGACCCGTCATTGTAATGCTGTCTGTAGTTTATAATTGGGTTCACTCTTGATACTGCGCACTCTATGCATTTGAGCAAATGTATAATGACATGTATCTACCATTACAGTATCATACAGAGGAGTTTCACTGCCCTAAAAAAGTCAGCTGAACCCCACCTATCTATTCCCCCTCAGTGACTCAGACCTTGGTGACTACTCATCTTTTATTGATTCCATGGATGTGGGTGGCACACTCCCAACTTTGTCCTTCTCCTTCCACATTGTGTTGGCTCTTCTGGATCTTTTGCCTTCCATGTCAACTTTAGAGTCAGTTTGTCAGTATCCACAAAATAACTTGCTGGGGTTTTTATTGGAATAATATTGAATCTGTAGATCAAGTTGGGAAGAACTAACATCTTGACAGTATTGAATCTTCCTATCCATGAATATAGACACTCTCTACATTTATAACTGTTTGATTTATCAGAGTTTTGTAGTTTTCTTCATAAAGGCAGACCTTGTACATATTTTGTTAGTTTTATACCTAAGTATTTTGTCTTCAGTACTGCTAAGGTAAGTGGGATTAAATGTTCTTAATTTCAAATGCTGCTTGTTTATGGCTGGAATATAGGAAAGCAATTGACTTTTTTTATATATTAACCTTGTTTCCTGCAATCTTGATATAATTACTTCCTAGCTCTAGGAGTTTTTTGGCATGTGCTTTAAGATTTTCTGTGTAGACAATCAGATGACACATGAACAAACTGTATACATGTATACACACACACACATGTATTGCATTAACTAGGACTTCAGTTATGATGCTGAACAGGCATGGTGAGACAAGACATCTGTGCTTTGTTCTTAAACTTACCAGGAAAGCTTTTAGTTTCTTATTAAGTATGATGTTACCTATAGGCTTACTGTAGATATTCTTTATGCATTTGATGTGTGTCTTTATAAAGAGAGTTTCTTATAGACAACATATAGTTGGGTCTTGTTTTTGATCCAGCCTGACAATCTCTGTCTTTTTCTGTATTTTTAGTTGTGCTGGGTCTTCGCTGGGCTCTGCACTGGGACTGCATGCGGGCTTTCTCTAGTTGCACCAAGTGGGAGCTACTCTTCATTGTGTGGTGTGGGCTTCTCGTTGTAGTGGAGTCTCTTCACAGAACAGGGATTGAACCCTTGTCCTCTGCATTGGCAGGCAATTCTTATCCCCTGAGCCACTAGGACAGAGAAGGCAGTGGCACCCCACTCCAGTACTCTTACCTGGAAAATCCCATGGACGGAGGAGCCTGGTAGGCTGCAGTCCATGGGGTCGCTAAGAGTCGGACAAGACTGAGCGACTTCACTTTCACTTTTCACTTTCATGCATTGGAGAAGGAAATGGCAACCCACTCCAGTGTTCTTGGCTGGAGAATCCCAGGGACTGGGGAGCCTGGTGGGCTGCCGTCTCTGGGGTCGCACAGAGTCGGACACGACTGAAGTGACTTAGAGCCACTAGGAAAGTCCCAATCTCCATTTTTTAATTGGTGTATTTAGACCATTGACGTTTAAATGATGATTGATAATAGTTGAAATTATAGTTGCATATTTGTTACCGTTTTCTGTTTGCTGTGCTTGTTCTATTTTTTTCTTTTACTCTTTTTCTGCCTTTTGTGGTTTTCATTGAGCATGTTATGTGATTCCATTTTCTCCTTTCTTAGCATATCAGTTGTACTTAATTTTTTTTACTTTTCATTAATGGATTCCTAGGGTTTGGCATACACATTTACAGCTAATCCAAATCCACCTTCAACTAACATTACTGGCTTCATGGGTATCCCAGGTACATTATAATAAAATAACCTCATTCTTCTGTTCCATTATCTGCATTACTTCTTTCATTTCACTTATACATAGAGAGTGTGTGTGTGTGTGTGTGCGCGTGCACACACGTGGTGCACACATACATAAGCATACATAATCGAATATATTGTTGCTATTATTATTTTAAACAAACTTATCTCTCAGATCAATTAAAATTAAAAACTTTTATTTTACCCTCTCTTACACCTTATCTGGGACTTCCCTGGTGGCTCAGTGGTAAAGAATCCTCCTCCCTATGCAGGAAACACTGGTTTGATCCCTGGATCAGGAAGATCCCCAGGAGGGAGCAAGGACAACCCCCTCCAGTATTCTTGCCTAGGGAATTTCATGGACGGAGGAGCCTGGCGGGCTACAGTTCACGGCATGGCAAAAATTCAGACTCAACTTAGCAACTGAACAGCAGCGGCAGTGTGACGTTTCTCCTTTGTTTGTGTAGATCCACATTTCTGAACTTGATCATTTTCCTTCTTTCTAAAGAACTTCTTTAACCTTTCTTGCAAGACAGATTTACCAGCAACAGATTACTTCAACTTTGTTTGTTGGAGAAAGTCTTTATTTCTGCTCACTTTTGAAGAGTAAGTTTGCTGGTACAGAACTCTACCTTGGTTGATTTTTCTCTCAACACTTTGAATAGTTCACTCTACTTTCTTGCATTGTTTCTGAGAAGTTTAATTCTTCTTTGCTTATGTTTCCCTCTGGCTCCTTTTTTCTTTTTCTTTTATTTTCTGTAGTTCAAAACTGATAGGCTTACGTGTAGTCTTTCTGCCGTTTATCCTGTTTGGTGTTCTCTGAGAGGCTTGTATCTGTGGTTTGATATCTGATGTTAATTTAGGGAACTTCTCAGTCATTACTGTTTAAAATAAATTTCTTCTGTTCCTTTCTCTCTTCTAGTATTCCCATTACACATAGATTACACCTTTTGTAGTTATGTATTCTGTTTTTTCCAGTCCTTTTATTTATTTATTTTTTGCTTTTTGGTTTGGAGGTTTCTATCTGTTGTGATATCCTCAGGCTCAGAGATTCTTTCCTCAGGTGTATCCAGTCCACTAATAAGCCCATTATAGGACTCCGAATTTCTATTATCTATTTTTTTCATCTCATTTTATAGGGTTCTGACCTCTTTGATTTCCCTCTGGTTCTTTTTTGGAATTTCCGTCTCTCATCTTTGTTACTCATCTGTTTTCCCATGCTGTGTATTTTATTCATTGGCGCTCTTATAATTATTCTTCATAGTTGTTTTAAATCAGCGGTCTAATAATTCCAGCATCCTGCTATATCTGACTCTTGTTCATGTGCTTGCTCTGTCTCTTCAGCTTTGGTTTTTGCCTTTTAGTATGTCTTATAATTTTTTCGTGATAATCAGGCATGATGTACTGGGTAAAAGGCTCTGCTGTCAGTAGGAGTGTGATGGTTAAAAGTAAAGGGAGGGAAAATGTTCTGTAGTCCATGCCTAGGTCTCAATTTTTTAGTGAGCCTGTGCCTCTGGGCTGTCAACTGTGCTTCTCAGCCCCCTCCCTCCCCAGCCCCTGGTTGACAAGATAGCTGGAATGTCCTGGAGTTGAGTATTTCTTTCCCTCAGGTCAGTTATGCTCTGATAAAACTCCAGTAGGTTAGGCTCTGGTTAAATAATTTATCCTGAGAGCAGACCTTGTTAAGAACAGAATGTTCTGGCATGTCTCAAAGTGGTCCTTTTACCCCTCTGCTGACTCTCTTGTTGTGGTGGTGAAGAGTTCAGGTAAGTTACCTGATTTGTTAGATTGGTAATTAAGTATTTAATAAAAATGACTGTTTAAAAGTATGTTTGCAGTTTCCTAAAAAGATAAACATTCTGCTCTTAACTATTTACACAAATGATGAAAACTAATATTCACAGAAAACCCTGCACATGAATGTTTAATAAAAGCTTTTTTCATAATTGACAAAACTTGGGAGCAACTAGATGTCTTTATTTGATCATAATGTACCTGAGCTATCCATGAAGCCAGTATAGTGTTACTTGAAGGTGGATTTGGGTTAGCTGTAAATGTATTTGCCAAACACTAGGGAAACCAATAATATAAAGTAAAAAAATAAGTATAACTGACATGTTAAGAAAGGAGAAAAATTGAATCATATAGTATGCTGAGTGAAAACCACAAAAGGCAGAAAAAGAGTAGAAGAAAATAATAGAACAAGAACAACAAATGGAAAACAGTAACAAATGTGGTAGCTTGGTGGAATATTATTCAGCGATGGAGAGAGGGGCCTCTCAAGCTCTGAAAAGACATGGAAGAACTTACATGCAAATGGCTAAGGGAGAGAAACCAGTCTGAAGAGGCTGCATACAGTATGATTCCAAATGTACAACATGCTTGAAAAGGCAGAACTGTGGAGACAATATAAGGATTGGTGACTGCCAGTGGTTAGGGCGGGAGGGCTAAGTAGGCGGAGTGCCAGAAGGTGTTTAAGGTTGAGAAGTTATTCAGCATGATGTTATGATGGATTCATGGCATTATGCATTTATCAAAATACATCGAACTGTACAACATAGAGAACCCTAATATAAACTGTAGACACTAGTTAATAATAATGTATCAATATTGGTTCATCAGTTGTAGCAAATATTCCATACTGATGCGAGACGTCAATGATAGGAGGAACTGGGTACAGAAGGAAAAGAGGAGTTTATTCAGTTCAGATTTTACTGAATGTGCCCAATTATGTCAAACAGTTGTTACTTGGACTAGAAACTTTAAGATAAGTATCTGTTTTACTTATGAAATCTACATTGTTGAAGCATTTCAGGACTACTGCTTACATTTCCTGTGAATTTATAAGTAAGCACAGAGTTAATGTTGAAAATTATTTAATTCCTTTTTGCTTTCTTAAGAAATAAAGTGGTATAGAGAATTGATTTTGTGTATTTGTGTATGTGTGTGGTTAAATAATTTAGTGCAAAGATTTAGCATGTTAGTATGTTAGAAAATCTTTCCAAATACTTAATAGCTAAAGTAATTTGAGATGTTTGTGTCCTGACTCTTATCATTTCTTTATAATGTAAAATACTTTTATTTCACTGATTCTGAGAGATCCGTACTAGGACATTTTAGCCTCTGATATCAATATGTCTCTTATAATCAGTGGTATCTTAGATTCAGTGAAATGTGATATCTAGTAAGTCCTCAGGAGAACAAATTTAACAGTTGTTATGAAATTGTGGGGTCATCTGATTTCCTTCTCGGTTTTTCAGATGCTCATTGTGTGGGTATGTGTGCAGCCATCCTCCTTCTTTGAAGTCTCACATGTGGAAGCATGCCAGTGACCAAAATTACAACTACGAACAAGTGAACAAGGCTATTAATGATGCAATTTCACAAAGTGGCAGGTATTTGATCTTACTGTTACATATAAATAAATTACTGTTGCATATCTATATATTTTCTGTAAAGTTAGAGTTAAATCTACTAGTCTACATTATAACCAACTCAGTATTTGATGTGTTTTAAGGATTCGGGGGAAATCCTCTGGAAAGACGGTATTAAACAGCAATGAAGAAAGAGCTGATTCTCTCACTTCTGGAAGTTCAGAAAATTTGATGTCATCCTCAGAGCTGATTCCCCAGGCTCCCAATGAAGTCAGAGGTCCCAACGAGAATGAGAAGCTAAGCCCTGCAAGTAATACCTCAAAAAACTCCAGTCTGGCCCCTCCTGGCGTGGAGTACTGCGTTCTACTCTTCTGTTGTTGTATATGTGGTTTTGAATCTACCAGCAAAGAGAATCTCTTGGATCATATGAAAGAGCATGAGGGTGAAATTGTAAACATCATCCTGAATAAGGACCACAACACAACTCTAAACACAAATTAGATGGAATTGTTATCCAAAGAGGAAACCAGCCGAGGAAGACTCCTTTAAACTGCAGTCTGCCCTTCGTGCTGTCCAGCAACTTACTAGACACAGAAGAAATAGTTGGTGTGATTCTTGAGGAAATGACAGATGGTACTTTGGAACCAAATTTGTAATGTAATAAAAGAAATTCCAAATAGATAAGGGGTAATAATATTTAAGCATTTGAGTGAGGGGAAGTGGGTTGAGGAGGCAGCAAAGATATAACCTTATAATAACCTTCTGTTACCTCTTAGTTTGAGTGTATTTATTATTAAAAGCTTATTATAGTGTAGAAATGCAAGCAAAAGAGTTAAGAAGGGGCTTTTCAGGAACTATTCCAAAACATACTGTTAACTAAAGTGTCACAGTCTTAAGCAGACCTTAGTTTTCTTTATTCTCAATTTTGACATGAATGACAGGCCTCTTGTGAGAAATGGGAGGCAAGTGTCTGAGGGTTTGTGGTATCAACAAGAAAAAAAAGATTATTACAGGGCTTTGAGATGATCGATCCAAATCTTTCGCCAGATTGATAGGAATAAATCTACACTCAACCTGAGATATATTAATACTTTACTCTTTAGAAAGAAAAGAGATCTCTAAATCCAAATCTAGATTATAAGTAACCATTTACAAAGTAAATTATTGTCTTAAATTTACAGTGAATGTCTTGTGAGCAAAAGAGGAGAAAGGTGAATTCCTACCGACCTCAAATCAAAACTCAAGGTTCATAAAAACGTGGAGCACAGTGCACTTCTCAGAGATTCTTTTCAGAGTGTGGATAGAAACCCCAGTTTCCTCAGTAGTTACCTAGGCCTTCTAGTCCGCTCTTCTAAACTAGGCCAAGTTTGCTGTCTAAAAAAGTCTGTTAAAACAACGAAGTAGGCAACTGCGTCTAGCCATGAGACCTTGGAAATAGTTTAAACTGTTAAATAAAAATCATTTAGGGGAAGTGGGATGAAATTCAGAAGCCCCTTCAAATGAGTACTACTATTGAGATTTTATTTCCTTTAGTTTTTTATTTAGTTACACTTAGCATACGAAGTATAACCAAATGTGGCTAAAATATAGTAAAAAAATCCAAGTTTTTCTAAAACTTTTAATAACAAAAAACATTTGGGTTTCTCCTATCCAGGAAATTGCTTTTTTTTTTTGGTGTGCAATAGGACACATGGGAAGCCAGTGAAAATGCGCCATCAGATAGATGAAATCTTCTCATTAATTACACATTTTGTATTCGAGCGTATTTCAAAGGGTGAAGATAGCAGTTGTTGGTTTGCTCTTGTAGCCCTGATCATTGTGTGTGCATTGTTCTGCTAATGTCAGTTCTGCCTACAAATCAGAAAGCGGCGGTGCACCATGCCCTGAGCCATCTTCATGGTGCTCTTTCTGAACCTGACTCTTCATCCTCTAGAGCTAAGGCTGTGACTCTCATAAGCTTAGAAAACAGTGAAACGGAAGTTTTTGAGTAGGATACTCAATGGACACATTTTAGGAAAGAATTCTCTTCCCAAAGTCCAGGTTTGAGTCAAATGAATTAACATTTTTCAGATAGCCTTAGGAACTACTTAAGCGGGGCCAGGCACTTGAAATATTGTCTGATTTTTTTTTTTTTTTAATCTCATTTGATGGTGATATTTGAACAAACAGAATTGATTGTAACTTTGCAGCTGTTTAATTTAGGTAGCTTTAATTTATTTGTGAAAGTTAATCCATTTCTGATATCTGGTTTTTAAAGAGAAGATGAATTCTTATATACTAAACTGCATTACTCAAGACCCCATACAGGCCATCCAAGTTTCCCTCTTCTTCCCCCATAAAGAGGTCTCCCTCAGAGCTTCCTGAGGAAGGCCTCTGAAAAAAAAAAAAAAAAAAGACCCCATACAGTCGGTTTTCTCATTTTCTCCTGTTTTCAGGATTAAAACACAGTGAAATTTTATTTCAAATTCAAATGATACATTTTAAATGGTTCCATTATTATTATATTGTTTTCACTCAGATTTTTCATTACTGGTGGCTCTGGCTCAGTGTTTCTGTATAAAAATCTATTACTCTGAAAACTGACAACCTTAGAAGAGTTTTTTTGTTTCATAAATTTTCCTTGGCTTTAATTTTACATAATCATTTGGAAAATATTAATAACTAAAAAACATTCCCAAAATTTCAACAATGAATTTTTGAATTAACTTTCTTCATTTCCTTAAACCACTTCCATTGGTTGTTAAATTTTCCATTTGGAATCACAAATTTAAATTTTACCTAGCTCATGGGAAAAAAATTAACCCAGAAGTTCAAAAGTCTTTAAATATTCATCTGACTCTAGCCTAAAATATCTCCAAAAGCTTTCTCCTGGCCTGTAGGAGGAACCATACACCAAAAATGTTTTGTACTTTCCCATAATGGTTTTGTGACAAGCCTTAAGTTAACTGTCTCCACCAAGAACAATTGAGTATTTCTAAAAGTACTGATGAAGACTAAATATGCAATTTTAATTCTAGAAGAGATAGGTATTAAAATAATCAGCAGGAATTCTCTTTATATAGGAATAACATTTACTGGCACTCGATCTTTTGTTATAGAAAACTCAGTATGTGTTTTCCATGCTGAACACTTAAATTCTAAGATTTGATAGTGAGCATAGTTTTTAAAACAAACTTACTGGATAAGGCAAAGGTGGGGAGGGGGAAGATGATGCATTCTGATCATTATAAATAATATTTTATCAGGGCTCTATCATTTTCTCTTTCTCTAGTAATCCCGAATATGGTTGGTATCCCCAGTGTTCTAACAGTACCATGCCTGTATTCCAGTTGACCTGTAGACTTCAAGCTCTGAGTCCAACCAGCGCAGTGTAGTGACACTGACTGAAGCCTTTATTCTAGATCTTTGGTCCTTTGAGGTAGCTATCAGTGGCTTTGCTACTATTTCTTTTTTTTTTGTCTCTTCTCACAAAGCGAATGGTGGGCACCTACGTTTACATTGTATCTTCCTGCAATGTACTTGGCTTGACAGAGACAAGCAGGCTTCTCTTTGAGACTTACTATATTTTTAGTTTTCATAGACACTTATTTAATCTTTTTTTATTGTACAGCAAGGTGCTCTAAGTAATATTCTATAAAATATATTTAATAGAAATTTGAGTTTGATATTCATGGACATGAATACATGTATTTTTTTAAGAAATAAGTATTGTGTAACACTACGGCATTGCTTCTATAGCCAAAGTCTGAAAATTTCCGAAACACTGACATGTAAAGACTACAGTTAATTCTGACACTGTATCTTATTAAAATAGGATGATTTGCATTTTGTAAAATTATCCTGCACATCAAGCTGCATGCCTTAACGCCTAAAACTCTAGGATTGTGTTCATGGTAGAACAGTTTATCTGTTCAATAAACAGCGAAGCAAGGTCTTAGCGCTTCTTTAACTACCTTTGGAAATACTGTACAATGTTAGAATAATTTATTTTGCTTTACAGGAGTTTGTCATGTATTGACTTTAATATTGTATTTTGGTAATAAATTTTTTGTTAAAAACACTTGCCTCTAAGTTTTATTAACAAAAAGTTATGTCCATTCTTAATTTGGAAATGTTGATTTAATCACTTAGAAATTTGGGCTTAAATAATGAAGAATTTCCCCAGGCTTAAAATAAGGGTTATGATTGCCTGTTAGTAACATGTTAAACTATTGGTGACTAGCATTATACTGTGTTGGACAGAGGTAACTGAAAAAGCATTTAGATTGTTTTAATCTTTTTAAAAATTCAATTTAATTTTTGAGGCTTTTTTTTCCTTGCTACCCAGCTATCTTTCACATCCATATATGCTTTAAATTCTGATACAGTCTAAGTGCTAAAGACTAGCTCTCTTAACGGCAGTTACATTTTGCATGTGCATTGATTCATTGCACTGGCAGTGGAGCTAGTCTGACTGTATCATTGGTCTAGTTACATTGCCCTAGAATCATGGGCTACCTCAGCTGCTAGTGTCCGAGGCCACATATTTCTTCCCAAAAGCTTTAATCCCTTGTCCTGTCTCCCAGAGGCAGCATAATTATATCCCCTATCTTTTCAAGAGCCAAATCCCAATTCTGTTGCCAACCTCCAGATAGCTGTAGAAATCCCAGCACAGAAGATCCAGAACATACGGTGCAGTTTGGTAGCCACCAGCCACATGTGGCTGCTGAGCACTTGTAATGACGAGGATGCTAAGTGTACAATATACAACAGCTCTGAAGACGTATTTTTTTAATGTATCTCATTGATAGCTTTTTATATTGATTACTTGTTGAAATGATATTTGGGATATTTTGGATTAAATAAAATATTAAAATGAATTTCACCTGCTTATTTTTTTGTGTAGCTGCCATAAAATTTTAAATTGCACATGGGGCTCACCTTGTTTTTCTGTGGTAATTTATTTAGAAGAGGGATTAGTAAACTGACAGCTCTTGCTTGGAATCTGGCCTGACACCCATATTTGTAAAAATAAAGTTTTATTGGAACACAGCCATACCCAGTCATTTGCATATTGTATACGGCTAATTTTGAGGTACAACAGCAGCACTAAATAGTTGTTAGAAAATACATGCACCATGAAACCCAACTTACGATCTGTTTAATAGTAAATCATTTGGCAGAGTTTGCTGACCTCTGACATAGAACTGTGGTATGATCTGTGCTTTAAAGCTCTGAAAAAGAAAAAAGGCTTCTTATAAAGAAAACTTTATTATATAGCACTATTTTATAATGATATTATCTCTCCCTCTATAATATTTATAGTCTTCTTCTACAGCCCTACCCATACTTTACAACTTCAACCTAAGTGTTTCATCATCCCTACTTAAAGCCAAACATCATTTGTTTAAAATAACATAATTAAATAATAATGCCATTTTAAAAAGTACCCTTTTCCTCCTGACAACCTTATGGTGCTGATGTACCCTCCCTACTTCACCCCTTCAGTGATGTAACTGTGGTGGGAGTTAACTGTGGCAGCTAATCCACTCAACCGTGGTGACCAGTTGACTTGCATAATCCAGGATATAAAGAAGAGCCTCAGATACACTTCTTTATAATGAATAGCTTCTCTGAGCCTAGAACCAGATTCAGGTCGGGTATGGTTGTGGTTGGCCTTGATGTAGAACTGTTGATTAAACTGGCAGACCTAAGAAAAAGTCACAGTGTTCACCTACATAGATTCTTCTGTATCAAGCAGCAAAGATGTAAAATAAACATTCTTGGCCCTGTAAATTCTTAGAGACGTTTCTGTTTTTAATTGGTGCCACACAATAGATAGTATGTTTTGATTTATATCATAGAATCCAAATGACTAAGATGCTTAAACCATTTCCAGAGTCCTAAATGTGCAGCAGAATCCAGTGTGTGTTGTGTTGGGGAACTGTAGACCTCATTTTTCTGGTGATATATTAATATACTGTATCCAGTTTTCTCAGTTGAACCATAAAATGCTATGACATTGATTTTTATCTCTTACTTTTCCAGTATGAGTAAGTCCTGTTTAAATTGTTTGCCTTAAAAAAAAGTTGATTATAGTAGATCATCCTTTGAATTAAAGCTTAATTTTAGGCATCTAATATAAATTCTTACCATTATAGAAAAAAACCATCAGATGTTGGTATTGTTTTGCTTCCTAACTCAACTACATTTACACCAGTTGTGTCACTTAATCCAGACAGTAAAGGAACCATTTGGGACAGTTGCAAACCTGAATGTAAGACATATATACCCTCACGGCAATTCAGAGGCACATGGGGCCGTTGTTTGAAAAGGACAAGACAGGTGGGTGGGTTTTTATTTATTCTTTAACCATGCAGTCAGATCCATCTATTTCCATCTTTCTAATTTTTCAGCTTTGTCGTCGTTTAGTTGCTAAGTCGTGTCCAACTGTTGTGACTCCATGGACTGTAGCCCACCAAGCTCCTCTGTCCATGGGATTTCCCAGGCAAGAATACTGGAGTGGGTTACCATTTCTTCCTCCACAGGATCTTCCTGACCCAAGGATCAAACCCGGGTTTTCTGCATTGCAGGCAGACTCTTTACTGACTGAACCACAAGGTAAGCCCCAATTTCTCAGCTTTATCCTCTTAAAAATTGAAAGAATAATTATGCATGTCATTGCCACTGCTATCAGCAATAGTAACATGTTTTTAAAATTAGTTTTTAAAGATTTATTTATTTAGGTTGTGCTGGGTCTTCGTTGCTGCGCATGGGACTACTCTAGTTGCGGTACACAGGCTTCTCATTGTGGGGGCTTCTCTTGTTGTGGAGCTCAGGCTATCGAGCCCTTGGGGTTCAGTAGGTGTGGAACACTGGCTTAGCTGCCTGGCAGCATGTGGAGTCTTCCCAGACCAGGTATCATACCCATACGCCTCACACTGGCAGGCGGATTCTTAATCACCAGACCACCAGGGAACCCCTGTTGACTTATCAATAAAGTGTATCATCTTAAATAGGTACACAACAGAAAATTGTGACCTGAAGAGTCCCTCAACAAAATAAAACAAGTTACTCATTTTTCACATCTTTTATTAGCACCTAACGTTATGTAAAGGCTTATTGTCACTACAGTGCCTATCTCCAGATTTGGGGTTGTTTTTTTTTTCTACTTGTCATTTTATTAATTTTAGTATCCATACTTCACCAATATGGTGGCTGCATTTTATGGAAATAGACACATCAATCTACATGTTTGTATCTGCAATCCTATTTAAATTCAGTATTTCCAACCACAAAAGGTGTTAGAAAATTCTATTTCAGGCTTCTAAGAAAAAGTACAGCAGGATACGGTTCAAATCTGAAGCTGTATTTATTTCTGGTCCTCTACAGCTAACATTCTACAAAAAATAGTTGTGCAGAGATAATTAAATAATTGTGGGAAACCAGTGGTTTCGAGGTTCTTTATTTTCTAAGCCCTTCTCCATAGGAAGCATGAGAAGGCAGACGGTATGGTCGTGATGCTGAGATGAGTCCATGCAGGGTGTCACCTTGTAGGTTAACAAACCCTTCAGAATCTGCCCAGCTGGAGCCACCCCTGTGCTCTGTGCTCCAGTGCTGATAAAAAGGCCCCAGTTTACTGTGTGACTCTGTATTTACTTTAATTGGAGGATAATTAACTTTACAATATTGTGATGGTTTTTGCCATACATCAGTATGAATCAGCCATAGGCATACATGTGTCCCCTCCATCCTAAAGCCCCATGTGTGACATTTTTAAAAACCTGCTTTGTAATCACAGGGGGGAAAAAAAGTGAATCCTCCTAATGGGGAAGGAGTCATCGTGTCCCTGGACAGCCCACTAGGCTGTACTCAAAATGAGTATTGCTACCTTAACTGGCACAAAATATAGTTTGCTTTTACCTGTTTTAAACTCTTGTAAGTTCAGTTATTGCTTTTATTTTCTGAAATGTCAAATTGATGTTATAATACCTACCTCAGAGTTATGTGGACTAAAGGAGAAGATCATCTGTAAGATACCTACTCAAGTTCTGACAGTTCTGGATGGTCCTTGGGTCTAAGCTATGTAACCTTGAGTAAGGCTTTCAACCTTTTTTTGAGCCTTGGTTTCTTCATCAGTAAAACAGTGATACTTAAACCTTGTAGAGTTGTTGTGAAGATCAGGAACCATGGGTATAAAGGGTCTGGCCATCTGTGAGCTCAAACAGTGGCTCCTATCATTGTTTGAGTATTCAGTGTATGTGTTGGGGACAGGGAGACATTAAATGTCCTTATAAATCATGGTATCAAAGCTTCTGTTACAGCCTTGGAAAGGAATCTAAGAACCATACTGGTTTGTGTTTTGAGGAAGGATACATCATGAGAAATGTCGGACTGGATCAGTTACAAGCTGGAATCAAGATAGGCAGGAGAAACATCAACAACCCCAGATACGCAGATGATACCACTCTAGTGGCAGAAAGCAAACAGGAACTAGAGAGCCTATTGATGAGGGTGAAGGAGGAGAGTGAAAGAGTTGGCTTAAAACTAAGATCATGGCATCCAACCCCATGGCAAATAGAAGGGGAAAAGGTGTAAGTAGTGACAGATTTCCTCTTGGGCTCTAAAATCACTGTGGAGGGTGACTACAGCCATGAAATCAGAAAACGATTGCTTCTCGGCAGAAAACTATGACAAACATAGACAGTGTGTTGAAAAGCAGAGACATTACTCTGAAAACAAATGTCCGTATAGTCAAGGCTATGGTCTTCCCAGCGGTCACACACAGTTGTGAGAGCTGGACCGTAAAGAAGGCAGAGCACGGAAGAATTGATGCCTTCGAACTGTGGTGCTGGAGAAGAATCCTGATAGTCCCCTGGACAGCAAGGAGATCAAACCAGTCGATCTTAAGGGAAATCAACCCTGAATACTCATTGGAAGGACTGATGCTAAAGCTGAAGTTCCAGTATTTTGGTCACCTAATGAGAACAGCTGACTCGTTGGAAAAGTCCCTGATGCTGGGAGAGATTGAGGGCAGAAGGAAAAGAGGGTATCAGAGGATGGCATCACTGATGCAGTGGACATGAACTTGGACAAATTTCAGAAGATGGTGAGGGACAGAGAGGCCTGGAGTGCTGCAATCCATGGGGTCGCAAAGAGTCGGACATGACAGAGTGACTGAACAATAACTCAAAATAATCCTCTCTCTTAAAATAGACCCAAAAAAGACAAACTTGGTCCTTGGACTATATTGCATACAACTCATGTCACATCTCAAAAGACAATGGTCTGGGATAAAGTATCAGAACATTACCCTGATACCATTATATCAGTCCCTCTCTCACATCCATAAACCACCATTAAGGACTATGTAAGAATGCCTCTTTTGTTAAATAAGCTGGTAACCTGGCAGAATGGCCCAAGGAAACAGAATGGTACTTTAAATTGTACGCATTCAGTATAACCAACTGCTGACTATACAGGAGTGCAGTGGACCATTAGCAAAGGGTGGAAGTTCTTGAAAACAGGAGAAATGTCCTTAGACCATGCAGGGCTCTGACACGAAAGTCAGTCTTCTAACCATCACACAGGATAGTTTGACCTGCAGGACTCTGGTTGCAGAGCAATCCTAATTCTGAAGTACACCTGCAGGCCAGCCCCAAAGCCAGCCTCGTTCTGTGGGGTACTGTCCTGTGGGCCTGGGGCGTAGCTCTCATAGTTCCACTAAGAAGAATTAGGACCAGGTGGGAGAAAGGGCTTCCCTGTGGCTCAGGCAGTAAAGAATCCACCAGCAATGCAGGAGACCTACCTGCGTTCAATCCCTGGATTGGGAAGATCCCCTGGAGAAGGAAATGCCTACCCACTCCAGTATTCTTGCCTGGAGAATTCCCTGGACAGAGGAGCCTGGCAGGCTACACAGTCTATGGGATCACAGAGTCAGACATGACTCAGTGACTAATACTTTCTTTTTTTTTTTTTTTGTCCAAAGGAAAAAGGCAGAAGGGGCAAAGATAAAACCCAAAGCAGCACCTGTATTTAACCATTATCTGTTGATGTAACCTAACATTATTTCCCGTCTTCCTCCCTGCCCCCTGCCACACACTCAGGCATAGTGAAAATTCACTAAAGAAAAAAGTTTACTGCTAGGATTTAGTCAGGGTTCCAACCCCCAAGACTTAATCTATATCAGCATTTCAACCTTTTTCTCATTATCACCTCCTTAAGGAAACTTTTGCCAACAAAGGTCCATCTAGGCAAGGCTATGGTTTTTCCTGTGGTCATGTATGGATATGAGAGTTGGACCGTGAAGAAAGCTGAGCCCCGAAGAATTGATGCTTTTGAACTGTGGTGTTGGAGAAGACTCTTGAGAGTCCCTTGGACTGCAAGGAGATCCAACCAGTCCATTCTGAAGGAGATCAGCCCTAGGATTTCTTTGGAAGGAATGATGCTAAAGCTGAAACTCCAGTACTTTGGCCACCTCATGCGAAGAGTTGACTCATTGGAAAAGACTCTGATGCTGGGAGGGATTGGGGGCAGGAGGAGAAGGGGACAACAGAGGATGAGATGGCTGGATGGCATCACTGACTCAGTGGACGTGAGTCTGAGTGAACTCTGGGAGTTGGTGATGGACAGGGAGGCCTGGCGTGCTGCGATTCATGGGGTCGCGAAGAGTCGGACATGACTGAGCGACTGAACTGAACCGAACTGAAGGAAACTTTTCTAGACTTTTTTTTCCTGATCACCCCTCCTCCATGAAATTTGAATACCTTAGATATACTGTATATCTGCATTTGATACTGGGTTGGCAAAAAAATTCATTTGGATTTTTCTGTAACATATTATGCAAAAATTCAAATGACCTTTTTGACCAACCCAATACATAACACTAATTCTTTTTTCAACTCCTAAGAACCAATTTTCTCCCCATTGGGAGTGGAGGGAATAGTGTCACCATGGAGAAGTCATGCTCATACAAATGAGCTGGTTGGTGACAGTGGTCAGAAGAAACAGGCTTTGTTTCCCAGTATCTTGACTGAAAACATTTTAAGCCATCAAGAGAGGGTGATTAAAAACCTCTGAGTTAGCTGTGTTCTTTCCTCCATCACGTGGGGAACACAACAGACAAAGCCTGCCCACTCCAGTCTCCACACAGCTATGGAGGTCATTTGAGTCCTAGCAGCTTTCAGGTCTGATGAGATGCAATCAGTCCTCTGAATTCTTAAGCAAGTTTATCAACATCCATGGGTGGACTCAGGAAGGTTTGGGGACCAGGATTGGATAAGTGTTAGTGAAAATTCAACCCAGTGCTAGATTAGCCATAATTTAAGAAATGATAGAAGGAAATGCAACCCACTCCAGTATTCTTGCTTGGGAAATCCCATGGACAGAGGAGCCTGGCAGACCACAGTCCTTGGGGTCAAAAGAGAATCACGCAGGACTTAGCAACTCAACAGCAACAGCAACCACACCACCACCTTTGTTTTCTCTGGAATCCGACTCCGTTATTACAGCCACTGTATTGTAACTAACCCTGCTTACCTGCTTTCTACTCTACTGCTGCTCTCATCAGTGGTATTTCTAATGCTGATTCTCTTAAGTGGCATGTTTAAACAAGTATGTGGTCAAAGTTCCCTGGTATAATGCCTATAGGCAAATATTTGGCCAGATCTTTTTTCTGGGCTCCAGGTGACTAAGGCGTGTATCCCTAAAGCAAGATCCCTTCCAACAACCAATCATCAATTCCATTGTGTGAGTTGGTTAAAAAATATTTTAGGGGGACTTGGTGGTCCAGTGGCTGACACTCCTTATTCCCAATGCAGGGGGCCTGGGTCTGATCCCTAGTCAGGGAATTAACTCCCACGTGCTGCAACTAAGAGTTTGCATGGGGCAAGTAAGCCACAGCACAGTCAATAAATAAATAATATATACTTGGACATATTCTGAACCCATCGGAAACCTGGAACTAATAAAATATATACAAAAAGGAAATGATAAAATATCTGAATTTGAGGGTTTTAGAAACACATACATTTATGGCTAAAAGTCCTACTTCTTCCTATTAAAAAAAAATACTGAAGCCAGAAATACCTGCTTCTAGGGTCTCCAGACACTGTTGTGTACACCCTGTTTTGCAGGGAATTATACTAGTGCAGTCTAGGAGAACAAACTGGAAAGCCTAGCCAAGGCCACTCATCTGTGGATTTGAAAAGCCAACATCTAGGAATCATCACATTTGGCCTAGAGCTTGAGTGATAAAGCACTAGCATTTTGTTTCCTCATTCGAAAATACACAAGTACAATAGTTAATCTAACCACAGAATCAGAAAAGAAAGGTGTAGGTGGAAACTAACACAGAGTGGGGGTAAGAAGAGTAGCAGGTATTGAGGAAAATAAAAGAACACTCACAATGTGTAAATAAGAGAGTCCTTGGATAACTATGCACCTATGCTAATCTGCCTATAAGTTTCACTGTTTAAACCATCACAAATCCAGTTGATCAAAGGAAGAGAGAAAAAGTTATGAATGATATTACCTAATGCCTACTCTTAGCAAGGAACCAAATATTTTAAATGGGGGTGGAGGGTGAGAAGGAGAGGGAGTACTGAGGGAGGAGGACTTGGGGGTAACGTTGATTCCTGTGCGACTCCGGAATGATCTCTGAGCACTGAAGTCCTCCTTAGGACTCAGCATGGGGTGCTTAAGATGACGTATGCCAAATCAGGCTTGAAAGAATGCGGTAGACACAGCTGATCTCTGAGGTCTATGACATGGGTCATACACAAGCAGTATGTAAAACCACACACGGGATGCCAGAAGAACATACTAGCATTTCCATATACATATGTAGTGTGTGTCTGTGTGTGTATATATGTACACAGACATACACAGGCTCCCCTGGTGGCTCAGTGGTAAAGAATCCCCCTGCCAGTGAAGGAGACACAGGTTTGATCCCTGGTTTGGAATGATCCTCCAGAGAAGGAAGTGGCAACCCACTGCAGTATTAAATCCCATGGACAGAGGAGCCTAGTGGGCTACAGTCCATGGGGTCACAAGAGTCAGACATGACTTAGTGACTAAACAATATATACATACACACATATATTTATCTGTATTATAGCTATACATTTATATATAAACAATATGTGTGTATACACACAGAGACAGGACAAAATTTGTTATTTAAGTTGTGAGATCAAAGTTTGGAGACCACTGCTATTACTTTGTGTGTGTGGGGGTGTTTATATTTTTTTATTGAAGGATAATTGCTTTACAGAATTTTGTTTTCTGTCAAACCTCAACATGAATCAACCATAGGTATACACATATCCCCCCCTTTTGAACCTCCCTCCCATCTCCCACCCCATCCAACCCGTCTAGGTTGATACAGAGCCCCTGTTTTGAGTTTCCTGAGCCATACAGAAAATTCCCATTGGCAATGGGAAATGTAACATTCCGTGTTACTCTCTCCATACATCTCACCCTCTGCTCCCCTCTCCCCATGTCCATAAGTCTGTTCTCTATGTCTGTTTCTCCACTGCTGCCCTGTAAATAAATTATTCAGTACCATTATTCTAGATTCTGTATATATGCATTAGAATATGATATTTATCTTTCTGACTCACTTCACTCTGTGTAATAGGTTCTAGGTTCATCCACCTCATCAGAACTGACTCAAATGTGTTCCTTTTTACGGCTGAGTAATATTCTGTTGTATATATATACAACTTCTTTATCCATTCATCTGTCAATGGACATCTAGGTTGCTTCTATGTTCTAGCTATTCTAAATAGTGCTGCAATGAACAATGGGATACATGTGTCTTTTTCAATTTTGGTTTCCACAGAGTATATGCCTAGGAGAGAGGTTGCTGGGTCATATGGTGGTTTTATTCATAGCTTTTTTTTTTTTCTAATTTTATTTTTAAACTTTACATAATTGTATTAGTTTTGCCAAATATCAAAATGAATCCGCCACAGGTATACATATGTTCCCCATCCCGAACCCTCCTCCCTCCTCCCTCCCCATACCATCCCTCTGGGTCGTCCCAGTGCACCAGCCCCAAGCATCCAGCATCGTGCATCAAACCTTTTTAAGGAATCTCCATACTGTCCTCCATAGTGGCTGTATCAATTCACATTCACACCAACAGTGCAAGACGCTCCCTTTTCTCCACACCCTCTCCAGCATGTATTGTCTGCAGACTTTTTGATGATGGCCATTCTGATTGGAGTGAGGTGATATCTCATTGTAGTTTGAACTTGCATTTCTCTAATAATGAGTGATGTTGAGCATCTTTTCATGTGTCTGTTAGCCATCTGTATGTCTTCTTTGGAGAAATGTCTAAGTCTTTTTCCCACTTTTTTATTGGGTTGTTTGTTTTTCTGGCATTGAGTTGTATGAGCTGCTTGTATATTTTGGAAATTAATCCTATGTCAGCATAGACAGCATATTAAAAAGCAGAGACATTACTTTACCAACAAAGGTCTGTCTAGTCAAAACTATGGTTTTTCCAGTAGTCATGTATGGATGTGAGAGTTGGCCTATAAAGAAAGCTGAGCACCGAAGAGTTGATGCTTTTGAACTGTGGTGTTGGAGAAGACTCTTGAGAGTCCTCTGGACTGCAAGGAGATCCAACCAGTCCATCCTAAAGGAAATTAGTCCTGAATATTCATTGGAAAGACTGAAGCTGAAGCTCCAATACTTTGGCTACCTGATGCACAGAACTGGCTCATTGGAAAAGACCCTGATGCTGGGAAAGATTGAAGGCAGGAGGAGCAGGGGGTGACACAGGATGAGATGGTTGGATGGCATCACCGATGTGATGGACTTGTGTTTTGAGTAGGCTCTGGGAGTTGGTGATGGACAGGGAAGCCTGGTGTGCTGCAGTCCATGGTGTCGCCAAGAGTCAGACACGACTGAGTGACTGAACTGTTTGACTGAACCTGCCAATAGAGCTACCATATGATGCAGCAATCCCACTCCTGGGCATATATCTGGAGGAAAACATGATTCAAAAGGATACATGCACGCCAGTGTTCACTGCAGCACTATTTACAATAGCCAAGACACGGAGGCAACCCAAATGTCCACTGACAGATGAATGAATAAAGATGTGGTACGTACGTGCAATGGAATATTACTCGGCCAGTAAAAAGAATGAAACAATGCCATTTTTTACAACATGGATGGACCTGGAGATTATCATATTAAGTGAAGTAAATCAGACAGAGACACACAAATATCATATCACTTATATACAGTATGTTTTTTTTAATGTTACAAACGATCTTATTTACAAAACAGAAACAGACTCACAGACTTAGAAAATGAATTTATGGTTACCAGGGGTGAAATGTGGAGGGGAGGATAGATAAGTAGTTTGGGATTGACATGTACACACTACTATATTTAAAACAGATAATCAGTGAGTTCAATTCAGTCGCTCAGTCATGTCTGACTCTTTGCAACCCTATGGACTGCAGCACTCCAGGCTTCCCTGTCCATCACCAATTCCCCGGGCTTGCTCAAACTCAGGTCCATCAAGTCGGTGATGCCATCCAACCATCTTATCCTCTGTCATCCCCTCCTCCTCCTGCCTTCAGTCTTCCCCAGCATCAAGGTCTTTTCCAGTGAGTCAGTTCTTTGCATCATGTGGCCAAAGGATTGGAGTTTCAGCTTTAGCATCAGTCCTTCAATGAATATTCAGGACTGACTTCCTTTAGGATTGACTGGTTTGATCTCCTTGCAAGGACCTATTGTAAAATAATAATAATACACTATGCAGAACTGTTGCACACTAGCTCTTTTTTATAATCATTTAAACAGGTGTTTACAAACAGGCCATATACATACAAGAATTAGTATGTGATACAGATAATTCAAATCAGTAAGAATGAAGGTGAAACAAGTGATTCTCCGATTTAAAAAACTATCAGATCTCTATCACTCCTATTAATTTTAAAACTAGTAAAAAGTATTTTAAAAATTTTACAATCTTGGGATGGTGAAAGTTTTCCTAAGCATAGCAAAAAACCCAGAAGCTATAAAGGGAAGAGGATAGGTTTGACGACATAAAATGGAAAATCAGTGCACAGTTAACACACAGTATGAAGCACACAACACTGGGAGGAGATCTGCATGTTAATGACAAAAATTAATATCCACAATCTACAAATAATCCTGGGACATAAAGAGTAAATCGACGACTGGTTGAAGAACATGAAAAGATAAATCATGGAAAAAAGCAATACAAAGTCAATAATCTCCCGATATAACTATCTCCACCTCAGCAATACATCTAAAGTGATATATCATTTGTCACCTAAGATTGGCAAAGATGAAAAACAGCCATTGTTGCCAAGGACATGGGAGAAATAAGCACCATAACGCACACTGGTGCAAGTGTAAAGTCACAGAGGTTTTAACCTTTTTGGAATGTAGTTTGCCAATGTTTATCCTAATTGAAAATATGAGTTCTACCAATTATAATTCTAGAAATATATCCTAAAAAATTATATAAGGATATTCTCTATAGCATTACTTGTAATAGGATAGAGCTAGAAATCATGTAAATGTCAAATTACAGGGAAATATTAAATGATGATAAATATATCATATCCATATGATATAATGGATAATATATCCATATGGAGGATGACTACTGTATTGATTAGCCATCATGGTGTAACAAAACTACCCCCAAATCCCTTCAGCTATATCAAAAATAAACATTTACTATTCTCACCATCAGATATTTGGGAGTGGCACAGAGGGCCTGGACCTGGCAGGTCTTGCTCTGAGGTGGCTCACTCACACAGCAGGCTGGTTGTTGGTCAGAGGCCAGGTGCTGCCCATGGGGCCTTCACTACAGGCTGTGTGAATGTCCTCTCAACACAGGGGCTGGTGGCCCTATAGTTGAACAGTCCCGGAGAGGCTAAGCTAACACTGGGATGTCTTTTATGACCTGGACTCAGAAATCCCACAGTGTCACTTCCACCATATCCTATGCATCACATAGAACAGCTGTATTCAGTGAGAGGGGAGTATATAAATACCAAGCAGCAAGGATCATTTAAGCTGAAATTTAAAGGCTGAATAGTAAATAAGTCAGGCAAGACCACTTATAAATACTTGGAAATTTATGAACAGGAAGTAGAGATGAGGCTGGAGAGGTAAATGGAGCCTGATTCATGGCAGTACTTAGAAACTTGTTAAGGAGCTTGATTTTTATAGAAAGCCAGTAAGCCACCAAAAGATTTATGTCTTAGTAAGATCAGTTTGGTTATTATATGGAGGGTTGGAGGGTGGATTGAGTGGACAAAGCCAGGGACCAGGAACCAGAGGCAAGGCGATCTGTCAGCAGGTTACTGAAATGATCCAGACAGAAAGATAGTAACTTGGATTACAGTACTGGCTCAAGAGAGGGAGAAAAGTTGGGCAAGGTCTGAGATATTTAGGAATAAACCCGATGGGACTCAGTATTTGACTAGGTATTTGTGCTACACAACAGGGAGAAATAAAGTTTGTTTCCTAGGTTACTGGCAATTAGGTACATGGGGGTATGTGGGAGGAAAAGTAGTTTGGGGGATTAGAGAAAGTTTAATTTTAAACAAGGTGAGTTTGAGGTGCTTTGTACACATGGAAATTTCCAACAGGCACTGAACATATGGGACCTGAAGGTGAGGAGCTATGCCTTGACATAAAAACTTATGAGTCACCACAATATCACTGGAAACTGGAGACATGAGCCAGAGAGGAAAAGGAGCTTACAAAAGACTGAAAAGGAATGCCAGAAATCAAACCTGAGTATTCACTGGAAGGACTGATGCTGAAGCTGAAGCTCCAATACTTTGGCCACCTGATTCGAAGATCCAACTCATTGGAAAAGTCCCTGATGGTGGAAAAGATTGAGGACAGGAGGAGGACATGAGACGGTTGGACGGTACCACCGACGCTACGGACATGAGTTTGAGTGAACTCCAGGAGACCCTGAAGGACAGGGAACCCTGGGTTGCTGCAGTCCATGGGGTTGCAAAGAGTCGGACATGACTTAACAGACTGAACAAGACAAAGAAGGAATACCAGGAGAGTCTATTGCCGCAGAAAACAGGAGTGGTCCAGAGTGTTCACACTACTAAGCCAAACAACTTAAAAACTGAACAGACATCGTGCATGAGAAGAAAGCCGGTGGAGTAGAGCGCTCTCTCCATTGGTCCAGGCAAGATGCTTTTATGGGAAAGATGTGAACAGCATTAATGACTTCTGGTGCAGTGCTTCTCAGTGTGACGTACATGCAAGTTGAGGATTATACTAAAATGCAGGTTTCTGATTCAGCAGGTTTTGGGGAGAGCTGGAGATCCAGCATTTCTAAGGTCCTAGGTAATGCCAACACCGCTGGTCCACAGATCACATTTTGAATAGCAAGGTCCTGATATGGGTCTCAAACTTTGCTGAACACAGACTCACATGGAGAACTTCTACAGATTCTCAGTCCCTGACCCCTACAGATTATGATTCAATAGGCGTGGAGAGACTCTGATAATTTCCAACAAGCTGCCCATGATGACGCAGGTTTCCAGACCATACTTTTTGAGTTGACCTGTTTCAGCACAACTTAACTGTTGCTGACCCCAACAAAGGAAAAGCCAGAGTCCACTGTTGTTTCAAAACATAATGCAAACAAGAAGTGCTCACCTCTGCGGTCACAGTCCATGATCAGAGCTCAGCGGGGGCTAAGGTCTACCACTCATTACCCATCACCCCCACAGCCACAACTGCTGTATCAGAATGAAGAATTCATTCTTAATTAACTTATTTATTACCAAGACTTACTCTCTGCAGTGGGTGTCTGTTTCTCTCAAAGCTGTATCTTGTTTAGTAAAACCATTTCATATTAAAACAACAAGCAGCTGCTAACAAACAGTATTTCCTTTACTCAAAAGATACATGTTTCACAACAGACTCACGAAAATTTATTAATAAGAAAAAAATCCTATATAAGAAGGGGGGAATCCCTATTTAATGAGGAATCAACTCACATATGTATTTATTAAGCACACAAATGTATTTTACTACTGCATCTTAAGGTGAAATAGGCGGATTATAAATACACAGTCCCTGTTCGCAGGTCCACACCATGAAGTAAAGACACCAACAATCATGTTGAAACATGACAAACACCATCTGAAAAAACAGCTGACATTTAGTTTTATTAAAACAACCCAGCAGTTACCTCAATCCATACTCACAGAATGTGTGTTATTAACAGCAACAGACACACAAAGGAGGAGAAAAATATTAAACAGGGGTAACTAGGAAAGGCACCTGGCTGAAGTAATTCCTGGAATTAAACAGATGGGCAGCCTTTTCACAGGTGGAGGACCTAGAAGACCGTTTAACAAAAATGAATTAACATGTGCTCTGAGAATCTGCTGACAAAGGCTTTACCTACTGTTCATCGCAGTGTGATTAAGAAAGATATTTACGTAGACAGAAGAGTAAAAGCCCCCCAAAAAGCTGACACCAGTTTGGAGACACTCGAGTAACACAGGAGAGTAAAAAGAGGAACATACTGTTTTCTAGAAGAGAAAATTGGGAAGAAGATACTGCTCGCCGCCCCCAAAAAAGGGCATCTATAGAGATACGAAATTATCTCTGTAGGTACTCTCGCTGGCAGTCGGTGAAAGACTTCCAAGCACAGATCAGCGACAGCTGAGGCCTGGGGAGTTTGCCAAGACCGGGGAAGGGGTGCGCAGGCCCTGCCACCCAGGAAGCTGAGAGAAGTCCGAGTGGTCGGAGAAGCTGCTTCCGTCCGTCGGGCCCTTTACCCGCCCCTCCGGATCGACCAGCACAGGTGACAGGCGGGCGCCGGCGGAAAGAACAGTTTTCTGCTCCCCGCCCACCTTCCCCCTGGGGCACGAAGAGGTGCCACGGCTCCGCGGTCCGACCCGAGCCACCCTTCCTCGCAGCTCGGCCCTCTTCCCCCGAGCCCCACCGCTCGCTCTGGTCCCGGGGTGGTGGACGTCTGCGTGGAGGAAGCTGGCCTCCGGCCCTGCGGTCTGCAGCACGAGTCCAGTGCTCTTCCCGGGGTCCCGGGTGCCGTGGAGATAGCTGTATCCCACACGCTAGGACGTTCTGGAGACCGGAAGTGGGCTGCTTCCTTCCGGTCGGCGCCGCACGAGACGGGGCGGGGCGTCCCGAGAGGGGGCGGGGGCCCGCGCTGACGGACGGCTCCCGGGACCTATGGGCGCGGCCACAGCGGCCCGGCCTCCCCGGCGCGCCCCCTCCCCGGGGCGGCAGACGCCCCCCAGCCCCCCATTTCCAGGGTGCTGCACAAGGCTCCGCGGCTGCGGGGTACAGGCGGTACCCACGGCGCGTTGCAGGCCGTGGTGAGGCCGCCCACCCGCGACCCTCTGCGCCCCCGGCCGGCCCGCCGCCTTCCTTCCCGGTCCCGAGCCACGCTCGAGGACGGCTGAGGCTCCAGGTTTGTGGTTGCGTGTCGGGCCGCGGGCGGCGCGAAGGGACGCTTGGGCGCCAGGCTTCGGCGGTCTGGGACTGTCCGGCGGGCGGGCGGGTGGCTGGCGCTGCGCCTTTGCCTGGTGGTGTTCGGCCGGATCAGCCGCAAAGACCGAAAGCCCACTGGCCGCCACGCTCAGTCGCGCAGTCTGGGGGCGCGGCCCCGCCCCTCGTGGTGTCTTGGGGCACCCGATTTGGGACGGGTCGCCCCCTGTCCACCCGACGTGCGGGGCCGGGGGCAGCAACTCTGGAGAGAGCAAGTTTGCCGAGGGCGGGGCGCCTTCTTGGGCGACTTCTTGCTTTGGCCACGCGGGCGGAGGGAGGGCCTGGGTGGTCTCCGGCCTCGGCGGCCACGCCACTTCCTGGGTGAGTCCGGGCGAGTTACTGAACTTCTCCGGCCCCTCGGCTGCCGGCGGGGACGGCTGGTACTGTAGGGTTGGGCTGCGGAGGTGAGCTGAACAACGTGCCCTGCAGCGCCCCGGATGTCCAGTACGCGCTGGTCCTTCTAAGCAATGGAGGAAAAAAGCACCGCTGTCGTTTCCCTTTTCAAACATTAAGATAGCGTAGCTCGTAATTTAGTGGGGAAACTTTTGTTCCATGGATTCATGCAATTATCACACATAGTTGACACTTAAATATTTGTTGCCGTCTGTCCTAACATGTTACAGTGTATCCGTTGTGGGATTTTTTTACAACTCCGCTCGGAGCCTCTTTCTGAGCATGACTGTAGGATGAGGTAACTTGGGGATAAGCTCATCTATGGAGGTACGACTTTGCCGACACTCCTTTTCTGTCTCGTTGCTCCAGATTCTCCATTTTCCGTGTTTGCACCGAAGTCTGTTTTGCCTCAGGTTTTTTTGCTTGTTTGAATGAATGAATGAATTGCATAATGTTGGATGATGTGTTCTTTTCAATAGAGCAACTCGTTTACTTTTAGGAATTAATAAACTGCCCCAACTATCATGTCCGGCGGCCGGTCATAGTTGATAAATAATTAGTTAAGGCTGTTCATTCGTCGGAGGAGAGACGCAAGATGTTCTGGGGGACGGTAGCCAGCTTACTCACTGCCAGCACTCCCCCGCCTCCCACTTGCTGCTTCCAAACCAGGCTCCTGCTCCCTGCTGGCACTCCCACTGTTGCTCCCTGGCGGAGCAGCTGCCCTGATTGGCACACCCCCGCTGCCATCACCGCCCAGTCATATTCCTAAAGCTTCCAGAGTGTATTGTTTGAAGGAACACAGGTATCAGAATCCAGATATCTGAGACAAAACAGTATTTCAGTTCTTCAAAATCAGGCTATCAACAATGAACAGTTTATACTTAATACCATTTCCATGGTATGGCACTATAGAAAATGATAGGAAGCTACCTAATTATGTGACAAATTGCACGATGACTGCTATAACTCAGAAAGGGGAAGGATCAGTAGGGGTTGGTGCATCCCAGGAAAAGAAGACTTCCTAGAAGAAGGGCAGGGGTGTGTCTGTGATGCTCACCTGTGTTCCTAACTCTTGGCAGTGCCTGCCATAGAACAGGCGCTTTATAAATGTGGTTGTGTTAAAGAAATATTTGTGTTGTGTCTTGAGAGTAGCTTTGAATGCTAGTTAAGGTTTGGATGGGAAAATGGGAGGGCATGGTAAGCATGGGAAAATGGCTCAGGTAAAGTCTGTAAACACAGATGAGCGCTAGGGTGTATTTACTAGAGAGGGTACTCACACATGGCTGGTGGTTTACTTCTGTGTTGTTTGTAGGAGTGGTTGGAAGAACAATGCATGTGAGTCTTTGACACCATGATATCCATCAGGCAAAGAAAAGGAATACAAACCACAGAAGTTTCTGAGGATTACACGGCACAAGAAGAAAATGTGAAGTTGGAAGATAAATTGCCATCTAGTATGTGATTTAAATTAAAGCAGCATTTTGGATTGTTTTTTTTTTTTGTCTGCATATTGAAATAATCACTCTCCAACAGGAACAAAATTTGGAGAGACCTAATCGTTGAAGAAACTTGTTCTACTACCTGAGGGTTCTACAGATGATTTGATTGCAATCTGATAATATTCATTTTACAGTTATGCTTAGAATCCTTTGATTCACAGGTGTCTGTTCAGTATGATTATGCCAACCTGATCTTTTGACTTTCAGGGTAATACTTTTTCCCACTGTCCAGATTTTAGTCTCGTTCTTATTTTTCTGGTGTGTGTATGCTGCTCACAGTAGACAGCCTTACCTTGGATGAGTTTCTCAATTCATTAAAGTATTGAAAGATGAATCAAAACATTTTTTAATTTTTTATTTTCAGTCAAATTCCTGAATATTTTTTCTTTGCCTTTTTGGGGGGTGGGGAGGGCAGTGGTCAGAATTTGGTAAATTGTTTATACAGTGTTGAAGACTTTTGCTAAACCATGCATCAAATGACATTAATTGCCAACCTTTTGCTTTCTGAGTTGCTTTCTAAGACTGAGCATGTCAGGATTTTTAAAAGTAGGCATGAAGAAGTCCATGTCCGTCAGCCATTTTGGATATGACTGAGTTTATGTCGACTGCAGCTAGAGCTGCTAAGTCGCTTCAGTCGTGTCCGACTCTGTGCGACCCCATAGACGGCAGCCCACCAGGCTTACCCGTCCCTGGGATTCTCCAGGCAAGAACACTGGAGTGGGCTGCCATTTCCTTCTCCAGTGCATGAAAGTGAAAAGTGAAAGTGAAGTCGCTCAGTCGTGTCCGACTCTAGCGACCCCATGGACTGCAGCCCACCAGGCTCCTCCGTCCACGGGATTTTCCAGGCAAGAGTACTGGAGTGGGGTGCCATTGCCTTCTCCGCAGGTAGAGCTAGTAAAGTAATTTGGGGGTAGCAGTTTTATAAAGTTGAGCAGTCATGCCACTCGGCTGTTAGCAAATTGAGATAATGCAGAGTACTCTGTGAAAATCTGATACAAATACAAGTTCAAGTTTGTCCTTTTAAATTTTTGCCAAAAGTTTTACTTTCATTTTAGGTTGGAAGGATTCGTTAACAAAAGAAAACACTTGTCACACACAGTAAACAATTTCAGCATTTGATAGAGGATTGACTTAATTTCAATATACAGTCATTAAAAGAAGATAAATGGAAACAATAGAGAAAAGTAACAGCACATACATCACCAAATTGGGCTGACCAACATCCAGACTTAAACAGTGCTGGGCAGTCCCTCCTTAACAGCAAATCTGGTCTCTCAGTTGGGGAAGGATCCTGGGTGGTGTATTCACCCAACAGGCAAGATTTGAGATTGCAGTTAGGAGGACTCCCACTTATAATCCTGGGGCTTCCCTCATAGCTCAGTTGGCAGAGAATCCACCTGCAATGCAGGAGACCCCGGTTCGATTCCTGAGTTGGGAAGATCCCCTGGAGAAGGGATAGGCTCCCCACTCTAGTATTCTTGGGCTTCTCTGGTGGCTTAGCTGGTAAAGAATCCGCCTGCAATGCCGGAGACCTGGGTTGGATCCCTGGGTTGGGAAGATCCCCTGGAGAAGGGAAAGGCTACCCACTCCAGTATTCTGGCCTGGAGAATTCCATGGATTATACAGTCCATGGGGTCGCAAAGAGTCGGACACAACTGAGCGACTTTCACTTCCACTTTTCACTTTCATTTATAATCCCAGGCCACAAACTGATATCATCATTAGTTTGCACACAAAAATGCAGCTCTGGTTTTTCTTTAACTTTTATAATGCTGTTTGTTTTACCTTGTGAGTCACAAGACTTCTTAGACCCTGGGGGACTGGCCAGACCTCCGGGGCCCCAAAAATTTCAGGACGCACTCCCTTTCTTGTCTAAAGTGCCACCTGACTTGCTGTACTTGCAGGCAGGCACAGAATCAGGCACTGAACACCAGGCAGTGTTCAGGAAGGTCAGAAGCAGGTCAGAGACCTGCTGTCCTGCTTCTGAAGCCTGAACAAGATTTCCTCCATTTTAGTTTTGCTAACATTAAATTAAAACATAGCTTTGAGAATTGTTAATTCTACCAAAGCATTATTTGTCAGAAAAAAACAAAAGCAAAAAGGAAGGAACAGATATTCCCAGAAACCCACTAATCCTGAGATTACCACTTATGGCCCTTTGATTATCTCACAATCTGCATGTTGTTCTCTGTACATATATACCTACAAGCATTCAGATGTGGTTTTGCAAAATTGAGATCCTACATGCTGTTGTGTAACTTGCTATCTTTTTCTTATTATGATATATATGAACATACATCAGTCAGTGTATTTTAAAAATTTTGTCCGTGTTTAGTCACTGTGTAACTATAGCATAATTTCTTTAATTTCTTATTTAATATTTAGATGATTTTTAACCTTTTACCTCTACAAACTGAATTGTGATAAATATCCTCGTGGCCAAATGTTTTGTTTAAAACTGTTTAGGGCATATGCCTAGATTTAGAATTATTGTTCAAATAGGATGCTTGTGTCAGTGGCCTTTACTTCCTGTTGCCATGTTGCAGTGCAGAAAGGTATCAATTTATTCTAACACCAGCATTGTTTTTAAAATGTCTTTTTTGGTGTGTGTGTACACACCAAAACAGAATACTAAGCATTTTTAAGCTATCAAATTAGCTAGTATTGTAAAGTTATAGCTCTTTGTTTTGATTTCCATTTCTTTAATACTAACCTTTTTTTTTCTATTAATGTTATTGGCCATTTTTTCTTTTGTGCATTGCCTATTCTCATCATTAATCAATTTCCTACTGGAATATTCATTGCTGTATTATCTTGAAAGTATACTATATTAAGAATACTTAACCTTTCTTATATGTACTATGTTTCCTAGTTTATACGCCCTTTAACTTTAGTGTGATGGATTTTTTCCTATGGATTTTAAAATTTTAATCAAATTTTGGGGTAGCTTTTAATGAATAAACCACACATTTTAAGTAGATCATATAAAAGACTTTATATTTTAACTATAACACATTTATTCTTCCATTTAAGAAACTTATTAGCTAAAGTAGGTCAAACATGGGTCCTAGGTTTTAAGGTGAATGAGACAGTGTGCTTGTCTTCACAAAGTTCACATTCTAGTTGGCAAAATGGAGAAATGAACAGTTAGATACAGTGGTGGGAAAAGCTATAATAAAAGTATAGAAAGATCTGTGGAATCACAGAAAGGAGCCCCTAACTGTCTGCGGGGGACAAGGAGAACTTCTCCAACGACAGGCAGCTGGAACTTAGCATGCTTGACAGTCTGAAATAGAACTATTAACTGCTAAATCCTTTACTGATTTGGTTTTTCATCTGTTTTATTTTTTCTAAAAGGTTGTACCAATAGACGATTATGGAAGATTCTGTCATTTACAGTTGGCGGAACTGTTGCCCTGTGCGTTGGGCTTCTTACGTCTGTCTACCTGGCCACTTTACATGAGAATGACTTGTGGTTTTCTAATATTAAGGTATGAACATTGTATGATTTACCCATCAAGGTCTCCAGTAGTTAGTTAGCCATTTCGATGTATGACCAAGACAGTTTCATTTTGCCGTAAAGAATTCAGGCTCTTATGCTTGGATGCAGAGTAAAATGACTTTTGTTAATTTAAAATAACATCAGAAGTTTTATAGTCAAATGAGTTTTTCCATTTTCATTAATTTATTCCAATTATGTATCAGTTACTCTAAACCAGTATTTTTCAAACTGTATATTGTGAAAGTGGTGTAGTAGGTCATGAGTAACATTTTTCTTAATGAAATCAGATATAAGAGAATATGGTCACATAATAAGACTGATAATTATTTGTGAAACTTTTAACTATATGTATGTATATACAAAATGGGTCACAGTATAATTTTTTTCTGTTGGGTATAGAAAAAAAGTGGGGCGGGGGGGGGGCAGGGGGAGAAAGAAAGAAAGCCAAAGCAACTGTTCTAAACCAAGGAGTTTTAATCTGGCTCCATAGATGACCTTGATGTGGTATACCTTTCTAAAAGTATATACAAAAGATAAATGTCATTAGATTTTCAGGAGGGTCTGTGAGTCTTTAAACACCGGTTTTCTTATTGTCTTTCTCTCTCTCTCAACATTTCTATACATCCTTGAATTTGGCTTTGGTTCCGAGCCAGTATATCACTTAAAAGGAGACTTACATGTTGCCAGTGTTTTTCGTCCAAATATAGCTTGCTTTTCATCCAAAAATGTCATGATGTTTGACCTTATTTCCCACCATGACTTCTAATGACTAGTTGGTGATGAAGGTAAATTGACTTTCACGAGCAAAGTTTATCGTCTGTGAGAGTATTCAGAAGCATCTGTGCAGAATAGAAAGACAGTGTCCAGTGTTTTCCTGAATGTTTGGAGCTTCGGTTCCGTTATTGGAATGAGTCTCCAAAGGAGACTACTTTGAATGACAAGTTTTATTTTTACGAATAATGTCCAATATGTTTATTTTTTTAAACCTGTCATATTACTTTATAGGTATAGCAAGTATCTATGTATGTATCTTTTTACAAATGATCATGGTACCAAAGAATAATAATTCTTATCCTTCAATGACACTTGGTAGTTTTTCTTGTCAAGAAAAATTTTACTCACCTATGTCTTTTTAAAATGGAGTGCCTGTAAATAGATTCCCTGGAGATAAGAAATTTAAAACTTATTTAACACAAGTATTTTGAATAAAGCAGGGAATTTCCCCTTTGTGGGCGTAAAGCCAAAATTAAATGCTAGGAACTGTATAGCAAGGTAACAGGTGAAAGAGATCACATAATTTTAAAATGTAAGTTTAGTTCTTTAATTTAAAGCTGATAAGTGGCCTTACTAATATACCCCCTCATCAAGAAGCCTGAGGAAAAGGCCAGGTCATGTAGGGCTTTGTGGAGTGGGCAGGAATTGGAGAGAAATGGACAGAGACAAGAGTCAGAAGGATGTAATGATTGATCGTTTGTGTGGAGGACGATTGAGGAGGAAGAATCATCAGTGATGACCTTTCTCCTATTAGAAGGATAGATGGGTGGATCTTCATTCACTGTAATCATGAACCCCATGAGAAGAGAAGGTCTGGAGGAGACAGTAACACCTGACTAACGACCTGGAGTTAAGCCACTCTTCACAGGTTGATGGCACAGTCCTCCCCAAAACAGCCTCTCACGTCAGACACCAATCACAACTTTGGGGGTCCCCCAGCTACTCTCACTTCTGACCAACTGGCCATACATTCACTCAGGTAACACAGAACTCAGGGAAGCTCTGTACTTATCATTACAATTTTATTATAGAACTAGGATACAAATCAGAGCCAGCCAAAGGGAGAGGCACATCCGGCTAGCCTGGGAGAACCCCAGACTCAAAGTCTCCATTGTCCCATCTCCCAGAGTCAGGACATGACTGTTATGTTCTTGTATGGCAATATATAGAGTATTGCCAGCCAGAAAAACTTGCCTGAGCTCTGGTGTTGAGAGTTTTTACTGAGGTTTCATTATGTATGCATTATTAATTAAATCATTGACCACAAGGTCGAACTCAATCTCCAGCCCCTCTCCACTCCCCAGATGTTGGTCTGATATCTGCTGGCTCAATGCCCCAAGCCTCTGATGATATGGCTGGACTTTCTGGCTTGACCAACTCCCATCCTGAATCATCTCCTTAGCGAAAACTGTCTAGGGGTCCACCCTGAGTCACGTGTTAACACAAGCTATCAGATGTGGGCCAAGGAGCCCACCGTGAGTAACAAAGATACTCTTGTCACAGGGAAGTTCCAGGGCTCATTGGCTGCCCGCGGGAACAGGGGACAAAGGGCAACCAGTTCTTTATTATACAGGAGTCAGTGAGGCAAGAAATGACGAGTCTGGGTTTGGATACATTGTGAGTCACTTTCAAAACAATCCAAGTAAAGACCTAGAGTAAAGGAAGCTGGATTTATGGACCTGAAGGCAGGAATTCCATCTGTGTTGGAAACAGACACTTTCATGTTACCAGCTTGTGGTTGTGTGGGCAAGATTGTTTGAGGAGTATGTAGAGTGAGAAAAGAGACCCTACGCTGGATTCTGGCTGTGCCTCACATGGCATCTGGGAGAAGCCGTGAAAGAGGCCCATCCTCTGACAGGTTTCTCCTTCTCACCGTCAACCACCACCCCCAGCCCCTCAAGCTTAAAACTGGGCCAGAGTCTTGATGCTTTTTTTTTTTTGGTCTCTATTCAATCTCTCTCTCTCTTTCTCCCCTGTGTCACAAGAGGAGTCCTGAGATGTTGTAATCATTTCTCAAACCAGATTGCAGGCATTGGTTTATTTTTCCTCTTTGACCCATCTAAACCCAGCAATCTCCAGAACTCTGCACGGAAGGCAGTGATCTAAGCTTGCCCTGTCCAGTACAGCAGCCGCCAGCCAGGGGTAGCGGCGGAACACTGGAAATGCGGCTAGTGCAGCACAGGGACTAAGCTTCAAATTTTACCTAAGTTGAACTTTAATTTTCAAGTATGTATACATTCTCTGTTAATAAACCAATGACAATTGTAGCCATTATTGATCAGTGATTTACTTAGCCAAAAGAGAAGCTCATTTTCAGAGTTTATACCTAGATTTACTCCATTTCATCACCTTCATCTTGGAGGATTATGGAAGTATTTGAGACGTGTAAATCTGTTTTCCTCTTTTTTATTTGTGAGTTATAACTTACCAAAATTACTAGGCTACTTTTTTATGAAAATACTTTGATCTCTTGAACACCTTGAATTAGTTGTAATTATTCAGAGAGTACAGATATTGCTAATAAAATAGACTAATCACACATTCAGTTTATGCATTCAAAGTAATTTTTTTAAGTGATCATAACAATGTTAGTATTTAATATGTGGGAAACTCTGGAACAGAGAAACTGGAGAGCTGAAAAGGAGAAAATGTTGGTTTAAATGGTCCTAGAACATGTGTATGTAGTATCCTTTCGTAGCATATTTTTTTAATTAAAAAGTCATTTTCAGAGTATAAGAGCCTTTTTCAAATAACCTTAATTGAATGTCTGCTATGTGCTTGACCTTGTTTTAGGTGCATTTTACACATATTTTATTTAATCTGGCTGTTTCCAAAGCCCAAGCATTTTAACTCTAACTTGTCCTTTAAATGCAACCATGGTTGGTTTTTTTTTTTTTTTTTTGCTCTATATTATAAAAAAAACAAACTAAGAGAATTTAAAGCCCATACTCTTACTTGCTGTGCTGCCCTCACAGTGACCCGCACATCATCAGTGCTGAGTAGACAGTGCTCTTGTGGAGCAGGGTTAGCCTCTAAGGGTGAGGGAGTGGTGTAGCCTGGGGACCATGCTGCCGCAAAGAATCTGGTTGAAACCAGAGCCGAAGGGTGCAGCCTTCGGAGCTTGCCTTCAAGGTTGGTGCATGGTTAGCAATGGCAAGTGGGGAGCTGTTAATTGTGTTTATAACAATTTGTGTTCAGTAGGTACTAAAGTAAATATCTGTATGGTCTTGTTTGTTTTTGATTTTTGAACATGTATTTTTTTTAATTGCACAAACTATACTGTGATAGCAACAAAAACTTTTTCAATGAAAAACATTACTTGGTATTCATTACCTGTAACAGAAGACAGTTTTCACTTTCCCTTCCATTCTTCTTCATTCTGTATGTGTATATGTATTTTACTTATTTATGACTTCAATATAGGTAGTTTTTATAATGATCATATGCTTTTCAATATACAATTGTATATTTTCATGAACAATTATTATGTAAATAATGATAGCTATATAATTTAATCTTTTTGGCATTTTTATACCCTTGGTCATTTCACTGTTTCCTTGCTCCCCAGTTTGGGGTAGATTGTTTCTGACTGTGTGGGTAGAGCCCTAAAATTGCTTACTTCTCATTTTAAAGTGACAGGATAAAGATGTCATTTCTCTTCCTTTTTTTTAGAATTACTTCAGAGCAATTGAGAAAATGAAAAATAGTCAAATTCCTTCTTTGATGAAACTAAAGAGTCCTGTAATCTGGAATCGCAGTATATGAGGAAGGGCTGCCAAATTCAGTGAAACTCCTAGGAGTGTAGAAAGATGCTGAGAGAGGAATCTCAAAGCTGCAGATTTTAGAAAAACCTGCCAAAGTTTAGTCCTCCAAACTCACTGGCATATCCTAGGTTGGGGGGCGTGGTGGCTAATGGGACTGGATGTAAGGAGCAATGACGGAAGCTTTCCTGGAGACACTCTGATGTGAAAGAGAAACAAGATAGACAGGCTGAAACGCATCACAGAAACACGCCATTTTTATAAAAGTTTAGAAGTTTAGGAAGACCAGGATAAAGAGAGAAAACTTGCATTTTCAACAGCCCCACAGCTGCCAATCTCTGTTCAGTAAACTGAGGAGAAGACTAAAACCGCACTCTGTAATCCATTCTGAAGCACCAGAAAAATTCTTGCAGGCCTAAGTTATGGCCCAGGCCTCTCCCCGGTATGAACTTCTGACGTGTAGCTGATTGGGTAAGAACTTGCCACATTCAGAAATTACTTAATACTCAAAAAGGAGCTAGTACAGAATCTGTACAATGATACTGCAAGAAAAAAGGGAAGAGAAAATCAAGAGCAAATGACACATGAAGAATAGTCACCAGAAAACTTTTACAGCAGAGACAAGAAGGTTCTAGCCAATCCTGTCACACTGAAAAGCAAACATAATGCAGTGTTTGCCACTGTAGAAGGTGAATCCAGATTAGGAATATAGCAAGGTATGTACCATCTTTAAAGAGAAGTAGGAAGATGACAAAAGGAAATGAAACTTGAGCTGACAGAACTTAGTCAATAAATAGAATATTTAAAGATATAATAGAAATCATGACTACAGGAGGCCAGAACCTGCAGAAAGCACAGAGAAATGTTGGACAGGACTGATTACACAAAATAAAATTAGTAAAGTTAAAATATTAAAGAGAAGTGACAGCTGAGGAAAAACAGCACCCAGACTGCATAATTTGCATCCCAAAGGAACCAAAACCATGAAACAGGAAAAGAAAAAAAGTTTAAATGTGTAATTCAAGAAAACTTTCCAAAAATAAAAGACTTGAATCTACAAATTGAACAGGCACAGTGGGTCCCAGGAAGATTAGGCCTAGAAAAGTCGTTAGCAAGTTGTAGTTATGAAGTTGCTGTACTTGAGTAGTAAAGAACTTTTGGTCATCCAGACAAAAACATCAAGTTGCGTATAATAGGAGACAAAGGTCAACCTGGCTTCCAAGTTTTCCATAGTCACACCTAGTGCTCCAAGACCACGAATGATGTCTAAGAAAGGGGTTTGCATATTTTAACCCAATTACTCCACCATATATGAAGCACCATACACATTTTTTTGACTCTGAGAAACATGTATTTTTAACAACACTTGGAGAAGTTGGTAGAGGAAAAACTTTATCCTGTCAAGAGATAAAAGGCAAAACATTGATAGAAAAATTGTCAGTGAAGTTCAAATTTATTTAACTCTAGGACTAAGACTAAATAGTTACAGAACAAAACATATGTGAACAATGTGAACGAATTGAAAGTCACTCAGTCATGTCTGACTCTTTATGACGCTATGAAGTATACAATCCATGGAATTCTCCAGACCAGAATACTGGAGTGGCCCTTTCCTTCTCCAGGGGATCTTCCAAACCAAGGGATTGAACCCAGGTCTCCCGCATTGCAGGTGGATTCTTTACCAGCTGAGCCACCGGGGAAGCCCATGAACAATGTAGTAACATGTAATAATGTTATTCTATAATAGTAACACACCACAGTGTAATAATAACATAATAGCACAAGTTAGAAGAGGAATTGCAAAGAGAAGGTAAAAGATGGTGGAGGTATCCTGATTTATCTTTTATAGCTGGAATTCAAAAAGTTTCAACTAAAAATCATGTCCAGAAACAGACACACAGTATATATAAAAGAACATTCCAAGAAAAATATCAGGTAAAATTGGCAGAGGAGAAATATGAATCTCATAATAAGATTGTTATTACTCCTTATAGGAAGTAAGTAGATACTGTCCATAGAGGTAAAGAAGTTATCCTCTGAGGTTATAAAGAAAGGTAACAAAAACATAAACCGTCCAAGTTAAAGACACATGTACACACATGCAACCACACACGCACACATAGAAACAAGCAGACAAATCATGTAGCAAAGGATGTGTTCTGAAAAGCAGCAAAAAGCATCACACAAAATGTATTAACACAACTATATCCAGATCTTTTTGTTTAAGTAAGTGTCAATGGATTTTACTCATCTAATAAAAACTCTGGATCATAAAGCAAATCACATCATATATGCATAAGATCCTCCCAGAACAAAGTTACTTAGAGGGATTAGACCAAAGGTGTGGATAAAGACTTAATAAATGCAAAAGGGGGAAAGAAAGTCTCAAACAAAAAATTTTATTAAGTGACGCAAAGAAGGTCAATGTGATATGACCTAAATCAAATCCCTAATGATTATACAGTGGAAGTGACAAATAGATTCAAGGGGTTAGATCTGATAGACAGAGTGCTTGAAGAACAATGAATATTGTACAGGAGGCAGTGATCAAGATCGTCCCCAAGAAAAAGAAATGCAAAAAGGCAAAATGGTTGTCTGAGGAGGGCTTACAAATAACTGAGAAAAGAAGAGAAGCTGAAGGCAAAGGAGAAGAAAAGATATGCCCATCTGAATGCAGATTTCCAAAGAACAGCAAGGTATGATAAGAAAGTCTTCTTCAGTGATCAATGCAAAGAAATAGAGGGAAACAATAGAATGGGGAAGACTAGAGATCTCTTCAAGAAAATTAGAGATACCAAGGGAACATTTCATGCAAAGATGGACACAATAAAAGACAGAAATGATATGGACCTAACAGAAGCAAAAGATATTAAGAAAAGGTGGCAAGAATACACAAAAGAACTATACAAAAAAGATCTTAATGACCCAGATAATCCCAATGGTGTGATCACTCACCTTGAGCCAGACATCCTGGAGTGTGAAGTCAAGTGGGCCTTAGGAAGCATCACTACAAACAAAGCTAGTGGAGATGATGGAATTCCAGCTGAGCTATTTCAAGTCCTAAAAGATGATGCTGTGAAAGTGCTGCACTCAATATGCCAGCAAATTTGGGAAACTCAGCAGTGGCCAGAGGACTGAAAAGGGTCAGTTATCATTCCAATCCCAAAGAAAGGCAATGCCAAAGAATGTTCAAACTACCACATAGTTGCACTCATCTCACACACTAGCAAAATAATGCTCAGAATTCTCCAACCAAGGCCTCAACAGTACGTGAACCAAGAACTTCCAGATGTACAAACTGGATTTAGAAAATGCAGAGGAACCAGAGATCAAATTGCCAACATCTGTTGGATCATTGAAAAACCAAGAGAGTTCCAGAAAAACATATGCTTTATTGACTACACCAAAGCCTTTGACTGTGTAGATCACAACAAACTGGAAAATTCTTCAACAGATGGGAATACCAGACCACCTTCCCTGCCTCCTGAGAAATCTGCATGCAGGTCAAGAAGCAACAGTTAGAACCGGACATGGAAAAACGGGCTGGTTCCAAATTGGGAAAGGACTACATCAAGGCTGTATATTGTCACCCTGCTTATTTAACTTATATGCAGAGTACATCATGAGAAATGCTAGGCTAGATGAAGCACAAACTGGAATCAAGATTGCTGGGAGAAATAGCAATAACCTCATATGCAGATGACACCACCTTTGTGGCAGAAACTGAAGAGGAACTGAAGAGCCTCTTGATGAAAGTGAAAAAGCTGGCTTAAAACTCGGCATTCAAAAAACGAAGATCAGGGCATCTGGTCCCATCATGGCAAATAGATGGGGAAACAGTGGCTGACTTTATTTTTCTGGGCTCCAAAATCACTGCAGATGGTGACTGCAGCTATAAAATTAAAAGACACTTGCTCCTTGGAAGAAAAGCTATGACCAACCTAGACAACATATTAAAAAGTAGAGAGATTATTTTGCTGACAAAGGTCTGTCTAGTCAAAGCTGTGGTTTTACTAGTAGTGAAATGTGGATGTGAGAGTTGGACCATAAAGAAGGCTGGAGTGCCAAAAAATTGATGCTTTTGAACTGTGGTGTTGGAGAAGACTCTTGAGAGTCCCTTGGACACCAAGGAGATCCAACCAGTCCATGCTAAAGGAAATCAGTCCTGAATATTCATTGGAAGGACTGATGCTGAAGCTGAAGCTCCAGTACTTTGGCCACCTTATGGGAAGAACTGACCCATTGGAAAAGATCCTGATGCTGGGGAAGATTGAAGGCAGGAGAAGGGGATGACAGAGGACGAGACGGTTGGATGGCATCACTGACTCGATGGATATGAGTTTGAATAAGCTCCAGGAGTTGGTGATGGACAGGGGAGCCTGGCGTGCTGCAGTCCATGGAGTTACAAAGAATCGGACACGACTGAGCAACTGAACTGAACTGAGGCAAAGAAGGACAGTGTTCCAGTGATAAACATACAGACTACAAATAGGACTATCTGTGTATCAAATAATCCAAATATTTACAAAGCAAAAACCACAGGAGATGCAGGAAGAATATAGAAATACACTAGTATTGAGTTTTAGTTCTTTCCCACTCATAGAAAAGCATGAGGACAAACATAAGTAAGGGGGGGGGGACCTCCCTGGTGGTCCAGTAGCTAGGAGTCCATGCTAGAGGGCCTGGGTTTCATCCTTGGTCAGGGAACTAGATCCCACATGCTGCAATTAAGGCCCAGTCAGCAAAATAAATATTTTTTTAAAATAAGGATATAAAGGCCTAGTAATATTGAATATGATCTAAAGAGAGAACATACACTCATCTCCAGTTTCCACAGAACATTCACTAAAACATTGATAAATTAAGCCATAATGAAAATCTTGGTCCAAAAATACGGAAATTATATGATAATATTCTCTAATCACAGTGTGATAGCACATAGTCTTGGCTTGTTCCTGACTTTGGGCATAAAGGTCACAATATCCCCTTTATTTAAATAAAGATTGGAGATAACTAATTAAAAAGAAAAATCAGTACCTTGAATTTTAAAAAGAATCTTTGACACAGGTAATTAAAACTGTAGAAATTACAAATGAAATCTAGAAAATATTGAAAACTATGTTTCAGAATTAATAAAATGAAAGTATTCAGAGGAAAATTTATAGCTGTTAATACTTTCATTATGAAATAAATGAATTATTCCACTTCTGAAGTCTCACAACAGAAGGAAGAACTTTAATAAAAGAAATTGTCACCTCAACAGTAGGAAGACAGTTCATAAATGAATGGTGGTTTGGGGAATGAAAACTAAAAGATAAAGATGTGGTAGGAAGTGAAAATATCCAAAAATTACAAAGCTCATGAAATATGGTCACAGAGAAATAACCATAAAGACCAAGAAATAACCATAAAGGCCATGAAATAAGAAAGAGCCACATGATACTACTTTGTTTGATTTTATGCAAATTAGATGAGTGGGTAACATGGATGATTTTCTAGAATATAAATTACCAAAATGGTCCCAGTAAACACAAATTGTTTCTGTACATGTGATAGAGAAAACTTGGAAAACAACTTCCTAACCCCCACCCCCAAAATACCAGATGCTGTTGATTTTATGAAGGAATTGTGCCAAACTCTTAAAAAATTCCACTGCTATTTGAGCTATTCTAGAACACTAAAGAGGAAGAAAATCTCCAAGATATTGTTATAAATCAAGAATTACACACTGAACCTGAGGATCAGAATGTAGCTACAGTCAGTTCTTCTTTCCACCAGTTATGATCTATAAAGTCATTGAGAACCGTGAGTTAGAGAATACCGAACCATTGCTTTTAGGGAAATATGTACATGTATATAGCACACTCATATCACACAGAGGTTACAGTCTTAAATCCTAAAATCTCCTCCTGGTAGATTCTATTTTCCTTTTTTTCACAAAAGAAAAAAAATGAGGTTCAGAAGTGTTACATGAGTCGCCTGAGGCCGTCCACTAATATTTGAAGGAGCTGGGATTCAAAGTTTGTCCACTGGCCCCGGAGCTGGGGCATCTTGCACTGTGCTGCTCTGCCCCTTACTGAAAGAGGAGATAGAGTTATTGGCAGATGATGCAACTATATACCTGTTCACCCCAAGAGAATCTAAAGAATGGTTACAAGCAATAAGAAAATTCAGAATGTACCAGGGATTAATTATACTGAAGCTAAAATTAAATATACAGACGCCACGATAATTTTATTTTTACATTTGTCAAAAACTGAAATTAATAGGGAAGGAAGACTTCACATATGCCCTTTTAAAAAGTGTTGCCTGGCAGTCCTAGAACACATCCATTCAGTCCCCAGCTCTCCTATGTGACTGTTTTAGCCTTGTCTTCCCTCTTCTTTACCAGACCTTCTCCAGTCTTCACTTCAGCTAGTGGCTGCTTCCTGTTTCACCATGTAGGGAAGGAAGAAATTATTTTTCCTACTACCCACCTAGGTTCTCTGGCTGGAGCCCATAAATTGAACTGGCAAAAGATTAACAAGAGAAAAGCAGACAAATTTCTTTAATACAAGTTTTACGAGGCACAAACACCTTCATAATGAAACGACCCAAAGAAATCCTTAAACTTTTGCATTTTTGTACTGGATTTGATGAAGAATCGAAAGTAACGGGAGAATGTGATGGTGTGTGAGCCCAGGGCAGTACACTGGGGGAACACTGAGCAGGGCCTATTCATTCAGAGTCCTCTCAGCACCTCCATCTTCAGCGATGAGAGGTTCTTTTCCTCTCAGAAGCCACCTCTCACAAGAGTCTTAATGACGGCTTCTGGGGAGAAACGAAAGGTCAGAGTCCATTCTGCACCTGCCGTCCCTCCAGTTTCTTCAGCTTAGAGTGTTCAGTATGCCAAGGTGCCATATTTTGAGGTAACGTGTTCTGAACTCTGTCAGCTGAGAAAGTAGAAGCAAACTGCAGAGATCGCCCGCCTGCCTCCACTCCGTAGCTGCCCACCTGCTCGCCGATGTCCTGCCCCGCATGTGCCAGACCCGCGCCCCTGTCTTCCACTGATCCACATCGCTCTAGCAGTTACTTCTCTCTCACACTTTCTCCCATCCTGGACGGAATAGTCTACTCTACCCCTCTCCCCTTCCCTTGCACTTACTGTCCCATTTTTCCGCTCATCTTAACACCAAAATTCCCCCCCAAAGTTTGATGACTGGTCATTTGTGTTCCTCTCTTCCCCTTCTCTCTCTCAAACCCATTCCAATCAGGCTTCACCCATGATGTTGCGCTTAAAAATGTCTGGCTAAAGTCACAGATATCCCCCAAGTTACTTAACTGTGGGCTTCCCTTGTGGCTCTGCTGGTAAATAATCTGACTGCAATGTGAGAGACCTGGGTTTGACCCCTGTGTTGGAAAGATCCCTTGGAGAAGGGAAAGGCTACCCACTCTAGTATTCTGGCCAGGAGAATTCCATGGACTGTATAGTCCATGGAGTCACAAAGAATCGGACACGACTGAGTGACTTTCTCACTTACTTTACTAACTGTAGTGGTCATTTCTCAGTCCTCATCTTACTTGACCTATTAGCATTTTTTTCTTGGCTCCAGTACACAGTCTCCTGGGTTTCCTCCTGCCTCTCCAGCGGCTCCTTTGACTCCTTTACAGGCTACTCCTCAGCCTCCCTAGTGACCTCTTATTGGCAGAGAACCCTAAGAATTAGCTCCTGTATTTTCCTGTCCACCCTCAACTGCTAAGAACAGTCTGTCTGTAGCTTTAAATAGCGTCTCTGTGGGCTTCCAAGGTGGCTCAATGGTCAAGAATCTGCCAGTGCAGGAGACGCAGGTTGGATCCCTGTGTTGGAAAGATGCCCTGGAGTAGGAAATGGTAACCCACTCCAGTATTCTTGTCTGGAAAATTCCATGGATAGAGGAGCCTGGCGGGCCGTAGCCCAGGGTGTTGCCAAGAGTTGGGCATGACTGAAGCGACTGAGCACGCACACACCATCTCTATGCTTACAGCTCCCAGATGTCTATCCCTGCTCAGACATCCCCCTGAACTTCAGACTTGTGTATTCAGGCACCTACTTGATCACCTGCATTTGTCCAATAGGCGTTTCTGATTTAACTGTCTTAAACACCTGACCTTCCCTGGCTGCAGGTGTTTCTCCTTAAAAACCAAATCTGTAAATAGCAACTTTGTCCTTCAGTGGCTCAGGATTTCTGTCCTTAGAGAATTCTAGTTCTTTCAAACGCCATTAAATCCTTTAGGAAATCCTGTCAGTTTTCTTTCTGGCTGCACTGTGCAGCATGCAGGATCTTAGTTTCCTCACCAGGGATTGAACCCCCCCCCCCCACCTCCAACCCACATTGGAAGCATGGAGTCTTTTTTTTTTTTTTTTGATTGGAAGATAATTTCTTTACGATATTGTGGTGGGTTTTGCCATACATCAACTTGAATCAGCCACGGGTGCACATGTATCCCCCCGTCTTGAAACCCCACCATCAACCTCGCTCCCCACCCCATCCCTCTGGGTCGTCCCAGAGCACTGGCTTTGAGTGCCCTGCTCATGCATCGAACTTGCACTGGTCATCTATTTTACATATGGTATACGTGTTTCAATGCTGTTCTCAAATCATCCTACTCTCGCCTTCTCCCACATATTCCAAAAAGTCTGTTGTTTACATCTGTGTCTCTTTTGCTGCCTTACATATAGGGTCGTTGTTACCATCTCTCTAAATTCCATATATATGTGTTAATATTACTGTATTGATGTTTCTCTTTCTGACTGACTTCACTCTGTATAATAGGCTCCAGTTTCATCCGTCTTATTAGAACTGACTTAAATGCATTCTTTTTTATAGCTGAGTAATATTGCATTGTGTATGTGTACCACAGCGTCCTTATCCATTTGTCTGCCGATGGACATCTAGGTTGAGAACCATGGAGTCTTAACCACTGGACCACCAGGGAAGTCTCTGTTTTCTTTTGATAGTATCTAGAATCAGATCACCACTCACAACCTCCGCCTTTGTGTCTGCGAGGATTACTTCAGCAGCTCCCTTCCTGCTTTCCACGCTTTGCCCATGCCCTGTGGAGACTGTCCTGAGCATAACAGCCAGTGAGATTCTCCCGGATGTTTGGCAGTGTATGTCTCTGCTCAAAACCCTTCACACTCAAACACAGCATGCCTAACACCAAACTCCTACCTCACATCTCCCTACACACCCACCTTCTAGCTCAGGGCACGAGCCCAGAGTCCGTGTGCCTCCCAGACTCAGTGGTCAGCCTCCAACCCCTGCTTACATCTCAGATTCTGTCTCTGCCCCTCAGCCTCTCTGATACGACTACCCCTCCTTTGCTCCTTCTGCTCAAACCACCCTGTCTTCTCAGTCATCTCCAGGGTGCGTGTGGGCGGTTCTGACTGTTGAACTCTCCCCTCAGACCTCCACAGGGCCCACTGCCTCACCTCTTCCAGTCTCTGGTCAGTGTCATTTCATCAATGAGACCTTCACTGCCCAGCTCCAGGGTCACAGTACCACCCCCTTCCCTTCCTATCCCTCTTCTCTGCTCTCCCTTTTATGTTCTACTGGTTTATTCTCTTCTCTTCCTGCTCTGGATTATAACTTCCATTAAGGCAGAGACTTGTGCCTCTTTTGTTCCCTGCTAAATCTCCCAGCAGAAGATTGCTTATAAATTGTTGGTGGTTAGTAGGTATTTGTTGAATGAATAAATGAATGGATGGATGGATGAATGAAAGAGTGAATGAGGAGGATCAATTGGATTAAAAAGATAACCAATCAGAAGCACCGAACCCAGTGGGGAGGCTAGGTTTTGGGTTTTTTAAAAATATTTATTTTTATTTATTTATTTAACTGCACAGGGTCTCAGTTACAGCACGCAGGATCTTCAGTCTTTGTTGTGGCGTGCAGGATCTTTTTTTTTTTTATTTTAGTTGCAGCATGCACACTCTTAGTCGGGTCATGTGTGATCTAATTCCTGACCCGGATCCAACCCAGGCCCCTGCAACCTGGGAACTCAGAGTCTTGGCCACTAGACCACCTGCGATGTCTGGGAGGCTAATTGAATAGGCAAAGAAAAGTCATTCCTTTCTCTTGATACCAGTCTTTGCTTGAATAGTTATTTCCCTTTTTAAAAAATGCATTGTTCTTTCTCACTGAAACTCAAACTGCTTGGGGTCAAGGACTGAATTCTTAACACCTTTTATTTCCTCAGCAAATGAATGTTCAGTGATAAGGATAGGTAATTCTTATTTGGCTAAAAGTACTAAAGTCACTCACTTTTTGAAAGTCTTTTTACCTTATGCTAACATTTTTTCTTATTTATTTGATACTGTAGAATTTGCACATCTCCGCATTGAATACTCCTGCAAAGCAAGGAGCCTTTAGACCAAGTCGGGTTAATTGGCACGGTGGTAACTGGTAGAGCGGGGATAATAATTGCTTCAGCTGAGCCCAGAGGAAGTACTGTCACTCAGCTAGTCTAACCTGCTCACAAACACTGCTTGGCAACTGTCACTTGTCACTGCTTTCATCAACGCTAGGGCAAGAATCATCCCATTCTAACAGATGGACATGAATTTAACCAGACAATAAACCATGTATGTGCCATAAATATGTTTGCTGAGGGCATGATTCCTTGTACAGAACTTTAAGAACAGCTGTCTTATCATGAGCTACTGTTTCTTGGTGAGATGATTTGTTAACTGAATTCTGAAAGGTTACATTTATCTTTAATGTAATCTTTAACGTTAATGTGATCTTTAATGTTAGTTTTTCAGTGGCTTCCCCACTACCAGTTGCCTAGTTAATTGGGGGGCAGTTTTTATAAACAAAAGTTACTTACATGAGATTTTTAAAAGCTAATGATATGGTTTCTTTGCAAATTTGGTGTCATTTGGCTGAAAGGGCTTGTTACCTTTTGTATGTTGCCAGGGTATGCGTATCATTAATTGTGAGCTGTCATTTTTTTTTCTTGATGCTTATTTCTTTTTAATACTTCTGTTAAATTACCATATAAACTACTACTTACATGGTTTTAGCTGTACAATTTCTTAAAAATGCAGTCTTTTGTCTTTCTCCTTTTTTCTGTCATTATCTTCAGAGACCATGTTTTTTTTTATCCTTTCAACAGTGCTTCTTCCCCTGTGGAACTTGGGCAGGTTAAAATATGAAGTATTGTATTTGTTCATTTTACAATCTTTAGAGGGTAACTTCTATTGGTGTGCATTTTCATTGGCACTATCCACCAGGCAAAGCATAAATTGCTGTATAAAAACTGGAAAAGCGTTTGAATGAGTAAAGCAGATGTTCTCCTAGCATGAAGCAGATGTAAAACTTGCAAGTGTCTGTCTAATAAAGTACAGCATTTGGTTCTATGCAGCTGGTGCTAAGATTACCAATTAATCATGTCGAAATGCATTTTTACTAATCAGGATCCCCTCTGTTCTTTACACGTTCTGGGTATGTTAGAGAGAGAGATGGGGCACAGAAGTGGCTTTCTACTTTTAGTACTTTGAGCAGTGTTTTTTTTTTTTTTTTCTTTTTCCTCATCTTTATGAAGTCAGTCTCCTTTTATTTCTAAAAGTGTGTCAGATTGGAAGCCCCCTACATGTGAATGGCTGGTTTGGTTCTCCAGTTTGGTTGGGCATGTGAGTTTGATGTTAGAATATTCCACTGAAAGCAGCCATAGTTTGAACACTTTAAGGCAGCAGGAGAGAAGGAAAGGAATGTAATATACTTAATGGTTTGGGGTTTTTTTTTTATTATTTGTATGGACAAAAGCTAATATTTGCTTAATGTCAATTCCTAGCTTCTGTGGTTACTTGATCAAGGAGGAGGTTGAACATTCTCGGAACAAGTGATACAATTTAGTTTTATGTTATCAAAAGCAATGGAGCAGGTTTTGCTGAAAGATTGAAGGTGAATGGATTAATGTGACTGCTAAGAAGATAAAACTTTGTAGCTATAAAAGATACAGCACAGATCAGTAGCAAATGTAAAGGCTAAAAGAGCTGTATCATTTTCTGTCCTTTTTATAAAGCAACTGTGCTCATGAAGTTACCTTTTCAGAACCTCATGGGCCTGAAATATTTGCTTTTGTGTTTGATTTCCCAAGGATAAATTTGTTTTCTGTGAAAGGCAACTCAGTATATAAGAAGTTTTGCTACCCTGTATCTCCTGGCTTTTTAAAAAAGAGTTAATAATGATAAAATGTTAACAGTTTGTTTCAGTATCACTAAGCGGATGTTTACACACTCTTTTGAAAGTTGAATATTTCTTCAGTGCTCTATTCATGAATTGATTTATAATACTTTTTTAAAGGGTAGGAGAAATATTTCTTTAAGTATCATAAGGGCAAAAGGAAATACATTGCATAATTTCCAGATCTGAAGGTAAATAGCATGAATGGTTCTTTTAATGAAATGTTTATTATTATTTGAAAAATAATTGGAGACGGGGAAAGCAAAGATGTGCTAAAAGAAGTTATCGACTAGAAAGTAAGATTTTCTGTGCTTTTCTTCCCCAATAAAGCTGAATTTGTGGAATATGGATCTGCTGTATAGGAAAAAAACATAGATGGTATTATGTTTTCAACTGTGCTACAGAACCTGGTCTTTTTAAATACTGGTGTTAAGAATCTATAATAACATAGGTTATAAAAATTTTTGTTCATTTATATTGTTTTATATATATATGAAATTAAGGTCTAAGAATATTAATAGGATGATTCTAGAAAGTTCCCCATGCTTGTTACCAATTGCCTCCATATTTTGTATTACTGATTTAAATCTTAAACTTCATAAAAGCATCTTGCAACCAAATTGACTAATAGCTACTACTTTAGATTTTCAGTTCTTCTAAAATTGAATATTTATATAAAAGCAGTTTAATATTTCTTATATCCATTTTCCTACAAGAAAATCTTTCCACCAAGGCTACACTTATCAGAGTACAATTCATATGTAAGAGATCTGCCCCATTTTACTAAGAATACCTTATATTCTTAGAATAAAATGATTATCAATCTTATATAATATTATTAGCTTTTAGGCAAGTATCTAATGCAATTGTAGTTCTTTTTATTTGAGGGACTTTTTTCTATGTCCCTATTTTGTTTCTAAGTAACAGTACGTAAGAATGGTGTTTTTTTAAGGTTTTAATTTGTATGAAGTAAAAAAACAGTAACTCCAGAACATTAACTTAAATGGAACTAGTTTTCTCCATTGTTAAAAATTACTTGTTAGAACGAAAATTTTAAACATCCACAAAAATAGAATAGTAAAATCAACCCCTATAATATATACCCAGCTTCAATAATTATTAGGCTTCTATTGCTTATTTATTTATTGAAGCATATTAATAGTTGATATATAGTATTACATAAGTTACAGGTATACAATATAGTCATTCACAATTTTTAAAGGTTGTATTCCATTTATAGTTATTACAAAATGTAGGCTATATTCCCTGTCTTATACAGTATGTCCTTATAGATTATATTTTTTTAACTTTTTGTTTTATTTTAGGGTATAGCTGGTTAACAGACAGTGTTGTGAGTTTCAGGTGAACAGTAAAGGGACTCAGCCATACATATACATATTATGTATCAAGCCTTCCATTGTTTTTATTTGCCAACATTTCTTAAGACTATTTTGTCAGAAGTTTTTTGTTGTTTTTTTTTAAGTTGTAGTTCTGTGTCCTGTTTCTACAGTGACAGTAGATGTTTAAACAAAAACTAGGTCAAGTAAACCCAATAAACCTCACTTTATTTCAGGAAGTGGAGCGAGAAATCTCATTCAGAACAGAATGCGGACTGTATTACTCCTACTACAAGCAGATGCTGCAGGCTCCTACCCTCATGCAAGGTAATCACGACCAGCAGTCTTATTTAGGATCTACTGCATTCTTTTTAATATTCCAGCCAAAATATACTTCTGCACTAATACATTTTAAATGTTTTATAGGGCTTGTGTAGTTTTTCTTTGTACTTGTATGTTTTTCCTTAACATAATCAATCCATGAAGATGTTTTGCTTGGGAAGAAGTTATGTATAATATTGTATGTAATTCTCCTCCCTTTGCGTCTCAGCTGTACTCCATCCCAAATTATCTGTTTGCATTTTCTTGGTTTTACTGTTGTTGTTGTTTCATGATCATTTTGGAAAAGGTCTCTGTATTTAAAAGCAGTGTTGTCTGAAAACAGGAGACATTTTGGCAATACAAATGAGAATTACAGTTGTCTTTTTTGTCTCCAGTGCCCCCATTCATTCCTTTATTTTGCAATTACCTTTTTCCTCCATTTTCTGTGTTTATAAGTGGTTTAGTGTGTACTCTCTACCTTTACTCCATTTAATGGAACCCCCACAAAAGGCTCTCTCCTACTTAATATATGCTTTATATCCTTAATATGGGTGCAGTGACAGAGAATTGCCTTTCTCTAGGCTTTGTTTGGAATCAGGTATATTTTTGGCAAGTATTTGTCACAGGTAATGTTTTGTACTTCTAATTTCATCACAATAGGAGACTTGAAATTTTGGCCGCCTTTCATTTTAGTGCCATAAAAGTTAATCAGTTGACTCCTGTGTAGATAATCACATTCAGACATAATAAGGTGAATTACCCACCAGCCTTGCACTTAATGGTTTTAGCAGCCATTGATGACTGTTGCCTATGTACATTATTTCAATAGTTACAAAAGTGACTGTCATTCCTCCTGCATTTATTACCCGAAACTCTGTTATATAGAAAACCTTTTTCTCATCAGCTGTTTGGTTACCCTGAAGTAGTTTATAAAAAAAAAAAAAATGTCAGGGTAAGTGTTGATTTCTCATCCCATATAGTTGATCCTCATTATTCACGGATTCAATATTTGCACATTCACGTACTCACTGAAACTCACTTGTAACCGCGGAGTCAATAGTTTTGGTGCCTTCATGGTCATCCACAAGCGTGTGCACAGCAGGGACAAGTTTCAGTTGCCTGGTGTGCGTGTCCCAGCGGAAGTGGACAAGGTGACACACTGCTTTCATGCTCCAGCTCTCAGACTACAGAGTCCTTGTCACAGTCTGTTTAGTGCCATGTTTTTTGCATTTTTGGGCTTTTTGTTGATGACTTTGATGTTTAAAGTGATCCCCAAGCATAGCACTGGAGTGCTATATAGTCTTCTTAAATGCGAGAAGGCTGTGCTGAAGGCATACGGAGAAAATACATGTGTTAGATAAGCTTTGTTCAGTTGTGAGTTAGAGTGCTGTTGAGTTAAATGTTAATGAATCAACAAATGGTGTCTTTAGACAAAAACTCATATAAATCAAGGTCATGTGTTGACCATTTGATGAAGACACATGACCAGAAGTTGGAAGAACCTAACCCTGTTTTTTTTCCTACTCATTCAGTATTGCTCAGTTTTCTTTGCAATTTTATATAACATAACTACAGTGAGTATGAGAATCAACTGTCCTTACTAGTTCTCAAAATTATGAGTTGCTTCTCTAGCATTCTCTAAAGCAGTGGTTCTTATTGAAGGGCAGTTGTTGTCCCTGGGGGACAACTGGAATGTCCACAGATCTTTTGATAGTTGCAGTTTAGAGGGGAGGGAGTGAGTGTGCTACTGGAATTTAGTGAGCAGAGGGCAGAGATGTTTCTAAACATCGTGCAATGCTCAGGACGGTCCCCAGAACAAAGAATTATGAGGACTAAAATATCAAAATACAGGTAGTGCTGAAGTTGAGAAACTCTGCTCTAAAGGTGAATAATGAGTATTTTCTAAGTATCACTGTGAGCGCAGTAGTTGATATTTCAGTTCATTTAAGTCATTTGTTAAGATTATTCTTTTGGAAGTGTTCATATATATAAAAATGTAGAACTCGCTAATGGGTTTGCAGTCAAGTATCACTCAGCTACAGTGGTTACCAATTTATAACCAATCTTGTCTCCTCACTACCCCCCACCCTCAACCTGGATTATTTTGGAGTAATTCCAAGACCTCATATTGCTTCATCTGTAAATATGTCAGTATATTTCTCTAAAGAATGGCAACTCCTTTTTGTAAATATAACCAAGTTGTCATTGTCACAAATAAGAAATGACTTAGTATCAAATATCCACTCAGTATTCTCATTTTCCTGATTGTCTTATAGATTTTTGATGTGGTTTTTTGAGATCCAAGTAAAGCTCATCCACTGCAATCTTTTGCTGTGTCTCTTTCTTTTAAGCTATAGATTTCTTGCCATCGTTTTTTCTTGTAATTCCTTGTTGAAAACAAACACGGATTGCTTTGTCTGTGAGTTTTCCACCTGCTGGGCTTTGCGGAGCCCCAGTGGCTGCATCCGGTGTTTCTCTGTTGTCTGAATTTCCTCTTGATTGGCAGTTAGATCCAGAGTGTTGCCCAGATTTAGGTTCTGCTTTTTGGCAAGAATACTTTATAGGTGGTGTTGTACAGTTCCACATCAGGGAATGCACAGTTCTTTCTTTTGGAGTTAGGCGTAAGCCATCCATTACTGAATTCTCAGCCTTTCACCTATTGGTTTGGCACCACTGATGATCACTACCAAAATCTGTTCATTGTATCATGACACATGTCATGATAATCCAAGTCTATAATTCCTGCCCTCGTTATCAGATGGAATTCCTCTCTAAAGAAAAACATTTTCTCAACTATTTGGCAACCCAGAATTTTAATTCCTAAAGGAAAGATGGGAGAAGTACTGATCCTTTCCTTTTGTTGTAGAATGAGTTACATCTCTTGCATCCCCTAAAGGTTTGCTTTCTTAAATATCACCATAAATGCATGGATTTCTAACATATTTGACGTGTTTCAATCTTTTGCATTATTCTTCTTACAACAAACTGTCCGATCCTTGGGCAGTGGGATCAGCTTCTGTCTCTCTGATATGACTCCTGTAGTCTTTGCAGACTCCCTTGTTTTTGGCATGACACATCCTTTCAAACCCATTTTGTGTGTTTTCTACCCCTGGCTTAGAATCAGCTGTTTCTCCAGAGGAGCCCCAGTCCTCTTTCATGGCTATCTAGAGACCACATTCTGGGTAGTCAAGGCCTTTACTGCTGCTAAGTTGGTCTTTGTTTCCAGACCATTTTAGTGAGCAGAGCTAGGAAATGTGATTTTTTTTTTCCCCCTGAGAGAAAATATGAATATAGCTATTTTTAGTTCAAATTTAGAGCAAGGTTTTACTTTTTCAACTTTATATTTGTATCTTTTTTATTTAAGTCAAAAATTTTGACTTCTTATGACATTAACATCACTTATCTATTTTTTGCTGCTGTGTATAATACTTACAGTGTAGAAATGATAATATTGCTACCAACAGTGTGACTGCCTGAAAAACAAAGCTGTCTTTGTAATTCTTTTTAATTTTTGTATTTTTTGTTTGTTTGGTTTTTGCCTTTGGCCACATCGTGTGACTTATGGGACCTTAGTTCCCTGGCCAGGGATTGAACCTGGACCCATGGCAGTGAGAGCATGGATTCCTAACCACTGGGCCACCAGGGATTTTTGTCCTTAGGATGTAGCCTCCTAGAAATTTATAGTCACATTTCTCTATTCTCAAGAACACTGGAAAGAGGTTTTGTTGTTGTTTTTTTTTTTAATACCAACTCAGTAGGTATCTTTGTTTTATCTTGCTTTTCATTTTCAGGGATTGCTTTGTAAAACATTTTTATATATATTTCTATATTTATTTTTAAATGTTTACATGGTTCCTAAGTCAAAACTATAAAACAGGGGGCATTCAGGAAAGTCCTCCTCTCATCTCCACCCTGTTTCTTTTCTTACCCTTAAGGTAACTATTTTTATTAGTTTTTGGTTTATTATTCTACAGTTAATATTTTCAGTGTAAGCAAATATTTTATATATTCTTATTTTCCCTTTTACTTAGAAAAATCCCTGCTTACTGAACACACTGTTCTTTATTTTGCCTTTTTTTTTTTTTACTTGACTGAAATCTTCATCACTCTGTAGTAGAATATCATGATATTCCTCATTTATTTACTTACTTACATTCTTGCAGTGGCACAGCAGTCCTTTGTGTGGGTCACCATATTTTATTCGAGTAGCCTTCTTGTCTGCACGGAATGCCGTAGCAAACTAACATAGACTGGGCGGCTTAAAAAACAGAGATTTATTTTCTCACAGTTCTGCAAGCTGGCAGTCTGAGATGAGAGTGCCAGCACAGTTGGGCTCTGGCGAGGACTCTCTGGGTTTGTTCATGGCCACCTCTGCACCCTCACGTGGAGGAGAGACAGAGAGCAAGCTCTCTAGTGTCTCTTCTGATAAGGGCACTAATCCCATCATGAGGGTCCCCCTCTTCTAACCTTCATCTCTACCTAATTACATCCCAAAGGCTCATCTTCAAATACCATTGCACTGGGGGTCCTTAGGACTTTGACATGGACGGGAGGCACTTACAGACTCCATAACACTCCTACATTGGTCTAGTGGGACTGCTGTAACGAAATAACACAGACTGGGCGGCTTAAACAGTATAATTTTTTTTTTTTTTCAGTTGTGAAGGCCAGAGGTCTACAATCAGGTACTGTCAGGGTTGGTCTCTAGTGAAGCCTCTTTCTGGCTTGTAGATGGCCCCATTCTTGCCGTGGTCTTAGATGGCCTTTCCGCCGTGTGTATTCTTAGAGAGACGGAGAGAGTCCCCTTTTGTCGGTTCCTCTCCTTATAAGGACAGCAGTCCTGTCAGATTAAGGTCCCACCCTATGACCTCACATATTAAACTTTTTACCTCCTTATAGACCCTATCCAAATATAGACACATTGTTTTATACAGTTTTATACAGTTTTATACAGGCTGTATACAGGATTAAGGCTTCAACATAGAAATCTAGGGAGACATGGTTCAGTCCATAACACCTCCCATTGATGGACTTTGGAGTTGCATGCATAACTTTGTACCTATGTCATTGTCTTTTTGCCAGTCTGTCTTTGAAAATAATTCCTAGACATGGGCTTCCTGGATCAAAGAGTAAATGCATATGTAATTTTCCTAGGTGTTGCCAAATTCTCTTGCTGCTGCTGCTGCTAAGTCGCTTCAGTCATGTCCGACTCTGTGCGACCCCATAGACAGCAGCGCATCAGGCTCTGCCGTCCCTGGGATTCTCCAGGCAAGATCACTGGAGTGGGTTGCCATTTCCTTCTCCATTGCGTGAAAGTGAAAAGTGAAAGTGAAGTCGCTCAGTCGCATCCGACTCGTAGCGACCCCATGGACTGTAGCCCACCAGGCTCCTCCATCCATGGGATTTTCTAGTCAAGAGTACTGGAGTGGCTTGCCATTGCCTTCTCTAGGCCAAATTCTCTTACATAAGGATTATATCATTTTGCCTTCCCAGCTACACTGTATGAAAGTACCTTCAGTTCAGTTCAGTCACTCAGTCATGTCCGACTCTGTGACCCCATGGACTGCAGCACACCAGGCTTCCCTGTCCATCACCAGCTCCTGGAGCTTGCTCAAACTTATGTCCATCAAGTCGGTGATGCCATCCAACCGTCTTATCCTCTGTTGTCCCCTTCTCCTCCTGCCTTCAATCTTTCCCAGCATCAGGGTCTTTTCCTATGAGGCAGTCCTTTGCATAAGGTGACCAAAGTACTGGAGCTTCAGCTTCAGCATCAGTCTTTCCAATGAATATTCAGGGTTGATTTCCTTTAGGAATGACTGGTTTGATATCCTTGTAGTACAAGGGACTCCCAAGCATCTTCTCCAATAACACAATTCAAAAGCATCAATTCTTCGGCACTCAGCATTCTTTATGGTCCAACTGTCACATCCATACTTGACTACTGGAAAAACCATAGCTTTGACTAGATGGACCTTTGTCAGCAAAGTGATGTCTCTGCTTTTTAATATGCTGTCTAGGTTTGTCATAGCTTTTCTTCCAAGGAGCGAGTATCTTTTAATTTCATGGCTGCAGTCACCATCTGCAGTGATTTTGGAGCCCGAGAAAAGAAAGTCTGTCACTGTTTCCATGGTTTCCCCACCTATATGCCATGAAGTGATGGGACTGGATGCCATGCTATTCGTTCTTTGAATGTTGAGTTTTAAGCCAGCTTTTTCACTCTCCTCTTGCACTTTCATCAAGAGGCTCTTTAGTTCCTCTTCGCTTTCTGCCATAAGGGTGGTGTCATCTGCATATCTGAGGTTATTGATATTTCTCCCAGCAATTTTGAATCCGGTTTGTGCTTTCTCCACTAGGCATTTCGCATGATGTACTCTGCATGTAAGCAGGGTGATAATATACAGCCTTGACACACTCCTTTCCCTTATAGGCTCACTAATAGAATATATTGTCAAGCTTCTTGATTGTTTCCAAGCTGGTAGTTGAGAAGTGTTATCTCAGTGAAGTTTTAATTTGCATTTCTAGTAGGGGTAAGGTTGAGCATCTTTTCAAATGTGTAAGAACTGTGTGCATGTTCTTCTGTAAACTGTCTATTCATACCTTCTGTTGAATAGTCGACTTGGTTGCAGTAACAGGTGACCAAATTACAGCAGTGGAATTCTTTAACAACAGATTTATTTCTCGCTCTTATTATCCAACCCCTATGTAGAACATACTGTTATCACAGCAGAGGGGAAAGCAAGGTTGCTAGTGGAAACATGTTGGATTCTGGAAACACAGTGGAAACATAGTAAATTCTGCTGATATGACCTCTGTCACATCCACTCACATGCCATTGCTCAGAGCAAGTCATATGGCCAAACCCCTCCCAGGGGAGTAAGGGAGGCTTCATGTATTCTCCCCAAGGAGGTCCTAATAGGCCCCATGACAGGAAGGCAGGGCAGGAAAATATAAAATCCTTTGTGCAAATTTCTGTAGAAGATTCTCTCACATCACGAAAGTTATAATTTACTTATGTTTGTGTAAACATTTAAACAAGTGTCCATGTGATATATTGGGGGGTAAGCTCTGTGTGGGTGGTGGTGGTGTTTAGTCGCTAAGTTGTGTCCGACTCTTTTGCAACCCCATTTACCGTAGCCTGCCAGGCTTCTCTGTGCATGGAGTTCTCCAGGCAAGAATACTGGAGTGGTTGCTCTGCCCTCTTCCAAGGGATCTACCCAACCCAGGGATCAAACCCGCATCTCCTGCATTGCATTTCAGGTGGATTCTTTACCGCTGAGCCACCTGGGAAGCCCAAGCTTTTTTGGATAGGACTATATTATGTCCCCAATATCTAGCACATTCTCTGACATATATTAAAGAATCTATGAATAGTTTTAAATGAATAATTATAATTATCTTTTCCTGAATTTTCGAATATTAATCTTAGGTTTTCGTGGCTTAATATATGATAACAAAACGGAATCTATGAGGACAATTAACCTCCTTCAACGAATGAATATTTACCAAGAGGTTTTTCTCAGTATTTTATATAGAGTTCTGCCCATACAGGTACGTTGTGATCTGTGACATTGAATTTAATATCCGATGAAAGTCAGTGTTGAAATGTTTTTCTGATCTTCAGCTGTCTTGATATAAAAACAACAGTATGCTAATTTTCTCTTTACATATTGTGAATTTTACTTTTTATTTGTATTTCATAAGATATTTTTACATATAGATACTTCGAGGCTTATAAGTGTGCAGTTTGAAAGCTGGTAAGTATTTTCAATTGGAAATGTGTAATCACTCTTCATTTACCTTTGAATTAAAAAAAAGAAAAGAAAAACCTGGAAGATTAGCAGATCACAGTGACCCTCCTCACCTAAATAAGGGAATGCTAGACAAAACTAGGTGTAAAACTTTTCTGAAGCCAAAGTGCTCAGGAACTTCCCTCTTCTGCTCTTGATACTGAGAAAGAAGGCTGCTTGCACACTTTTACATGGGAAGGAGTGATGTGTGCTTATTTCTTGGAATTGATACCAAACTTCTAAATACTAAATTTCCACTTGCATGTTTTTTAAGTGGCAATGAGTAGGAGTAGGAGTTCTGTAACAAACATTTTTTTATCATTCCCTTTTACAGAAATATATAGAACCAGTTTATTTTTATATTTACACCTTATTTGGACTCCAAGCAATTTATGTCACAGCTCTTTACATAACCAGCTGGCTCCTGAGTGGTACGTGGCTTTCAGGACTGTTAGCAGCCTTCTGGTACGTCACAAATAGGTGAGTAGGAATCAGTATTCCATTCTCCCTTTCTAAAGTGTAAGTTTAGAAAATGAAGTTACTTCATTTCCAGTTTAAAGAAGGTAGTTCTTCCATGTGTGAGAGTATTTTCTCTTTGGGGAAGCCCTGGTGGCTCAGTGGTAAAGAATCCACCTGCAGTGCCGGAGACATGGGTCTGATCCCTGGGTTGGGAAGATCCCTTGGAGAAGTAAGTGGCAACCGCCTCCAGTATTCTTGCCTGGAAAATTCCATGAACAGAGGAGCCTGGCATGATACAGTCCATGGAGTTGAAAAAGAATCACATATGACTTGGTGACTAAACAACCACCATTTTCTCTTTGGGTTACCTCGTGAAGTTTTTATTTAGTAACATAGGAAGTCCTACTTCTGTATTAATATATCTACAACTGAGGAACAAAACATTGAATTGTAAGTCAAGAGAATCATTTATAATAGTCCCAATTCTGTTACTAACTTGCTGTATGATTAATATTTCTCTAGTCATAAATCTCATTTCTTAAAACATTTGATAATATCTTTATTATCAACCTCAATAAAATTGTGTGGAGCTCCTAATTAGCAAAGCATAAAGCACTGTACAAACGTAAGGAAGTTCTTACATTATTTAATTAATATATATACATTTCCAAATACCAGAGCATTCTGAAATAGCATTTTTAAAAAACATATTCAAGATATATCGAATTATTGCCTGACCCGTAAAAGCAACATCAATATTCAGTATCAGTCTTAAAATTTGAACATGAGTTCAAATGCTAGTTAAACCTCAACAAATTACTTTTTATTATAACATTATTGAGTGGTTACTATATGCCAAGCACTTTACATTAGTGCTTTATATTATTATTTTAGCAACCTTATAGTGTAGGTACTATTATTATTACTATTTCAGAGATGAAGTAATTGAAGCTTAAAAGGTTGAGTTTTATAGTATATATTATATATATAAATATATGTAAAAGGTTAAATTATATGCATAGACATGTATATGAGACTATTTATTAGGCATATATATTTATATAGAAAGCTATACACACACACACATGCACACACATGCTGAGTTTTAATCAGAATTCAGATGCAAAGTGTGAGACTGCTGTGTTATGCTGCTTCTTAACATTTTAATCTAACATATAATTCCTGCTAAAAGTCAAATTTGCTTCTATTAAAAGTAAATAAAAGACATTTGTTGGAAACCTAGTGTGTGTAGGAATGGTTCTTGTACTGGATGTACAAACTTGAAAGCTATTCTTGCCCTCTGGGGGTTCACATTCTAGGGGGGGTGTGGGTCAAGCAGTTTTTACCAGCATTTTTTAAATTTATTTATTTTTTATTGAAGGATAAGTGCTTTACAGAATTTTGTTGTTTTCTGTCAAACCTCAACATGAATCAGCCATAGGTATACATATATCCCCTCCCTTTTAAACCTCCCATCTCCCCACCCCACCCCACCCGTCTAGGTTGATACAGAGCCCCTGTTTGAGTTCCTAGGCCATACAGCAAATTCCTGTTGGCTATCTATTTTACATATGATAATGTAATTTTCCATGTTACTCTTTCCACACATCTCACCCTCTCCTCCCCTCTCCACATGTCCATAAGTCTATTCTCTGTCTGTTTCTCCATTGCTGCTCTGTAAATAAATTCTTCAGTACCATTTTTACCAGTTATTAATCAATGACAAAACTAAGACTCGAGTATAAAACACTACCAGTTCTACCCCTGTCTACCTGTGGACAGGTTATTTAAATTTTCCCAATGACAGTTTTATGTTACAGGGATGATGATAGGGACAAATTATTGAGAACCAGGAACCAAAATCTAAATATACTTAATGTAACACGTCTTTGACTTCAGGAAGTCTTTGAGGTAGCGATAGTAAAAATTACCCCTTTGGCCCTTCGTGTTTTCCGTGTACAGAATAGATACCACAAGGGTGGAGTTTACCATCCCCCTGAGAGAGAATTGGGCGCTGCCATTCTTTGCAATCCAGATAGCAGCAATTACATACTTCCTGAGACCAAACTTACAGCCTCTTTCTCAAGTAAGTTTTTACAATCCTTTGTGTCTATTTTTAGTTCTCCAGTTTTATCTTAGAAGCTTCAGAAAATGTGATGTTCATAGTGTCCCTGTGTCTGTTGATAGTTCTTATTCCACGACTAGTTTTTTAACTTGAGTTAAAATTTTTTCCCAAGCCTTTCCCTACTTTACAAAGAAAATGTTTTCATTTTCGATGTTAAAAATGTTCTTTGTATCATCTGCCCTTAAATAGTTGCAGCAAACCCACACAAAATTCCTGCAGAGCTGTCAGAATTTTTAAGCGATTGCTCTTGAGATGTGACTTGGTGCATTATCGCCTCCATAATAATATGGAGTACACATACTGTATGTGAATATTTATATGCAAAGTGTCACTTTAGGATATTTAGAGCATAAGTAACAAATGCAAGAGTTTTCAGAGCAACATTTTATAGTTTTTTTCTGTTTTGTTTATAGAGATATTGGCTGCTCTTGAGAACACTTGTCTGAGAGGCTTTTTATTAGTAGAGACATGTAAATTATATAAGATTTTCTTTTTACAGAGGCTGACACTTCTTGCCATTTTCATATCAACTTTTCTCTTTAGTCTAACATGGCAATTTAATCAGTTTATGATGCTGATGCAAGCATTAGTGCTGTTCATACTGGACTCCCTAGACATGTTGCCAGCAATGAAGGTAAGCTTTGCTTTCTTTTCTCAGTTGAGATGGTCATTGTTTAATGTTTTATATCATAGAATGAGCTCAAAATATGCACGTGCTTAATGATAAAGTTGAAGCTGCTTCTTAACTGTAATGTAAATATGTTGTGGTCAGTTGATGTTGAGTGATTTATACAGCCTAGTTTGATGATTTTAACTTTTATCTTGCTTATTTTACATTAAAAGACATATTTATTTGGAGCACAAGTGTCTGAGTCAATTGTCCTTTATAGAGTTTACTTAAATGTTAAAATATGGGATAGCTGTTTTAAAATGTGTTACTGTGTATTACCCCATCCTTTCTCCCCGCCAAGGAAATCAGTGGATGTGTAACAACTTTTCTGTGGTACTTTATAAAATGTTCATAGTAACGTTTACCAGTGTGGGATCTGAATCCCTGTTGATTGGCCAGAGGCCACCTATGAAATAAGAAAATTATGAAGGTAACCATTGTTTGTCTCCCAGTGTGTGCTGCTGTCATTTAACTGCATGGTTTTTGTCATGTGCAGAACTATGTTATGATGTATTGTGTATAATTTTAAGTTGCTCATAGTTACTATTCTAAAGTAACAGTAACTTAAGTATTTCCCAAGTACAATGAAATATTATCTCCAGACCTAGGGCAGCAATATAATCTCATAGAGAAGAGTTGAGCTCACATATTCCATGTCAGAAGAGGTGTAGCAATCTTTGAAAACTGACTGCATCTGAATTAGGAAACATTAAAATCAGTCAGCACAGAAAACACAGGTGGGAACCCATATAAGATGTCTCATCCATTGGAAGTTTGCCATCTAACTTGGAAAATGAAGATGTCTACACAATTAGATGTCTAATATATACATCTATATATCTATCTCTCTCTATATATATAGATAGATAGACGTCAATTTGTAGTAATACTAAGCACTAGCATTAGTGATCCAAAATCACTGCAGATGGTGACTGCAGCCATGAAATTAAAAAAGACGCTTACTCCTGGGAAGAAAAGTTATGACCAACCTAGATAGCATATTGAAAAGCAGAGACATTACTTTGCCAACAAAGGTCCATCTAGTCAAGGTTAGGGTTTTTTCTGTGGTCATGTATGGATGTGAGAGTTGGACTGTGAAGAAAGCTGAGTGCCGAAGAATTGATGCTTTTGAACTGTGGTGTTGGAGAAGACTCTTGCGAGTCCCTTGAACTGCAAGGAGATCCAACCAGTCCATCCTAAAGGAGATCAGCCCTGGGATTTCTTTGGAAGGAATGATGCTAAAGCTGAAACTCTAGTACTTTGGCCACCTCATGTGAAGAGTTGACTCATTGGAAAAGACCCTGATGCTGGGAGGGATTGGGGGCAGGAGGAGAAGGGGACGACAGAGGATGAGATGGCTGGATGGCATCACTGACTCGATGGACATGAGTCTGAGTGAACTCCGGGAGTTGGTGATGGACAGGGAGGCCTAGTGTGCTGCGGTTCATCGGGTCGCAAAGAGTCGGACACAACTGAGCGACTGAACTGACTGACTGAATTGAAGCACTAGAAGTCTAGAAGAGGAAAGTTATTTTTAGGCTAAAAAGGTTTCACAGAAATGAGATGCTTGAGCTGGACAAAAAATGAAGAGAGTATAATTTGGATGGAATGTGAGAAAGCAAAATAATGAAGGTAAAATACAGTAAAGAAAGCAGGTGGATAAAAGGGAAAAGAATCAAAAAAGAATGGATACTGATATGGGTATAACTGAATCACTTTGCTGTACACCGAATAACCAACACATCATTGTTAATCAAGTAAACTGCAACATAAAATAAAAATCTAAAAATTTAGAAAAGAAAGCAGGTGGATAAGCGAAAGCTAAAATGTATATGTGTGTATATGTATATGTGTGATATTGGATAATAATAATGGAACCCACGTGCCTGTAAAAGCTATATGTACAAATGAAGCTGAGTCCATTCCTGTTGGTTTATATTTGCTTTCCTGTTTTGTTAACTCTTTATACATTGCTCATGGAGACTTGCAAGTTGAGGGGAAGGAGTGCCCAGATGCCTCTGTATTTCTCCTTGTCATGCACTCCTAGGCCAGTCGGCTTCTTCATATCACTCCCCCCACCCCCAACAAGCACATTCAAAAGAACACTGTACACTTTAACATAAGTAAATTGATTTATTAGTTAATTAATAGAAGAAGAAATTTAAAAATAAATCATGAGCAATTTTGAAAATATAACTATGAAGTTTTTTTGTAGTATATAATTTTCTCTAGTGTATTTTTACAGTAAGTATCAAAAGCCCAAGAAAATGTGTTTGTCTTTTCACCAGACTTTCACGTCTTGAAATTTAGCATAAGGAAATAATCAAAGATGTTCATTTTAGTTGTATTGTAATAAGAAAAGTCTGGAAATGACCTAAGTCAATAGCAATAGAGTATTGTTAAATGAACATGTCTTAACTATGCAACAGAGTATTATATACAACCATTAGTATTATATATAACCATATTATATATAACCATATATATAATCCTTCTCCCTTTTTTTCAAAAATAAAACATGTATATAGAAAGGAAAGTTTCCAGAAATATATACATTAAAGTATTAGCAGTCATCTGATCCGTGGGTGGGGAACATCCCCTGAGGAAGGAAATGACAGTCCACTCTAGTATTCTTGCCTGGAAAATCCCGTGGACAGAGGAGTTTTGTGGGCTATAGTCCATGGGGTCACAAAAGAGTCAGATATGACTTAGCAACTAAACAACAACAAAATGTGCTTAGTACTCTTATTTTCTTTTTGTTCTATAGATCTCTTGAATTTTCCATAATGAACATTTATTATTACTTTTTAATTAGAAAACAATAAAAGATACTATTTTGGCACACACACAAAACTAAAGAATAATACAGCTGACTTATTTTATATTCAGTTCTAAACTTCACCGAACTTTTCATATTTGAAACTCTGTTGGTGTTAGAAGTAGTATCAGAATTTAAGAAGGAACAGTATCATAATGAAAGGATCCTGGCTTATAATACCAAGTTGCTACTATCAGTTCTGAAAATAACTAGCTCTTTAAGCTTTGTCAACTGATATAAGTTCTTGGAGCCTTAGTTTCTTCATAAACTGGAATCATGATCTCTAATCATGTCACATGGGAAAGAGTCAGAATAATTGATACAGAAAAAGATAATACAAATTCAGAGCCTGATGTGGTGATAAAAAATTATCTTTTTCAGTATGTGTCATCTTTTCATGGATGATGGAAAGTCTCTTACCATCAAAAGTGAAGTTTTCAGTGAGAAATGTGTACAGAATTTAAAAGTATAAAATAGAACAGTAAATGTTATTATTAAGCATGTAATTAATTCTGTTCCTTTACTAAGAATATAGAGATTACCTGTTGTGAAAACAAGACACATTAGTGATTAATACCTGGGAGGCAATTTTAAAATACTCAATAAATTATTTCCAGATAAAATGAAGTAAACGCACTTCTCCTTATTCCTCCTCCTAAGTACAATTAAAAGCAGCCCTAGATGTTATATAAAAAACAAACATAAGATTTTGAGAGGTGGAGAAAAGAAAGTAGACTGTGCCTAGAGACCTCAAGACCAAAGGAAAAACATGACAGTGAGTTCCCTCGATTTTCTCTTTGCTGTATTTATCTCAGACTAAGTACTAGAGAAGTTAACAACCAGGAAGTACTAATGGATTCAGAGGGGGGAAAAAGCCTCAAGAAAAGGGTGAAGCATGAATGCCACATGGAGAACCTCCAACTTCTAACTATTGGTAATAAGACATCCCTTCCCCTCTTTGCCAGGATGGTGTCAGCAGATGGCTTATGGGGAGCCTAAACTTTCATCTTCACCTTGCAGTAATGAGATACCCCCTTAAAAGTCAGCAGAGGTCAAATGGGCACCCTGGACAGCCAGTTCATCTGGAAATAATGAGACAGCATCCCTCTTCCCTCAGTGGCATGAGGCTGGGATGGTATCAGGAGGTCTGCTGACAATGAAGGTTTACAGAAGGTTCCAAGATCCATAATATCATATGGTACAATTGAAGATCATTTATTAAACTAAGAACCAGGAAAATCTCTTGAATGAGCAGGGATCAACAGGTGGCAACACCAAGACACACAAAAGTTGAATTATCTGACAAGGAATTTAAAGCAGCCATCATGAAACTGTCACTGAGCAATTACAGACGCACTTGAAACCAACGAAAAAATAGAAACTCTCAACTGAGATTTGAAAGATAAAAAGGAGAAGCAAGTGAAAATTTTACAACTGAAAAATTCCAATAATGAAAGTAAAAATCTCAGAAGATCAATTCAGCAGTGGACTGGAATGGTCAGAGGAAAGAGTCAGTGAACTTGAAGATAGGACAATTTAGAAGTTAACTAATTTGAACATGAAAATAGACTGGAAAAAGTGAACAGAGCCTCAGAGACCTGTGGGACCATAGCAAGAACTTGAATTCATGTAATCAGAACCCACAGGAAGGCAGAAAAGAGAAAACAAATAGAAAACAGAATGAACAAATAGCAAATGATAAAATAATAGATTTTAAGATCTAGCATAGCAATGATTATTTAGGGCTTCCCTGGTGGCTCAGACGGTAAAGAGTCTGCCTGCAGTGCATGCAGGAAACCTGGGTTCAGTCCCCAGGTTGAGAAGATGCCCTGGAGAAGGGAATGGCACACCACTCCACTATTCTTGCCTGGAGAATTCCATGGAGAGAAGAGTCTGGTGAGCTACAGTCCATGGGGTCACAAAGAGTCAGAGACGATTGAGCTATTAACACACACGTAGCTACTAACACACACATAGCAATGAAATACAATAATTTGAAGAGATGGGTCAAAGCAGATTAAAAATACACAACCAAAATGTTTTATATAAGAAATTCACTCCACACAAAACAAACAATATAGGAAGATTGAAACTAAATGAGTTGGAAAAGATAACACCATTGCAAATACTAACCAAAAAAAGTAGGAGTGGCTATATTAATACCAGATGAAATAGGCATGAGAACAAAGGAAATTACCAGAATACTGTATATTGAAAAAAGTATTCATCTACCAAGAAGACATGAGAACTCTAAATGCATATGTACTAAACAACAGGGCCACAATATATATGAAACAGAAACTGACAGAACTATAAAGGAGAAATGGACAAACCTACAGACAGGGCTGAGGACATCCGCAACCCTCTCTCAACAATTGAGAACCAGACAGAAATCATTAAGGATGTAGCACTGAGCAACACCATCAACTAACAGGCTCTAACTAACATTTATAGAACACTCCACCCAACAACAGCAGAATACCCAATGGATTGAATCAATGGGTTCAAACTAGAAATCACACAAAAAGGTAGGACACTTTCCAAACTTGGAAACTAAATAGTGCACTTCTAAATAATCTATGGGTCAAAAAGGCAGCCTTGAGAAAACAGTGAATTCAGTGACAACAAAAACGCAGCACATCAAACCTTTTGGGGTGCAACTGAAGCAGCACTAGCAGAGAAGTGTGTAGCACTGCATACTTACATACTTACGGTACTTACAAAGAGGAAAAACGCAGTTATAACCAAGCTGTCAACTTGTTGTTCAGGCACCAAGTTGTGTCTAACTCTCTGCAGCACCATGGACTGCAGCATGTCAGGCTTCCATGTCCTTCACCGTCTCCCAGAGTTTGCTCAAACTCATGCCCATTGAGTTGGTGATGCCTTCCAACCGTCTCCTCCTCTGTTCATCCCCTTTTCCTGTGTAGGGAATATGCTATGCACAGGCCTGTACTATAATTAACAGGGCTTCTTTGAAAAAGAAGGACTTTCTTATCACCCCCAGACGAAGGGCTGGGAGCAGTAAAAAGTATATCACAGAAAGACATCTTGAAAACAAGATGTGGAAGTATTGATGTGACTGATGGAAAACTTTTAGTGACTGTTCCCGTAACCAGAGCCTTGAGGGCATTGCTGAGAAAGGTTGTCACTAACCGAAGAGCTAAACAAAGTCCTGAAAGGCCTGAAGGCTTGACATTGAGGACTGTGCCTTGTGCATCTTTATCCCCAGTCTGAGATTGTAAAGAACAGATATCTCTAGAGCACAAACAAGGAAGTAGAAGTTAACAATAAAAGGCATGCAAGGATTAGGATCTGGGCTTTTGCCTGTAAATGGCATCAGACCCCCCTGAGTCTTTTTTTTTTCTGTATTTCTGAGTCTTCTTTTTCTTTATTCTTCTGTGGCACTCTTCCCTCAGGTTGGTTCGTTGTTGGTCTGGTCCCAACATTTGGCACCTGAACAGGGAACTGAACCCTGGCCCTCAATCTTTCCCAACATCAGGGTCTTTTCCCGTGAGTTGACTCGTCACATCAGGTGGCCAAAGTATTGGAGCTTCAGCTTTAGTCCTTCCAAGGAATATTCAGGGTTGATTTCCTTTAGGATTGACTGCTTTGATCTTTTGCCATCCAAGGGACTCTCAAGAGTCTTCTCTAGCACCACAATTCAAACACATTAATTCCTTGGCCCTCAGCTTTCTTTATGGTCTAACTCTCACAATCCGTACATGGCTACTGGAAAAACCATAGTTTTGACTATACAGACCTTTGTCGGCAAAATGATGTCTCTGTCTTTAATCTGCTGTCTTGTTCAGTCACTCAGTCATGTATGACTCTTTCCAACCCCATGGACTGCAGTATGCCAGGCTTCCCTGTCCTTCACCATCTCCCAGACCTTGTGTCAGTGATGCCATCCAACCATCTTGTCTTCTGTCATCCCCTTCTCTTACTGCCTTCAGTCTTTCCCAGCATCAAGGTCTTTTCCGGTAAGTCAGCTCTTTGCCTCAGGTGGCCAAAGGATTGGAGCTTCGGCTTCAGCATCAGTCCTTCCAATGAATATCCAGAGTTGATTTCTTTAGGATTGACTGACTTGATCTCCTTGCAGTACAAGAGGCTCTCAAAAGTCTTCTCTAACACTACAGTTCAAAAGCATCAATTCTTTGGTGCTCAGCCTTTATGGTCCAACTCTCGTGTCCATACATGACTACTGGAAAAACCACAGCTTTGACTAGACGGACCTTTGTCAGCAAAGTAGTGTCTCTGCTTTTTAATATGCTGTCTAGGTTGGTCATAGCTTTTCTTCCAAGGAGCGAGTATCTTTTAATTTCATGGCTGCAGTCACCATCTGCAGTGATTTTGGAGCCCAGAAAAGAAAGTGTCACTGTTTCCATTGTTTCCCCATCTATATGCCATGAAGTGATGGGACCAGATACCGTAATCTTAGTTTTCTGAAAGTTGAGTTTTAAGCCAGTTTTTTCACTCACCTCTGTGACCTTCATCAAGAGGCTCTTTAGTTCCTCTTCGCTTTCTGCCGTAAGGGTGGTGTCATCTGCATATCTGAGGTTATTGATATTTCTCCCTGCAATCTTGATTCCAGTTTGTGCTTCATCCAGCCCGGCATTTCGCTTGATGTACTCTGCATATAAGTTAAATAAAAAGGGCAACAGTATTATACAGCCTTGATGCACTCCTTTCCCAAGTTTGAACCAGTCTCTTGTTCCATGTTCAGTTCTAACTGTTGCTTCTTGACCTGCATACACATTTCTCAGGAGGCAGGAAAGGTGGTCAGGTATTCCCACCTTTTAAGAATTTTACACACTTTGTTGCAGTTCACACAAAGACTTTAGTGTAGTCAGTGAACCAGAAGTAGATGTTTTTTCGAATTCCCTTGCTTTTTCTATGATCTGGTGTATGCTGGCAATTTTATCTCTGGTTCCTCTGCCTTTTCTAAATCCAGCTTGTACATCTGGAAGTTCTCAGTTCACGTACTGCTGAAACCAAGCTTGGAGGATTTTGAGCTTGACTTTGCTCACCTGTGAAATGAGTGCAGTTGTGCAGTAATTTGACATTCTTTGGCATTGCCTCTCTTTGGGATTGGAATGATAACTGACCTTTTCCAGTCCTCTGGCCACTGCTGAGTTTTCCAAATTTGCTGGCATATTGAGTGCAGCACTTTACCAGCATCATCTTTTAGGATTTGAAGTAGCTCAACTGGAATTCCATCACCTCCACTAGCTTTGTTCGTAGTGGTGGTTCCTTAGACCCACAGACTCCTGGATGTCTGGCTCTAAGAGAGTGATCATACCGTCATGGTTATCCGGGTCATTAAAATCTTTTTTGTATAGTTCTGTATATTCTTGCCACCTCTTCTTAATATTTTCTGTTTCTGTTAAGTCCATACCATTTCTGTCCTTTATTGTGCCCATCTTTGCATGAAATGTTCCCTTGGGATCTCTGATTTTCATGAAGAGATCTCGAGTCTTTCCCATTCTATTGTTTTCCTCTATATCATTGCATTGTTCACTTAGGAAGGCTTTCTTATCTCTCCTTGCTGTTCTCTGGAACTTTGCATTTAGATGGATATATCTTTTCTTCTTTGCCTTCACTTCTCTTCTCTTCTCATTTATATGTAAGGGTTCCTTAAACAACCATTTTTCCTTTTTCACCCATTTCTTTTTCTTGGGGATGGTTTTGATCACTGCCTCCTGTACAATGTTATGAACCTCCATGCATAGTTCTTCAGGCGTTCTTTCAGATCTAATCCCTTGAATCTATTATCTATTTGTCACTTCCACTGTACTGTATAATTGTAAGGGATTTGATTTAGGCCATACCTGAATGGTCTAGTGGTTTTCCCTGCTTTCTTCAATTTAAGTTTGAATTTTGCAATAAGGGGTTCATGATCTGAGCCACAGTCAGCTCCTAGTCTTGTTTTTGCTGACTGTATAGAGTTTGTCCATTTTCAATTGCAAAGAATATTATCAATCTGATTTCAGTATTGACTATCTGGTGATGTTTATGTGTAGAGTCATCTCTTGTATTGTTGGAAGAGGGTGTTTGCTATGACCAGTGTGTTCTCTTGGCAAAACTCTGTTAGGCTTTGCCCTGCTTCATTTTGTACTCTAAGGCCAAACTTCCTTGTTACTCCAGGTATCTCTTGACTTCCTGCTTTTGCATTCCAGTCCCCTGTGATGAAAAGGACATCTTTTTGGGGTATTAGATCCAGAATGTCTTGTAGGTCTTCATAGAACCATTCAACTTCAGCTTCTTCAGTGTTACTGGTTGGGGCATAGACTTGGATTACTGTGATATTGAATGGCTTGCCTTTGACTGTATACCAGACCACCTTACCTTTCTCCTGAGAAACCAGTATGCAGGTGAAGAAGCAGCAGTTAAACTGGGCATGGAACAATGAACTGGTTCATATTGGAAATAGAATACATCAAGCCTGTATATTATCACCCTGTTTATTTAACTTATATGTAGAGGACATCGTGTGAAATGCTAGGCTGGATGAATCCCAAGCTAGAATCAAGCTTTCTGGGAGAAATATCAGCAACCTCAGATATGCAGATGATACCACTGTAATGGTAGAAAGTGTAGACGAAATAAAGAGCATCCTGATAAGGATCATGAGTTTGGGTAAACTCCGGGAGTTGGTGATGGACAGGGAGGCCTGGCGTTCTTCAGTCCATGGAGTCGCAAAGAGTTGGACACGACTGAACAACTGAACCGAACTCATAAGGATCAAAGAGGAAAATGAAAACACTGGCTTGAAATTCCACATTCAAAAAAACTAAGATCATGGCATCAGGGCCCATCACTTCATGGCAAATAGAAGGTGGGGGAGGGAGTGGAAGCAGTGACAGATTTTATTTTCTAGGTGATTTGTCCACAAAATCACTGTGGACAGACTGCAGCCATGAAATTGAGAGACACTTTTTCCTTGTAAGAAAAACTATGACAAACCTAGACAGCGTATTAAAAAGCAGAAACATCCTTTTGCTAACAAAGGTCTGTATAGTCAAAGCTATGGTTTTTCCAGTAGTCACATGGATGTGAGAGTTGGTCTATAAAGAAGGCTGAGCACTGAAGAATTTATGCTTTCAAATTGTAATGCTAGAGAAGACTCTTAAGAGTCCCTTGGACTGCAAGGAGATCAACCAGTCAATCCTAAAGGAAATCAACCCTAAATATTCATTGGAAGGACTAAAATTGAAGCGCCAATACTTTGACAATCTAATGCAAAGACCCACTCACCAAAATAGACCCTGGTGCTGGGAAAGATTGAAGGCAAAAAGAGAAAAGGTTGGCAAAGGACAACATATTAGATAGCATCACTGACTTAATGGATATGAATTTTAGGAAACTCCATGAGATAGTGGAGGACAGAGGAGTCATGTGCTGCAGCCCGGGGGGTCACAAAGAGTCAGACTCAGCAACTAAACAACAGCAACAAAATCACAAGTATGTAAAAGAAGAAAAAACTGATGAATTGGACTTCATCAAAATTAAAAACTTTTGTACTTCAAAGAGTATCACCAAGAAAGTAAAAAGACAGCTTAGAAAATGGGAGACAAAATTTGCAAATCCCATGTTTGAAAAGGGATTTCTAGGATATATGAAGAATTCTTATAGTACTTTCAATAGTTAAATATAGGCAAAAGCTTAGATAGATATTTCTCCAGAAAAGATATAGAAAGGTTCAATAACACATGAAGATGTTCAACATCATTAGGGAAGATTGGGAAATAAAAGATTGAGAAATAATGTATACATTAAATTATTGATTGTTGGAATATGATAAAATATTATAAACCATAACTGTAAAGGAATTTAGAAGAAAATTGAAAGCTATTAACAGCATTTGCCTATTTCTAGAATTGATTTATACCATTGTTTGCTTCCTCTACTTCATATATCTCCTTTCTTCTTAATATTATAAAGCTTAAAATGTTCTATACCTAAAAGGTGTAATGTTTTATTTTCCTTTCTTAGACTGTATTACTTGAAGCTAGGCGTGTCTTCTGCATTATTTAAAACTTGAGATGTATTCAGCCTGGGACCAACCCGTCAGCATGTGGGAGTCCCCAGATAAAATCTGTTTAATCGTCTGACCTTTGGTTGCTGCAGGTGACATGGCTGTATGGTATACAGCTCACAGGTTTACTCCTGGTCTGCATGCTTCAGTTTTTTAATTCCATGATTCTTGGATCATTGCTTATCAGTTTTAACCTTTCGGTATTAATTGCAAGAAAACTTCAGGTAGGACTTTTTTTTTTTTTGATCCTTAAACTTTTTAAAAAACATGTGTTTGTTTGGACCATGTCTTCATATAGGATACAAAGGAAAATTTATGACCAAACTCCCACTAAATCACAGTAGGGGCATTATTTTATTTTTTTTTTTTTTGAAGTGCATGCTATAGCACTGGTTTTCAAGCTCTCTGATATGTCATCATTCCTTTGTTTTGACATTATTATTTCCTAAAAAATTGGAATCTTAATTAAATTCAGGATTAGCCAGAGATACTTATTTGAATGCTGTTGGTTTAAAGTTGAAATAAAAGAGAAAAAAATGTGAATTTTTCAAGTGTGAACTCAAGAATGAGAAGAACCTATTGCTTGTGGGAAGTTTGTCACAGTCTTTAAAGTTGGTGGACACCTTGTTATTTGAAGTAGTAACACCCTTCTCCCTCATTCTTACATATTATATTATTATTATTGATTTTAAAGTCAGTTAAAATTAGCAGTTTTGAGAATTTGAGGTTCCAAATAAATAAATACCTTGGGGCACTTATTAGAATAACATGTTTGACATTCACCTGATCTTTGACTTTATTATACAATTAAAATTTCTTAAATTTACAGAAAATTTGAGTTGTCTTTTCCTTAACAATGTTGCAAAGCCTGTTCTCTGTCTCATAAGCATATGAGGAACATTTCTCATAATCACTTTTAAATCAAGAAGCTGTTTTGTTTTCCATTTGGGGAAGAATAAATCCATTTTCTTACTCATCTTTTGAGTGAGAATTGCTATGACAAATCCTCATAAAGATTGTAATAAATGGCTTCTAGCTGACTGTTAGACACTGTACATCTCGTTTATCCTTTTAACCTTAATTAGAAGTGAATTATCACTCATCTTTGAACTGTTTAGATATTATTATATTTGATAATCTGTAAAGTTATTTGAGTGTTATAATAAAACTATTATATATCAAAGAGCACAATTTATTTTTTGTGCTGGTGTTTTTATTTAATGGGTTATAGTCTGTGACATACAAATCAGTGGATAAATCATCAAAAGATTTCTTCAGTCACTATGAGCTGAGTACCTTCTAAGGAGCCGACTCCATACTCTGGTTGAAGAGGTCTTTAAAACAGAAAGGACTCAGATACATTCTTTATCATATGGAGCTTATTATTAAGTGATTCATTTACTATTAGAAAATAACAAATTTTAAGCAATATTACCGCATGAAAATTAGGTTATATTTTCTCTGTATGTTGCATGACTCAATGTTTTGAATTTTTTAAGTAATCTCATTTTAAATGTTTGTGAAGTTAAATGAATGTTAAAAAATTAAAACTTAACTCTCTTAATTTCTAGAAAAATCTGAAAACTGGAAACTTCCTTAATAGACTTGGGAAACTATTATTACATTTATTTGTCGTTTTATGTTTGACACTTTTTCTCAACAACATTATTAAGGTATGTTAATAAAATGATATATTTAATTTAGCATTACTGAAGAGTTACTAGTTTTACTTTAAACAGATTTCAGTGTAAAACTTTGTTTCAGTAACAGGATTGTTTTCTTTATTTTAGTCCTTGATTTCTGTTCACTCTTTAACATGTTCTACTTTGAACCCACCTTTGAGTTTATTAAAAACTCAGCTTTAAAAGCATTTAACAAGCATTTATCTCTAAATTTAAAAAATCTACTTTTTAGAGATTGTTTTCTGTACTACGGTACTAAAAAAAAATGACATGATTTTTATTGGGTTGATTTCATAAATAAACTAGCTTTATTATCAGAGCCACATTGATTGATGGAGATGATTCACCCGTCTGGGAAGGCTGGACCCAGGACAGACCCTTCCTCTAGGAGAATAGCAGTCCCTCCCCCTGTCTGTTGACTGTCAAAGAAAGAAAAAAAGACCCTTCACTCAGCCAGCTACATTAAACACCTTTACTCCAGGTCCTTGTCACTATGTCCTTAAACTCCATTATCGGTCAGTACTCACCAAAAACATATTTGAGCAGAACAGTCAGCATTTCTGAAAGACTGGCTGAAAGTTATGCAGTCTGTTCACTTCGCCAGTCTAGATGTTCAGTTATCTGTGTGTGGATTAAACCAGGAGAGAGCTGCATATCTGGACCACTGTTTTTTACTCCCCCAAAAAATAACATCTATTGAATTGCACTTGACATTCTGCTAGCCACCTAATGAGAAGAATTAGGACGAGATACTCGTTGAGACTGCTCACTGTTTTTAATATACCCATGGGCGAAATTTCTCTTGAGTCTCAATTTTAAGACCATAAGGATCTCTTCAGAAGCAACTGGTTTGTTTTAATCTTACGACCCTGTGAGTAGCATAGATGTTTTTATTTCCTTCTTTGCATTTTCTGCTAGAATGCTTGAGTCGAGATTTGTGGCCCATCTCTAGTGAATATATTTTATGTACCAACCTCAGCTCTGTATTAATCATATTTTTTTTCTATCTTCATTTTTCTTCTGATATAATTTCTTCACCCATTTAAGTTGTATGAATTTTTGTAAGCCATAAATTTAAAATACTGTGAATTAAAATTATACTCATTAATGATAAACACTGGCATTTGTCTCTTCACCCCTTGAGGGTTACTGCTGTGTCTTGAATTATCTTTGAGTGAATGAGTCTTATATCAGCAAAATAGGATTTGTGGACTATGTTCCTGTTTGAGGTTTCAGATCATGATATTATCAGTTTTCTGATTTAAAAAATTGTACTCACTGGGGCTTCAGCCATCTCGCTTTCCCTGAAACCAAAGAACCTCATCTTTTATCTATTTTTCATATTGAACTTAAGCCTAGATTTTGTTTGCAAAAGTGATTCTGCTAAGGAAAAAAAAAAAAAACAGGAAGAAAGGGAGTTTGAAAAGCTCAGCTTTTGAATAAAATAATGCCATCTGCAGCAACATGGATGGATCTAGAGATTATCATACTAAGTGAAGTAAATCGGACAGAGACAGACAAGTATTACACATCACTTACATGTGGAACCTAAAATACGATACAAATGAATTTATTTACTAAACAGAAACAGACTCACAGACATAGAAAACAAGCTTATGGTTACCCAAGGAGAAAGGAGTTCAGGGAAGGATAAATTAGGAGCTTGGAATTAGTAGATACACACTGCTGCTGCTGCTGCTGCTAAGTCGCTTCAGTCGTGTCCGACTCTGAGATGCACACTGCTATATATAAAACAGATAAATAACAAGCTCCTACTGTATCGTACAGGGAGCTGTATTCAATATCCTGTAGCAAATGATAATGGAAACAAATACATGTATGTATAACAGAGTCACTTTGCTGTATACCAGAAACTAACACAACATTGTAAATCAACTATACTTCATTAAAAAACTTTTTTTTAAAAAAGAAAATCTCAGCTTTCGAATTTCTTGATTCTAAGAATTGTTTTCAGCATTTACTAATTTTACACATACACACATACAGTCCTATGAAATGGGACATTGAATAAGTGTATTCAATGGGGAATTATCAGAAAACCATGTATAAGGAACTAATTAGCGATTTTCGTTTTCTCCCTCCCTGACAGAAAATTCTTAACCTTAAGTCAGACGAACACATATTTAAATTTCTGAAGGCAAAATTTGGATTTGGAGCAACAAGGTATGATTAAATTTAAAGTCTGTGTTTATTTTTTATATTAAATCAGCAGAGTCTTTAAAATGTAAGTTATCAGTTATTTTAATTTTAGGCTTGTTTTGAGGGAAAATGTGAGGTTTACTTATCTTGTATTGAATTAAATACTTTGCTTTCCTTTTATTTCCTAGAGATTTTGATGCAAACCTATACCTGTGTGAAGAAGCATTTGGCCTTCTACCTTTTAATACATTTGAAAGACTTTCAGACACTCTGCTTTTTTATGCTTATATATTTGTTCTGTCCATCACAGTGATTGCAGCATTAGCTGTGGCCTTCCGTAATCTCAGGTATGGCATATTTCAGAAATCTAATTTGGTGCTTTAATGACCTTGTTCTGTGTTGCAGAAAAATTGCTAAATTGAAAATCAAAGCATTAGATACAGAACAGAGTACAGTCATCTGAAAGGGAGAACATGCCCAGGTTAGCATGGACTCTCCTCTCAGTTGTTATCGAACAGTGAAGAGACGGTAAATAGCAGTGGTTGCCATGCACCCAGGTCTGGGTTGAGGTCCTGGCCCGCACACTTGGGAATGATGCGATCTTTGAGCCAGTTACATAACCTTTCCATATTTCTATTCCCCTTTCTATAGAATGAGAGCACTAAGAGTATTTACCCATTAAGTCTTTGTGAGAAATAAGTTAAAACTACAGAAAGTCCTTAGTGCCTTGTGCATAGAGTATTTTGTTGGTTTTAGCTGTCATTAGCAGGTATTATTCAGAGAAGGCAATGGCAGCCCACTCCAGTACTCTTTCCTGGAAAATCTCATGGACAGAGGAGCCTGGTAGGCTGCAGTCCAGGGGGTCGTGAAGAGTCGGACACAACTGAGCGACTTCACTTTCACTTTTCACTTTCATGCATTGGAGAAGGAAATGGCAACCTACTCCAATGTTGTTGCCTGGAGAACTCCAGGGATGGGAAAGCCTGGTGGGCTGCCATCTATGGGGTCGCACAGAGTCGGACACGACTGAAGCGACTTAGCAGCAGCAGGTATTATTATTGATTTACAAACCATTGTTTGTTTTGTTGCATCTTGTTTAAGGGCTTATGAAGTTGGAATGGACCATAATTATTAGCGTCTACTGAAAGTCTTTAAGGTATTAATTGACAGTTTTTAAAACTTAGCAATCTGCTAACCTACTTAAAAGAAAAAGTCAGGGAGTATGAAGACTTTTTAAAACCTTATGGAATACCTACCTATCAAGCTGATGGAGATTTTTGCATTTACTATCCATGTTAAATTGAAAGAAAATTAAGTGTAAGAAGTTGAAGCTACTGTCATTTGTGAAAATGTAATGAAGCCCAGAAGGAAGCCCTTTTTCTGTGTAGTTACCTTGCCAATTAAGGTGCTGGTGAGCTGATTCACAGCCACCAAGAACTGGCTGGGAGAAAGTCATTACAGTGAGCCCAGCTCAGCTGAGGTGTTTTATGATTATTAAGAGTGAAGCAACATTGAACCATGAAGATATTTCATTGACTATAAACTATTTTAGTATCTTTCAGAAGTGTTCTTTTTATACTGAGCCCAAGATAAAAATTTAGCCCTGTGAAAATAGATGGAAATTATTCTAGACAGTGTAATTTAATATTATTCCAGACACATCAAGTGTCGACAGGACTCTAGACTGCATGCAAAGCAGGAAGTTCAGTGGGCCTGCAGTGTTGTGTGAAAATGTCTGCCATGCTCAGTGTGAATCTATGAGCCGTCCCTGGAAGCTGATTTGGTATATGATTATAGATAAAGATTTTAGAGCATCTTCATCTACCAGGTAGGGATATTAGGACTTGATTAGAGGAAAGCACTACATTAATTAAAGTCTCTTAAGAATTACAGCGTCTTAATGTGAATTAATGTCTAAGTAATTTGAAGGATATACTATCAATGCCAAGTATTTAAAGTATTCCTGCCTTCTGGTGCTAGGAAGGATGATACTATTACGTTTATACAGCACATCTACATTAGTGTGCAGTATATAACTGAAAGGGGCACCCTGTTCTATATTCACAGAATTAATTGAGCGTTCTGGCTCAGTTGCAGGGACTGGGAGAGGTGTTGCAGAATTCTCGCAAGTATTAAGGGAGGATGAAAGTGTATGTTCTTGTCTGGAGTCATCTTTTAGTGTCAATGGAAGCCAGAGTTTGGGTTGTGATACAAAACGCTTAGGTAAAGAATATCACCAGTGGTGAAAATTATCATTGAGTATCATTTTCATTTTCTTATGTATCTAGAGTTGTGAAAAGAGAATTCCAGGAAATAATAGGTCAGCAGTTATACAGAAGCATTGTACATATCCCAGTCTACTGGATTTGTATGAAGGATAAGTGGAGCCTTACTGGAAGAAGTATTTTTATCCTAAACAGGCAGCCATTACTTGTTGTTTCCTTTCCCCCTTGACAACAAATTGTGCAAATCTGAACGCACTCGTCCATCTCAGTATCACTCGAGTAGGAATAACCAGACAGTACATGCTTTCCAACTTGATGCAGTATGGAATACGTTGTACCCTCATGAAGTGTGCTTACCAAAATAAATGAACTTGACCCTGATGATTAACCTCTAGATCTAGTTAGGAGAAGGCAGTGGCACCCCACTCCAGTACTCTTGCCTGGAAAATCCCATTGACAGAGGAGCCTGGTAGGCTGCAGTCCATGGGATCGCTAAGAGTCAGACACGACTGAGTGACTTCACTTTCACTTTTCACTTTCATGCATTGGAGAAGGAAATGGCAACCCACTCCAGTGTTCTTGCCTGGAGAATCCCAGGGACAGGGGAGCCTGGTGGGCTGCCGTCTATGGGGTCTCACAGAGTCGGACACGACTGAAGCGACTTAGCAGCAGCAGCAGATCTAGTTCAAAGTTTATCAAAAGTATGAGAATAGAGAATTATATTAAATGGCACCACAAGGAGACAGTCAACCAAATCCTGAAGGTGGGGATAGTTATAGGACAAATGATACATTTTCTTCAACAAGTCAGTGCCCTTAAAAAGTTGGGAGGGGGGAGTAATTCTGTTGATTGAAAGATAATTTAAGAGACATTACTGAAATGCAATATGAAAGCTTTGGATCCTGATTCAAAGAAACTACCTGAAAAAAGCTGTTGTAACAAAGACACTAGAACATGAACTGGATGTTAGGTGATGTTAAAGGATTATTGTTAATTTTATGGGTACAACAATCATTTTAATGTAGCCATATTTGATTTTAAAAATCATGTTAGATATATGTAATGAGATACGGTGATAGGTTAAGAATGTGATCATTGATTCATAAAACTACTGAATTCCAAGTTTATGGATACAGTTTTACTTCTTATTTGTAAAAACTAGAAAAATATGAGTACTACAACACCTCTGAAGATCTCTTATAGTTTCAATGATTCCAAAATTTTTTGCTGTCTCTTATAATTGAAGGGATTGAAGGACTTTAAGGTTTTGCTTAAATTAAAATGAAATTTATGCAGTTTTAAGTACTCTAATAATATATTTATAGTATGACAGTTTTGGCCTCATAAACAAATTCAAAATTGATCAGAGCTGATTCAGTTTATTTTAGGGAAATAAAACGTTTCTAAATATATGAAGGCATAGCTTTCTTGTATCTTCTTCTTTAACAAAGATTTAGCTGAATTAAAATTAAGTACTAATTTTGTATATGTGCTGTTTTATCCAGTGATTCTGCCAATCAGCAGTCCATGTGTAAAATGGGAAAGTACACAATTGGCCTGAAACCAGACACTGCCTACAATTTAATACACACAATTCTGTTTGGATTCTTGGCATTGAGTACAATGAGGTATTTTTGTCTTATCTATTTATTTTTTTATGACCACTCTTTACCTGACATAGTTTAGCAATGTAATTTGGAAACTGACAATCATCTTCTTTAATGATTATGGTTCCCATAAAAATATCCTTATTTACTGTCTTCTCCCAGTACAAAATACCATTTAAAACCAGTTCTAATTACCAAATATTCCTCTATTTTTACTTATATGATGGTTCTCAAAAGGCAATGGAATTAATAACTAACCCCTTGGCAGTTGGTTTCTGCATAGTTTTAGTAAGTTCTATGATCACAAATAATATAGTGATCACAAATGATACAGCCGCCTTGACAGCTGTCTCCGGCTTCTGCACAGTTGGCGCTGTTGACCTTTGCCTGCCTGTTTCTTACAGAATGAAGTACCTCTGGACGTCCCATATGTGTGTATTTGCGTCATTTGGCTTATGCAGCCCTGAAATATGGGAGTTACTTCTGAAGTTGATCCATCTTTATAACCCAAAGAGGGTCAGTGCTATCTCTTTTTCCATTTCATTTTTATGACTTTCAGTATTTCTTTCATTATCAATTCTGTTTTCCCAAGAGTTGTCCAAGTATCAGTTTGATAAAATGGATACTAAACTTTAAAACTAAAATAATTGATATATTATAATTTTTTTAATTTATTTATTTTAGTTGGAGGATAATCACTTTACAATATTGTGATGGCCACTGCTATACATGAATTGGCCACAGGTATACATGTGTCCCCTCCCTCCTGAACCCCCTCCCACCTCCCCCCTCCATCCCATCCCTCCAGGTTATCACAGAGGACCAGCTTTGGGTTCCCTGCATTATAAGGAATTATTTTAAAATGATTTTTTGCTTAATTTTAGTTTTATTTTCTAATTTTTTTCATAGTTCGATATGTTCATAATACAGAATTTGGAAATACTGAAAAGCACAAAAAGGAATATTAAAAATTACCAGTAATCCCATTATCTAGAGTTATCACTATTATTATTGTTAATTACTATAATATATAATATGTATATAATTACTAATAAGAATATGGTAATGATTAATAGCCCATAAGTGCAGTTCTGGGTTGTTCTGCCCTATAAACTCACTAGGTGGCAATATGGTGGAAGCTACAAATACCTTACAAATGATTGACTCAGTTTTTTCACCTATTGGAGATTCATGCCCTGTTAGATTATATATATATATTTTTAAAAAATAATGTATTTACAAAGCAAAAATATAAAGTAAAAGTATTCCAAATACTTGTAATCTAAATAATGTCTTTCTTATATAGATATGTATAATGCGATATTCAATACCGATATTAATACTGCTGTATCTGTGCTATAAGGTAAGACTAATTGTCCTCATTCTTGTCTTTATTTAGCAGAATAATTGCTTTGACTCAGTGTACTTTAGTGTCATTGGCAAGTAGAGTGGTTTGCAGGTATCTGCTTAGTTTCTTATGGCAATTGACATTGATAGGAAAAGCAATCTACTTCCCAAAAAGGGGGTTAACAGATAAAAACATTACAGCAAAAAATACTACAGTTTAATTATTCTAATTAATTTTGGTTCTGACTTACTATTCAGCTGATACAAACTCTGAAAATAAAGATGTTTTCAGACCCATTTTGAGAAAAATTAGTTTTCCCCATTACCTGCTTTTGATAGAGTAAGATCTTAAAATGCATCTTACTTTAACCTACACATTTTATTAGATGCTTAAAATCATCTGTGTAAGAAGACCGAGCACATATAAATACAGTCTAAGATTAGCTTTGTGATCTGTTCTTCAGTTTCAGCAGGAAGTAAAGAAATTCTTCATATTCTCAGTTGACTGATTTCTGAAACAGCATTAACTGTGTTTCAGTTCTGAGACTCCCCCATAAAAACCATGAGTCTGTGTTTTCACATCTTTGAAATTTAGAGACTTGAATTGTTACCTCGGCAGGGAACTTGAATGGTTTTATCCAATTGAGCTCTTACCCTCTCTTAAAAGGAAAAAAAAACATATATATTTTAAGTTTAGGGTTTTTTTCTTCAGACTTTAGAACAGTAGATTTCAAACTCTCCTGTGTATAGCTTCTGATTTAGGAGGGTAGCTAAAGAAGGTGGTGGGATGTGGGGAGACTCTCCCACAGAAAAGATCAGCTTTACCAGCTCAGCTTCTGAGTTTATTTGCTTGTATTTTCATGTAAGATTTTTTTGAAGCAAAGTTTTTAGGCTAAGAATAAGTGTCTGATAATCACTGTATTGAACAGTTCTGTTGTAACTATTTCAAAAAATTATGTTCTATCATATTCCTGTCTACCAAAACATTTGCTATTATAGGCAGACCACTGTGCCAATTCCCAGATACTGGTAAACATAGAACTAGATCATTTCTGTCGCCATGCCTCTGGGAATTTTATTGCTCTACTGTAAGTAAATGAAACTTCTTAAAAACATCTGGAAAGCAACAACTAAGGATTAAGCAGAGTATAAGTGTGTTGATGAAGGAGGTAACTTTATCTTTACACATTGATTCTCAGACATAGAGCACAGAAAAGATTCAGCTCACCTTCATCCTTGACTCACCACTAAGGACACACACCCCAGCAGTCTTTTCTCCCACTGTTCTGTGTGTGGCTGAGTTCCTTGATGTCTCAAATATTTATTTGAACATTTGTTGATTTTTTTTAAAAGCTACTTGAGGACTAAAGTCTCTTGTTCTGGACAAAATTGAGGAAGGACATAATAGAAGAAATAAACAGGCAGCATCAGCATCACGTGGGAACTTGTTAGAATCACGGATGTTTGGGTCCTACTCTAGACCCACCGCATCAGGAGCTCTGGGAGTGGGGTCCAGGGATCCAGGTTTAACCAGCCCTCCCCGGTGGTGCTACTGCACCCCCACGCTTAAGAAACCCCTGTAGGATGGCTTCTCAGCGGCAGCACCGTGGGCACTTTGTCCGGATAATTCTTTGACTTAAGGGCTGTCCTGAGCGTTCTAGGACACTTGGCAGCATCCCTACCTTCTACCCACTACATGCTAATAGCACCAACCTCCAGGTCTGACTGTCAAAAATAAAAACATTTGTAGACACTGCAAAACGTCCCCTTACCGGCGTGGCAGAATCCCCCGACACCACCCCTCTTGAGAACCATTGCCAGAGAAGAACCAATGATAGCACTGAAAAGGCCATCACTTCCTTAGGAAGTCTTTGTAGATGTATCCTGAGTAAGACAGTTAGTGGGCTTCCCAGGTGGCGCAGTGGTAAAGAATCCTGCTAATGCAGGAGGCGCAAGAGGCGTGGGTACAATCCCTGGGTCAGGAAGATCCCCTGGAGAGGAGGAAATGGCAACCCACTCCAGTATTCTTGCCCAGAAAATCCCATGGACAGAGGAGCCTGGTGGGCTGCAGTCCAGAGGGTTGCAAAGAGTCGGACACGACTGAATGTGTGTGTGTGTGTGTGTATGTGTGAGCGTGTGCACGCACACAGACACACACACACACACACACACAGGACAGATAGTAGTAATTCTGAAGAATCCTTTCCAAGGCAGGTGGCCAGGTCTCTCTCAGTATTGGACTTCAGGAGAAATCTGATGCATCCAGCTTTCACTGTATAGTTTCATTTACATAGTTCAGCTTCTCAGAACGTGTAAAATACAAAATCACAAAGACAATAACGATTTTATGCATATTAGCAGTTAGCCTGAAACTGAATGTTTTCCAACTATTGAACAGATTTATCTGTAAGAAATAGGAACTAATATTTCAAAGTCTGATTTAAGTTTATTTACATAGCACTTGTAATGAGGATTTCAAATTTTCTTGTTAATAATACCTATTTTGCTCTATGTCTGCTTAGGATAATCCTCTTTTAAAGGGAAAAGTATGTACTAGTCTCCACTCAAAAATCAAGAGTTTAATAAAATCATTGCCCTCATGTTAATTCACTTATTTGGATATCTGAAGTCTCATACAAACTACTGCTGATCATTTAGCCAACAGCATTTAGTTAATTAGGCATTTTTTCACACAGCGTTTAAGACGTTTGCCGTAAGACTGTGTTATTAGATTATAACATTTTCAGAATTAACAACAGCAACTTTCAAACTAGGAAAAAAATCTGATAATCATTGATTCACAGGTTTCAAAATGTTTTATACCAAAATAATTAAAATATCATTTAAAAGTTGGTATTCTATTATTATCAAAATTAATAGGGACAATGGGTAATTGAAATCTTACAAACGTCATCATTTAATCAGTAATTTTTATTACATTTCTTCTGAAACCTAGGATTAGTAGTGCAGACACCTGATTTTCCATCACCAACAATTTTCCTGATTTACCCACCCTGGAGACCAGATATGAATGAGCAGTAAAAATGGCCAAAGATGAGATGAGATGATAAGAAGATAAGAAAGTGATGGGGATTTAAAAAACAGCCACAGACCAGTCAGGTGCCACTTTGGTTCTAGTTAATGGTTCTTAAACAGAAAATTTCTATTTACATTAATGAAGTATAGATACATTATTATTGGGCTTCTGTTTCAATATAGGTCTTGAGTTCTGTAGTTCATCCTAACATGTATTTAGATGATCAAGTCTTCTTAGGTAACTGCCATTTGATAAAACAATGAACATTTAATTAATTGTTGAATTAGACAAGTTATAATATAAAAGCAGTGGATTCAGCATGTATTTTTGCATTATATTTTCATAGCTTAAGTAACTCCAGTTGAGTAGGAGGCACCATGGCATAAAGATAGTACTCATATGTACCAGGTTTTCCTGGACCACCCTTCTTTCAAATATTCTTCTCTCCCTTTGTACCTGTAATTATATTAATATTCATCAAACCATTTGTCCAGATTTTAGTACAAACAATATACTCACCATAGCACAGAATGAAAAGTTTCCAGTTGTGACTCTGCCAGTCTGATCTGAGCAAGTCAGGTTATCTATCTCTCTGAGCCAAGGTCTCTAAACCAGAAAAATGAAGAACAGATATTCATGGTAATGATGCCTTCTGCGTCATCTTTCTCCCTGAAGAGTTGTGAGGGTACAATGAGATTCTGTATTCAAAGGGTACATTCTGCATTTAAAGATAAATACATGGAGTTAGTTAGTCACATTTTTCTCATATCCTGTGAACTTTCTCATGGTTGCCACTCCTATCATATCCAAATTAATGTTTTACTAGATATTAACACACATACAACAGCATTTTTGTTAGTGTAAAATAAAAGCTCAGTTTTTACAGTTGGCAACACCAGTACTTCTAATTAGCTGCAGCTCAAAATGATTTGGGGAACTTTTCTCAGATTTTGTCTCACTTTACACTTAGAAGTGTAAGGAGGGGAAGGAGTTCTATTCCAGTTACTGGGTTTACTTAGTTCAGAAGTTATATGCAGTTTCTCCTTTTTCACTTTAATTTTAGTGATAGCTGTGGGCCTGGGGGTGGATTTTGTTTTTGTTTAGTTTTGTTTTTAATTTCAGTTCTGGCCAGGAATGATGGATGAACTCTCCGAGTTGAGAGAATTCTATGATCCAGATACAGTGGAGCTGATGAACTGGATTAAGTAAGAGGATTTTTTTTTTTTAACCTTTAAAAATTAAAGTGCCTTTTTAAGAGTCACTGCAGGCCTCATTTGGTTTTTGGTCTTTTTTTTTTTTTCTGAATCTAATTATGAAGATACATTCATTCTCAAGTGTTTTCTTTAAAACTCTATACTTGAAAATAATTTCTTTCCATTCAAGAAATGTTCTCTCTAACCACAGTCCCGTGAAGAAGGGAAAGTACCAGTATAGAGAGGGGAAAAGAATCGGAAGATGTGTCAGAGCAGTGACAGCAGTGGAAATCAAGTTTTATGTTCTCTGCCAGTATTATCTTTAGCATTTCTTTCACTTTAATAGCATTCAAATTTTCTATTAATACTGACATATAAAGTATTCTTTCCTTGTTAATCATTTTAAAATTATACGGTAAAAAAAATACAGTTCAGTAGAGTCATACTAGCTCAGTGCAGACTTCATTTTAACTGATCATATTGCCCAAGACTAGGCCTAGAGAAAATTTAAAATACAAAAGCTAGAGCTTTTCCTTCCTCGAACATCATAATGCTTCCATGTTATATTGGTTTTTATTTTTGCCTGCACAGTTGCTTCCCCTCAGCATTCAGCAGCAGAATGAGATTCATGTTTTTCAAAGTTTTGTTAATGAAACCCACCTCCCACCAGCAAAAATTAACTCTTTTACTCCAAGCAGCATTCCTGTGCCCTGTAATGTTGTATTTCCCTATTTTATAACCAAAACGCAGCAGTGTAATTATTTCCACATAAATAGATGTTGCAAATCTTATGTGACGTATTCTGAAAGCATCGGCTGTACTGTCTCCATCACTTAGAATTTCAGTAGCCATGTTGGCACTTGCTCGTGGCTGATGTTCACTAACCAGTACAGCTTAGCACTGCTTGTGTGTTAAGCGATGGTAAATGTTTGATAGCTTGGGCCTCTTGAGTACAATACATGGATTTTATAGAGATTTGTATCTAAAATATATATGTGGCTTTGGTCCCAATGTTGGACTGGATTTGACTAGATGCAGTGAGTATAATTTTTCATATATTTCCAGTGCTGAGAGTATGAAGCAGTGCTTTATCTTTATTTATTTATTTAACTTTACATCATGGCAGACAATAATTCCTTCAGTATTTATTGTGTAAGAAAAAAAAGGCTTATTCCTATAAAGAAAAGCTAATTACTTTTGCATTAGCTATAGTCAACTGAAAATTTCTAACATGTGCATCTGAAGGTGAGGCTGATGTTTTCTGTTTTTCAGATTGCACCACTGGTAGGAGTGGTGTAGGGTGCCCACTCTGGTACAGTCCTGGAGGTGGCACACCTTCTGGATCTACTTGGATTGGCATTAGAAACATCCCACCTCCACTTCCCGGTCTTTTAGGAATTAATTGTAATGTCATTAAGGTTTTATTCTAGCGGAGTTATCTTTGGCTGTGTCAGACTGGATATACTTATTGTAATGCCTTTATTTTCATGCTTTCGCTCACAGAGGTTATTTAAAATAACATTTCTGGTTCTGAAAAATTATGGATGAGAGTTTATTCCATGTGTAAAGAAGATAATCTTTTAGTCTGCATTTGGGAAAGTGGGCTTTGTTCTTACATTCTCCTTCTACTAACAGTTCTTCTCCCTGTATGTAGACTTATTCTTTTCACTTTTTATAGATCTCAGCAACTGAAGGATTTGTATTGTTCCCCTAAAAATGGTTCCATTGTGATCTAATCTTGCCTGTTTTCCCTTCAAAGTCTTCAAATCTAAATTATTGTTTTTGCAAAAATAGCTGCTAGGCATGTTTGTGAAATAAGCTTAAGTGATGATGAATGTATGTCAAAATAGGGTCTGTTTAGACACAAAATGCATTTGTTTAAATCAACATTTAAATCAGCTCTAGTCTAGATTTCATTTCCAAACACAAGCAAATACACTTTATTATTCATTTAACCTGTCCTGATTTCTTCTGCTTTTAAATGTAAAATATGACCTTCTACTTTGACTCTACTACCTTGACTAATCACACAGTGTTCGTGACATTACTGGGTCTGAGCTGTGCTGGAGGAAAGGCTGTGGGCTAAGGATTCGTGGAGTGTATCTGAAAGCCTGTTTGGAATTGCCTGAAGGCAGCAGCTGGGCCTCTGGTCCCACCCAGCACTGTTACTGAGAGACGCCTCCTCTCCATTCTGTCTGCTTCTGTTCTCAGGTAGCCAGAGTGATATGCTCACATCTGTCCTTTGTCAGGGTGGTCATGACAGCATCTTTTGGGGTCAGGGCACAGCTTCCCTTGCAGGATGGCTGCTCAGCCTCTAGAATGAGTCAGAACAAGAAACAGTGACCTGAAGAAACTCAGAAAGACAAATGACTCTATTTCAGCAGGGGCAACCCTTGTGCAAAGTGTTCAGAAGAAGCTACCACCATCTCCCAGTCTGCCTCATGTACTTGATGCTAGGGCTTGATGCTTGAAGATTAAATTCTTCTTTAATCAGTGAGGACCTTTTGTTGCAGTCTGGCCCCCAGCGTCTTCCCTGTGAGAACTAGGACGTCATCTCTCCATGCCTTCCACAGCCCCAACTGTGTGTTCATGGGGCTGGTTGCCTACCTTCCGTGTTATACTGAGGTGCAGCATGCCCTATTTTCCAGTAGATTTAAGTGTATGTGTTCACATTAACCCCTTTTTGCTAATGATGTTCTTCCTGAATACGAAAATTAAAAACCTGGCTTTTTTGTTTTACTTTCTAGTATCTCTTTCAGCAGAACCCAGGTGGAACTTTTATAAATTTTGTGTGTGACTAGAAAGCACATTTACTTCAAGGCCAAATCTCACAGCAATTGGTAGTTCATTCCTTGTTCCTTTGTATCCTTAGAGTGTTTCATTTTTGGCTCCTGAGACATTTCTTGGACACTGTGCAATTCAGATAGACTGTTTTGAGGTGTGACATTTTACCTACTTGGCTATAGGAGATTTTCTCTAGAAATAGTTTCTTTCCAGTGATGAAGACTGCATGTGCAATATTTTCTCAATGGGCCTGAAAAAATGGACCAGACTTCCTTCACAATCAAAGCAGAAAGAATTACAGTATATTTTAAATATGATGTAGGTTAAGTTCAGACCTTAAATGCCAATAAGCCTCTTTTATATTTAATGAATCATTTTGTGGCATTTGCATAATTCTATAAATTTTTGAAGTGTAGATAAAGCAAATGTTCACACGTTATATTATAATGCTCAGTTTACCCATTAGTTCAACAGTAATTAACTTGTTGAAGCTTAGAGCTTCAAAAATAAATGAGATTATTTGTTCAAAAATGCCATCAGGTCTTCCTAGAATGACATTTAAATTATATAATGTAAATCCATTTGACCTGTGAGTCCTTGTCATTATTTAGTGACATTTCTTACAGAATAAATTGTTTGCAGGTTGGGCAGCCTGCTATGGAGCTTGGCAGAGAGCTATAAAAACAAATTATTCTTTCATTTTATACATCATTTGTTCAAACATTGGTAAAAATTGCTTTGTTTTTCTATAATAGAGAAGTGTCATTCAATGGTTAAAAGCACATTAGCTATTTTAGACACAGACCACAGACTGTGTCAGCAGAAGTGTCCGTGAAGGAAGAATACCCATCGTTCCATCTGTCACGCTGCATATTTTAAGTCAAGACAAAGAACCCCTGCTCCCTTCGCCCACTGAGCTTACCACAGAAAACATAAAATACTGCAAACCTAGGTTTTTAAAGTTTAGAAAACGTGTGATTTTTTTTCATTTTGTTTCACTTTGCTTGTTTTACTTCTGCATTTGCTTTATGGGTAAAATTAAATATTTAAGGGAGCAGTTAAATGTCCCAGATTTACCACAGGGCTAGCACATAAAACCAAGTCAAACAACCCCGTGAATAAACAGCATCTTTAGTATGCTTGGAAGTCAGTCGTTTTCAAAGAAATTATTATATCTAAATCCATTTCATAGGCATTAGGGTGCTTGTATTTTGCTGAAAATGAAACCAAGAACCTTTAGTGAAAGACTCTTTAAGAATCCGGAGGATTGTAGCACCTGCAGTTGAGACGGATTACATTTCTTTTAAACTTTCTGACTCTTTTACTAATGAGGCCAAACATGAAAATCTTGTCACAGTTGAATGAGCCTCACCTCCTCTAAGCGGTCATGTGGCATGACCTGCTCTCCTGGTGAGGCTGCAGTTGCCTTGGGGACCGTAGCCAGCGGGGCGGCAGGGGCAGCAGGTGCTGTCAGAGGGGAGAGGCGTGTTTACCACTGTCCTGCCGCGTCTGAGGTGTTCCATTTCCAGCACAGCTGCAGGCCCACAAAAGGCAGGCGTCAGTATGTGGTGGACTAGTTACGGGTTTGTTTTGAAGTGTTTGCCAGTGGTGGGAGCTGAGTCTGTCAACCAGTAAGCTGCTTGAAGACAGGGTATCATATCAGCCCAGCACGTAGTAGGCTCTCAGTAATAACTTTTGGCTGAAGCAAGTAGAACCTTGTAAGTCCCCACCAAGCAGTTTAGGATTGTTGACGTTTTAAACCTTTGTGAACTGTATATCATTGAAGTATTTTGATGATAGCCCAGGAAGGGGAAAGAAGCCTTGTTCGTTAGCCATGAATAGATAACAGGCCAGTCAGCCATCTTGGCCAACATTACAAACAGCTCTGTGCATCTCCCTGATGTTGAATCCTGTTGCATATTCAAAATGATGATACTCAGACAGCCTAAAGATTTGAGTGGATACTGTCAGCACAGCTGCTGCGTTTCAGTAAGACTATACAGACCAGGATGGTTCTGTCTCTGTGAGTTCTCACCTTGACCTCGTGCTTTGCCAAACACGGAGACCAGACACATCTTCTCCCCACATTCTAAATCTCTTTGGTTCAGAGGACCCAAAGACATCTTCTTTGTATAAGGTATTGCAGTAGGATGTTTTGTTCCAGTTAAGAGTATTCAGAAGGAAAGAAGACAGATTTGGAAAAATGTTGACATTTTCTTTCATCTCATTTGTTCATATCTGTTCTCTTTAGCAATTATGATACTCTATAAATGAGAGCAGCATAGTATATATGGCACAGACTGAGCATTTAGTAAGTATTCATTGAATTAAGCTGAATTGTTAGAAAATCTTTCACTAAGGAACTCTGTGCAGCTTTACCCTTTTTCATTTAAACCCTCCTATTTCCCTGATCATGTGGGACACATGTCAAGAATTTCTTATAAATTGCTGGTTTGGGGCGGGGGACAGAGCAGACATGTACTTATGCCTGTGTTCCTGGATCTGGTTGTCAGAATGATGATATCCTGTGAAGCACAGCCAGGTTCATGTAAAAGTTTTTCTCTTGTAATCCATTCTGGCGTCCGACAGGAATGAGGGAGGGTACAGCCTATGTCATTCCCTGTGAGTGCTCACTGTAATTCTATCACTTTAAGAAAGGTTATTGGAATTCAAGTGAACTAGATGTCATTGTTAGAAAATATTGCACTTTTGTAAAGTATATTATTTGTCAGTGTTTTGGCTTGAGCTGTAGAATTCCTTGCTTGTAGACATCCTAAGGCCTTTGTTGAGTGGTGTTCATGCTGTAGTCTTAGCGTAAAAATGTAATAAGTTAGAACATCCTCATGGAATATATGAATACGATGAGGCTCCTCTTAGAATGAACATTAGAGCAAGTTTCCTGCCCTGATGTCCAAAACATTGAGAATGGTATGCTCTGGCTTTTTCTGCAATAGTTTTAATGATTTCAGTTAGACTCCTTCTCGAAAAGACTATGTCCATTTTAACTCACCCTAGCAGCCACAGCTCCTTGTTTTTAACACAAGAAGGGTGAGTGTATCTCACACTATTCAAGTGGACCTTTACTGGAAATTCTGCATTAAGGAGAGTCCATAGAACAGCTGTTATGTTCTTCACAATAAAATGACACCTCATTGATTTGAAGGTAGCTCCCAGGTTTTAAAAAATGGAAGGGAATTGGATCAACGACTAAGATTATTTTTTTCCAGGGGAAAAGGAAAACACGCTTTCACAGTATCACAGTAATCAGGGAGTCTTCCCTTGATCCTCCGTCAGCTGTCCCTCACACCCTGTGGGGAAGCGGAGAATCACAGCTTGGTGGTAACTGGAAAGTGAGACCGTAATTTAGTATCAGAATGTCCTGTACTCCTTAAGATGCATGCAGTCTTTCATAATCAGGGCTAAAGGAGAGGAATACATAAAATACTTCTGCCTCGCACCAAAAATGTTGTATAGCTTCATACCGAGTAATAAGATATCTGCTGGTTCAGAATCTTCTTTCCGTGTTCTTTTGTTTTTAGCAATTATTTTTTTCTGAAAAGTAATTTATAGTAGTATCTGTGATCCTTTTTTTCTTGTTTTAACCAAAAACCCTTGGAATCAACTCATGGCCAGCTGCAGTTTCTAGCATTATAATTTGTTTTACTCTAGGCAGCCCATTTAATTAAGTTTAATACAAAAGGCACTGGCAGTCTTCTAAGGCCTCTTGATAGAAGCTGTCCCTTGGGAACAGGAGCAGGAGAGGGTTGTGGGATTGAGCCTAGAAGACTCAGGAGGTACCCACATCCTAAGACAATTCATTGTAAGAGTAAACCCATCAAAACAGTAAATCAGAAACTTCCCAGTCATTGTCAAAATCAGATAGGAAAAATTTCATAGAACAGCTTGAGTGCAGATCAGAATCACAGCAGCCTCTTGTTTTTCCCAACTCATACATAGCCTTTCTTAACACAGCCGGGTCATCCTGAGTGTGTGGCATTGTCTTCATGGAAGTCTTAGCAGTGAGGTTAATTCAGACTCTTAAAATCTTTTAGCGCTAACACTCCAGGGAAGGCTGTGTTTGCTGGAAGCATGCAGCTGCTGGCCGGCGTCAAGCTGTGCACGGGACGGACCTTAACCAACCACCCACACTACGAAGACAACAGCCTCAGAGAGCGGACCAAAGCGGTGAGGGCCTCACCCTCCTCCTCGCGGGGCAGCCATGGGCTGGCTTGTGTTTGGTAAAGCCGGGGCTCCGGCTGCTTGTCTTGCGGGTCCTGAGGGGAAGGCACAACTGAAGTGCCTGGCAGGACTCACGTGTCCGGAGCCTAGACCTTGACCTGCCCCGTCCATTAAAGGCGTGCCGTTTAGGCCTTATGTTCCTCGCGGGTCAGAAGAGTACCCAAGGAGAAGTGCACCTGGAGATGTTTAGGGCAGAATGTTTGAGGATGGAGCCCTCGGAGCCTGGAACTGGAGCGAGGAGGGAAAGGGGGCAAGCCGCGCTGGTCACAGTGTTTATGGGCCATTTCTAGTGAGTGAGTGAGTGAGTGTGAGTGTGTGTGTGTGTGTGTATGTATGTAGGGGGGCAGCACACAGTTAAGAAGTTAAGAACATGCAAAAGAGAACATAGAGAAAAGTCTCCATCCCAACACTGTTTTTCAACTAGCAGTTCCTCTCCCAGGAGGCAAATAACATTACCAGCAATTTTATGTATGTACAAATGTGTGTGTATGTATATACACATGTAAATTCATATTCTTTTCCCTCCTTTTTTTTTTTTTAAACAAAAGAACTAACCTACTACATCTTCCTTTTTTGGGCACATAATATATTTTGGAGATTGTTCCATATTGGTTTTTCAACAGCTTCCTTGCAATTTTTGAAGCTGCCTAATATTTTGTTACTTGGAAATAGCAAATTTTATTTAACCATTTAGGTTGTTTGCCTGTCTTCTGCAATTCCATGAACAGTGTTTCAAATAACATACTTGTATAGAACTCACTCTGCACAGGTACAAGTGTGCATCAGATTCTTGGAAGTGAAGTTGCTGGGTCACAGGGTATGGGCATTTTTATTGAGATAGAATTACTAAGTCTGTATGAATTACACCAACTTTACATTCCGGTCAGTGCTACAGAAGGCTGCCTATCTTAGTCCTTACCAACAGGGGTTCCAGACTTTTCAGTGTTTCTTGTCAGTCACTTCATAATCTTGGTGGTGGCTGAAGGTCTGTTGAAAAGTCTTTTGGGGGGGGATGAGGTTTATTAATAACTAGCCTAAAAGCAAATGATTTTTACTAACTCCTCCATTTTAAAGAGAACAGTCTGATTTCAGCTAAAATGGGAATTTTCCCACTGGCCCAAATGTTCCAGATAGCCCCAGGTTAGCTCGAGGAAGAGGGGAAGGTGCCTGGCTCACCAAAATGCAGAGTTCAGCCAGGAGGTGGCCACCGCTTTGACTCGAGAGATGGGAGTGCTGTGTTTCATCCTCTCCAAGATCCAGTCTCTACCTCAGTGCTGTTTTATGCCCTAAAAATTGATGTCCTGAAGGTCCCAGTGCCCTCCTCAGTCATGACCTTCAAATTCCTGAAATGCCTTACTCTGAGGCTGGTGCTGGACTGTAGGTAGGATTAACCTAACAGTGTTAGCAGTACAGATACCCTGTACCATTTCAGCGTCCGTCCAGACACGCTGACCGAGGTTGTCAGAACCCAGTCTCCTAAGTCAGAGACATATGAGAAATCAGTGGGCGGCACAGGAAGCAGCAGCTCTCTTCATTACCACGCCCTCCCCATGCACACCCCATCCACCTCCCCCCGCCCCCACCCCGCCAAGTCCTAGGAGACAGGACTTCAGTGAAGCTGGCGGTGGCTGGGAAGACACCTTCTACTGGTGCCCCTGAGCACTGCACGTTGCTCTCCCTCCAGGAAAGACGAGAGAGAAAGTGGAGGGTCTGCCGGTCAAGCCGAGTGCAGCAGAGCAGCAGTAGAGGATGGGTGCTCCCCTGCCCGGGTCCAGGGACCCTGTGAGGGTCCTGTTCCCCAACTGCCATCATCAGAGGCTGGGTCTCCTTACACGCATCTGCAGCTCCAAAGTCTCCTCCACTCCTTAGTCTGAAGGTCCCTTTTCAAAGGGAGAGGTCGTGCCTTATTTACTAAATCACATTATTTACCTTGGAGAAGGGAATGGCAACCCACTCCAGTATCCTTGCCTGGAGAATTCCATGGACAGAGGAGCCTGGCGGGCTGCAGTCCACGGGGTCGCAAAGAGTCAGACAGGACTGAGCGACTTTCACTTCGCCTCATTCTTTACCTTGGTGAAGCAGTCTTAGAATCAAGATCTGCTAATGAATATATTCATAACTCAAGGTAATACATTCTCAATCCAGATCTCTTTGGTGTATAAATCCAAATATATTCAGCATGACTCAGTCTCCCCCTTGCCAACAATTTTCTTGTTTTGAAATGTTCCACACACCCCAGGACTGTAGGTGAATGAGATGACCTGCATGGGAAGAGGTGAGGGAGCTAGGTGGCTGCAATTAGACTCGCCCCTGGGGGAAGTTACATCCGTAGATAGTCCTTGACTAGCTTCCCCAGCGGTTAACTGGTATTTTGCCCTATTCCACTTTTTATCTCCTTTTGAAGGTTTATCAGATATATGCAAAGAGGGCCCCAGAGGAAGTGCATGCCCTGCTGAGGTCGTTTGGCACTGACTACGTGATCCTGGAAGACAGCATCTGCTACGAGCGCAGGCACCGCAGGGGCTGCCGGCTGCGGGACCTGCTGGACGTCGCCAATGGACACGTAAGCATGCCAGCCAGCACACACAGGGCATCTCCCGGGGAGGAGAGGGTCCAGGGTGAGTCCTGAGGAACGTAACAGCCTTTAGACTGAGTGTCTGCAGAATTGCACGATAGATGAAGCATTCATCTGCTGTGTTCTGCAGAATTCCTACCTTGGCATGTTAGATACTTGCCACGGGAGCTGGACAGCAGGAGAGATAGGAGTGGGGCTCTAGTCCCCAGCTTCACACCAAATAAAGCAACTTTGTCTTCACCTGGTTTGTGTCATGCTCTGCGTAGAATTTTTTTTTTTTTTTTTTTACGATCTTGCTTCAAAAGTGAAAAAAGAAACCTCAGCCTTTTAAAACCGCTTCTCCAAACCATCATTTTGGCTCGTTCAAAATGACTGCAGTGCCCCATGCCCACATCGCTGCCACCCCTGTGCCCTCCCCCCACCCCGCCCCCACCCACGACAGAATCTCATTTCCTTCCCTGCTCTCCCGTTGGGTGTCCCTTTCCATCCTCTAACACACTTCCACAGAGATGGCTTTCTACGGCCAAGCTTACGCTCCAGAGCAGGAAAACAAGCTACTTCTCTTTTCTCCCTTCTGAGGGAAAATATTTTTGGAGCTGTGCCAGATAGAGCAAACAGAAGATTTTCACCCTTTAGAAGTGGTATTTGCTGTAATTATTGGGGCTGTATTAAAAGCTGATAGAGGCACATAGGACAGCAGAAGCCCCTCCCTTCTCAGTGGGGAAACCAAGGCAGGGCTGAAGGGACAGGAGAGAGCAGAAGCCGTCAAGATGATCAAAGGTCTGCAGTAGGAGGACGTGGCCCTTCCTCCCTCCACCTCACTGAGGACATAATCAATAAATTGGATTGCTGACACCAAAAAAATAAAAAATAAAAAAAAATAAAAGCTGATAGATATTTCTAGAATGGGGGGGGGTGATAAATCTAGTCTAACTCTTAAAAAACTTCACTACAGAATTTGAGATTCTGAACACTTAACGATCTACTTTTAGCAGATTTCAAGTGTAGAGCACAGGATTAACACTCGTCGCCATGCTGTGCATTCAGGTCACCAGAACTTACTTATCTTATAAAGGCTGACCAACACAGATGTCCTGACCCACTGATTGTGGTCCTGATTTCCCCATGTTTATGTGTAACAAAGCATCAATTATATGCCTTAAATATATATAATTTGTCAGTTATGCTTCAATAAAGCCGAGGGAAGAAAAAGGAATATTTGATTTTTGCCCAAGGAAAATAACTGTCCGTAACTATCTTGAATTCCGAGAAGGTACAGACCAAACACCTGCATTTAAATTTTGCTTCGTGGGTAACTTTTTCTAACAAGGCCATCTAATGAGTTGAAAAGCTTTCTCTGGTCATAGAAATTCTTCTCTTGTATTTGATTTTTGTGAGAGGAACAGTGTAGTGTGTTCCTCAGGACAAGGAGATCCAAGTTCTAGTTCTAGCTTTACCATTAAAGGCAAGCACTGTTGGACACAGAACTCTCCTCTTCAGCCCCGGGTCACACTTCCAAAGGGAAAAAGGATGAACCGGATGATCTCCAAGCAGCAGGTGACATTGACATCATTCAATTTAAGTTCACTAGCATATCATTCTTAAAGAAACTCAGTCCCTATTCCTACTTATGTTTGGCTTGTAAATACGATTTTTTTTTCCAAATTGTATTTGGTTTTGTTTTGGCTTTAGATGATGGACGGCCCAGGAGAGAACGATCCTGATTTGAAACTTGCAGGCCACCCTCGCTTCTGTGAAGAGATTAAAAAAAACCTGCCCAGCTACACAGCATACTTCACTAGAGTGTTCCAGAACAAAACATTCCACGTTTACAAGCTATCCAGAAACAAGTAACAGAGCTTTCTATTCAATCTCTATTTTTGATACGTGAAACTCCATCATAATGAAACTCAGATGATGTTTCATATGTAATTAGGTAGCCCGAACCTTAAAGCTGTGATATGATTAAGTCTACAAATGTTTACACAAGCATTACCATCTTTGAAAGTATCTTATACAAGCTTCAGTCTTTGTCCTGTTTCATGAATGTTCTTTAGCCTAAATGTTTCCACTTTCTAAAAGTGATCTAGAAGTTTGTTGTTGGGTAGAACAATTAAGTGTTCTATAGGAAGCCTGAACAGTTGCATGCGTGTGTGCATGCTGAGTCACTTCAGTTGTGTCTGACTCTTTGCAACCATATGGACTGTAGCCCACCAGGCTCTTCTGTCCATGGGATTCTCCAGGCAAGAATACTGAAGTGGGTTGCCATGCCTTCCTCCAGGGGATCTTACCGACCCAGTGATTAAACCTGCATCTCTTATGTCTCCTGCATTGGCAGGTGGGTTCTTTACCACTAGCGCCACCTAGGGAGCCCGAAACAGTTGCATATCCTGTTGTAAATCCAAAGCCTGTTCAGGATTTGAAATACTTCTAATTTTTAATTGACTTAAAACAGCTATAGTTGAATTGAATTGAGGAAATGCATAATTAAGTTATTTAATATTATTTCACCAGTGAAGACCAACTGGTGACTTTTTAAAAAGCTCTTTATTGTCCTGTTTCACCTAAAAATTTTATAATGTTTTCCATTTGTCATGCTTTTACTATTTAAAGAAAGATCATGTTAGGCCTTCGTATATATCTAAATTTTCGTTGTGCTGTGTCTGCAATGTAATGGGTAGCACTTCAGCAGTGTGTGTCTGTGTGCATGTGTGTACATGAGCACGTGCATGCGTCTTTTAATGCTGGACACAGAAAAGGGTTACAAATTCCATACTGTAAGTCCTTAAAGCAGCAGCAATGTTACGTAGCTGAGTCGAATTTGTCACTGTTTAGTGTTATTATTTTAAAACCTGTTGATACTATTTAACCTATCCTGTAAGTAAGAAAATTTTTCTTTATTTCTTACTCATTCAAATTTACTGGGTTTGCAAGATTTTGTAAACTCTTTGTTTTTAGCCTTTGTATTTTTTACAGCCTAGAACCTTGCAAAGTCTTACTATTTTTTAAATGTTGTATCTTAACTAACTTACAACTCTGATATTTTTGGCAGAAAGCATTTTCATACTAGGTTTGATTTGTGGTCTCCAATCTTACTGCAAGAGCCCTTGATAGGTTGTTCTTTTTCTTACTCAAAGGTAACCAAGTGCCTCTAAGTCATGCTTACTTGTAAACAACAATGAAGAGGATCATGTGTACCTTGTACCTGCTCAAAGTTTTTGATAATTGCTTTTATAATTAATTTCTAATGATAGGGACATGTAAAGAAGTTGCTGATAAAAGCATATTGTGTTTTCAACTAAATCAAGATGGCTAATGAGATTAACTTTCATCTCTCATGCCAGTTGGAAATGATTTAAATGTTTCTCCTCACAATCGTATTAAAGTAAATCGCTGTAGGCATGAAGATGGATGGATCATATGTCCAAATGATTTTTTATTCACCTACTACTTATTAAGCAATATTCAGAAAGAAATTTTACACTGTCATGTTGGACTCAAGGACACTTGGCTTTTATCACAACTTATTTAAATAAAAAATTGCCAGTAGCTGGGTTATTAAATTATGCAACTGAAACTCCTGAATTATGTCTTATATCCCTTAATAGGGTTGGAGACCACGGCAGTTTAGGATAATACAATAATGAAACATTTTAATCAGTACTAAAACTTTGATTCTGTAATGATGCATGCCTATTGTAGCTGACAGCATGGGTCAGTCCGTTCTTCAGTGAGTGCCTTACTCTAGTTGAAACCAAGCACATGTAAGGTACAGTATGTTAGACTATCTAGTTACGTTTTTAAAACCCCCTATTACCTTCTCAGAAATATTTTGATTTATTTTAAATATTTCTATATGTATTATTATAATCTACACATTTGGGTATTTGGAGTTTCAGTATACTAGACACGTGTACTTAAATTTTTATGCTTATCATCACTGCGTTGATGGCACACAGTAATCTTTTTTTCATGGTTTAGGTGCCATCTGTTGCCAAAACACTTAGTGTTCAGTCTTTAGTGAAAAATATAAAGTGCCAAGAAATCTTGCAAGACAGAATCCATACATACACTCTTTCCAAAACACTGTGACCATGTATAGTAGACGTTTTTATTTCCTGATGACCAAATCTCTCAGTGAATCATGTTAAATATTTTAGTGCTCCTCAGTTTTCTCTTTTATGACCCTCTCCTTGGAGTACACAGGAGGAAAGAGAGGAATGCGGCAGACTCCTGGCTCTCTGCCGAGCCAGAGCAAGTGACCTGTAGCCCAGGGTCCCTTCCACACGGATCTCCGTGGCTGTGCTAATATTTGATAATGACCTCAAATTACGGCTGTATTTTATGCATAGAAATAACCACTTGATTTTGCTTCAGAGTTAGCATTCAAAAGAAACTCTAAGTATAGTAAGTGCTCTTATTATCCTTTACGTACACAACTCACCAGATCCCTTCATGGTTTCCATCGTCATGTAAGCTGACTGCCACCCAGCGCCACGGGGGGCTGCTCCCCGCTGCTGTGTTCTCACAGGCCTCAGCTCCCTCCTTGGAGTTCTCTGCTTGTCTGTGCATGCTCTACTTCCTGTTGTAAATACACGATTGAACATAAATCCAGGACATTTCGATCTAAAACAAAAGGATTATTTCTGTGAAAGTTAGCTAGAATGCTTTGATCATATTTGATAAACGTTACCACTAGTAAAAACTGCTTTTAAATTAATTGTGTTTGGGAAAATTATAAAATATTGGGAGTACTTAAAATTCAAGAAAATTTATGAGCTTAGATTGCTTCACAGATTTATTTATTTTAGTCCTCATTTCACCTTTAAAAAAATCTAGACTGATCAGAAGATATTAAAATGTACCCAAAGCATGTTATTGGTATGATTTATTCAAGAATAAAACCACAGTCATTGGCTGCTACTGCTAAGTCACTTCAGTCGTGTCCAACTCTGTGTGACCCCATAGACATCCGCCCACCAGGCTCCCCCGTCCCTGGGATTCTCACAGTCATTGGGCCCTTATGCAAAGGAAACGTCTCAGCTTTACATCAAAAGATGAGCAAATGAATATACAAATTATACATGTGAAGTTACGATTCCCTGCTTTGACCTACTTACCTTCATTAAATGACTAGCTGCTGATGCTGATCACAGTGACTGATCTACTACAGTTGAAAGGTTCCGGTCACTTTATTATAGACTTAAAAGTAGGAATTCATTTCAGATATATTAGCCAGGACCACAGTTAGGTGTTATCTGCGTCATTTGTTGTCCACTTAAAGGTGATTTTCTTGACCTCACCGAGATCAACTAGACAAATGTGTTTATGTGAGTGTGCATGTCTTTGTATGTGTTTGGTTGAGGCTGGTGATTTCAAGGGCATATGTAGATACTGCAGACCAATGTTTCATCTGGCCTGCATCTTTAAAACTAACTAAAAATGTTTATTCTTATTCCACATGAACCTTGTAACAATTTTAGCTCATCTTTGGCCAAAACTTAACCTAAAGTAACACAGAAATATTCCATTTTTAAATTTTCGTTTAAACCTTGGAATTAATAGGAAGACAAAATGTTCTCAGATTATATAACTTGGCCAGTATGCTCCTAAGTGCGTTATATACAACAACCTTTTGGCATAAAAGAGAGTGCTTGTTTGTTCATGGGAAAAAGCTTTGAAAATGAGAGAGAGGCTTACTTTCTTGTGGCAATTCATTTTCTGTACTTAATATCCTATGGGTAAAATCTTACAAAGAGCTTTTATAATTTGTTGAACTGTATGAAGATTATGTACTGAATAAAGCTCTTTTAAGTTACACAAAATGAGTGTCTCTCAGTTCTTTGAAGGTCAAAAAACAAGGAACTGGCTTACTGAAGTGTATTAAATATGTGCTAAATAGAGTATCATCACATAAGATGGATGTGGCAAGGTCTTAATTGTGCTTGCTAATGTTGAAGGGGTTCATTTTTTCACAAAATTTGGTTTGCTAGCTGCTTATTTGCTTCACTTGAACCTCAAGGTTATAGTTAAGGTTTCTAAAGAGAAGGCTGCTATCAGCAGAATTTATCTTCAGAGAGATAAATGCTATTGTTTTGACCTTTGGAATTGTTTCTACTTCTTGATCAAATTCTCAGTCTTTAGTACCTCAGGAAAATGCCAGTGGTTCACATTTTTGCTAAGTGTATAGATAAGAAATGTGCCTGACTATCGTTCAAAGCAGATATTGAAATTCCAAGCAAAAATGGTCAGGGAGACAGGTATACTTCCTAACAGAGGAAAATGGCGGTGGGATCTCAGATGTTTCATACTGACTCTATACATAGACAGTTTCAGTATACTTACAATTAAGTCCATGTTGCTAGAACCGTCTAGCAAATTAAGAATTGCGAACAGTACAGATAAGCGAGAGATTCAGGATGTGAATGAACATGTAGCGGTCTGACGAGTGACACCAGGCACAGAGCAGATAAAATGCTAGTTCTCTGCCCCTCCTTTCAGAAGAGGTATCTGAAACTCATCTCAAACCTTTTCAGTTAATCTTTAAACTATTTCATTATTTGTATTTGGCCATACCAAGAAGCATGTGGGATGTTAGTTCCCTGATCAGGGATCAATCCCATGCCACCTGCCATAGAATCACAGAGTTTTAACCACTGGGCTGCCAAGGAGGTACCCCTTTTCAGTTAATACTTAGATATTTGCTTTATAGGATTGTTCTTTGAAGTGCAGATAACAGAGCTATAGTGTAATGTGAAATCAGCTTAGTAGGTTGCAGCCAACATTTAGTAGTTGAGAAAGAGAGAGAGGAAGGAGGAAGGACGAGGAGAGAGAGGAAAAGGGAAGGGAGAGAGCAGACAGCCAATATGGTAACTATAAGTATTGTTTTGTGAAATGTTTGTTGCAGTTATACATGTCAATATCTGTGCATTGGAATGCGATGTCAAACGTGTTTCTGTGAATTCATAGTCAATTTGAAAGCCATGCCCTTACAGCAGGAAGGACTCTGGGAAGATGGCAGCTTGAACTTGGCTCTGTGCTTGTCCCCCCAACTCTACTAGAGTAGACCCTTTTGAACAATGATGATGATATTAAAGAATTATACATTTTAGGTATGATATGGACATTGTTATTTTGTTAGATCCTTATCTTCTAGAATATATACTGAAATATTTACAGGAGAGATTATATATACAGGGTTTATATCCAAATTGCTACCCAACAAGAGACAGCACCGCAAGGAGAACCCTGAGCACCGCAGTGAAGAGTAGCCCCCACTTGCCACAGTTAGAGAAAGCAACAAAGACCCAGCGCAGCCAAAAATAAAAATTAAATTAAAAAAACATTAACTTACCCAAGTAATATTATTAAAAAACTAACAAATTTAACCAGGAAGCTAGGAAGATAAAAAGGTAAGAACTGAAACCAATTATATAGGAAAACAATAGCATAAACAAATTGCCCACCCCCAAAATGCTGGATATTTTTTTAAAAGACCAATGAAAACAACACCTGGTAAACCTGATTAAGAAAAAGAGCAAAAGAAGACAATCACAGAATCAGAAGTGACCAAAAATATATATGAAATAATGTATACAACTTTGTAGCAAAAAATAAATTGGGAAACCCTACCAGAATTGGGTGATTTCCTAACAAAACAGAAATTGTCAAAATGAACCCAAAGAAGAAGATGAAAACTTGAATAGACAAGAACCATAGAAGAATCTGGAAAGAGGCCCAAAGGTTGTAAAGGACACCTGGGCAAGAAGGATACACAGCCAAATTCCAACTTTTAAAGAAAGGATGACTCCAAATTTAATTTGGGCCATAGAAAAATAAGGAAATCTCCCACATTTCTTCTAGGAAACTTGTTCAAATAGTTCACTAGAATTCAACACAGATAGTATATTTGTTTTCTAATGCTACATAACAAGTGACCACAAACTTTGCAGCTTAAAACAACATACATTTGTTATCTCAACGTTTCCATGGGGCAGGAGTCCAAGCACAGCTTAGCTGGGTCTCACAAGACTTCAGTCAAGATGTCAGCCAGGTGGCTTGCTCATCTGGAGTTCAGGATCCTCTTCAAAGCTCATAGAAGTGGTGGCAGAATTCAGTTACTTGTGATTGTAGGACTGAGCCCATTAGCTCCTGGAGCCCATGCCTCTCCATAAGCATTTTATAACATGGCTTTTTGCCTCTTCAAGACCAGCAGGAATGCATCTCTCTTCAGGAAAGATTCTTTTAAGGCCTTTTACTTGAGTAAGTGAGACTCCATCACCCACCCACTCCCACTCCCACCCCCTTGGAATAATCTCCATTTTTTTATTAACTCAAAATCAACTGACTTGGGGCCTGAATTACATCAACAGATTTCCTTCACCACTACCATAGACTGTGATGTAATCAGATCATCATCATTACAGGGCCCTCCGGTACTTGGGAGAGGGATTATAGAGAGCATGATCACCATGGGGTAGGAATCTTAGGGGCAATCTTAGAATTCTGCCTACTACAGGCAGAATTACAAGTTAAAAAGAAAACTAGAGTCTGGCCAATACTGAGTATCTGGCAGCAACTGACCAGAGTACCATCTTTGTATTTTTATTCATTTATTCATTTATTTTGGCTGCACTGGGCCTTCGTTGCTGTGCACAGGCTTTTCTCTCTAGTTGCAGTGGATGGTCATTGCAATGCGTGGGCTTCTCATTGCGGTGGCTTCTCTTGTTGCTGTGCACAGGTACTAGGTGCTGGGGCTTCAGTAGTTGTCTCACACAGGCTTAGTTGTCCTGGGGCATGTAGGATTTTCCCAGACCTGAGACCAAACCCCTGTCCCCTGCATTGGCAGGTGAATTCCTAACCACTGAGCCACCACAAAAGCCCAACGTTAGCGTCTAAACCATATGCTATGCTACGTCGCGTCAGTCGTGTCTGACTCTGCAGCCCCATGGACTGTAACGCACCATGCTCCTCTGTCCATGGGATTCTCCAGGCAAGAATACTAGAGTGGGTTCAGGGGTTGAACCCACGGCTCATTATGTCTCCTGCATTGGCAAGTGGATTCTTTACCATTAGCACCACCTGGGAAACCCATTTAAACTTTCAAAAATAACTGCTTATTATATTCAAGAAAGTAAATGACAAGATGGAAAATTTAGGTGAAGTGAAAACTAAAAAAAAGAACAAAATGGAAATACTAGAATTGAAAAATAATAAGTCTTCAGTGAAGGGTTAAATAAAAAATTAGATACAGCTAAAGAGAGACTTAATCAACTAGATGATAGGTTAGAAGAAAATATTCAGACTAAAACATAAAGGAGAAAAAAAGTGAAAAAGGAAAGAGCATGAGATGTATATGCTAAAACATTTTACTTTTCCTATAACTAAAGCCCCACAGAGAGAAGGAAGAGAATGGGGCTATATGACTTTGCACAAGCTACATATACTCTTAGCTTCAGCTTCCTTTTTTGTATATAGAGGTTTAATAATCTACCTATAGGGTCACTGGATGGATTAAATGAGATGATAACATTTAAAGCAATAGGTCTAATACTTTGTACAAGGTGAGTACAGCAGGTGGAAGCTACAGGATATTATCACCATCGTCATTGTCATCAAAATTAGAATTCAAGAAGAGTATGAAGAACAAAGTTATGTGACTCAGACAGAAGAACCCTTGATAATTTTGTGAACTACTCTTGCTATATTGCTGTTAAAAAAAAAATCTTTAAAAAACAAAACAAAAACCTTTATGGACATACAGCTTGTAGGGAAACTAACTTCTCAGTATTTTCTGAGTTACGTGTTTACATCACAAAGAGAGGTATTTTTGTGTCTGTGGCTAGCTGAGTATATATATATATATGAGAGGAAAAGGAGCCATAGACAAAGATTGAGAAGCTAATTATTTGCATGTTTTTGGAAGCAGCATCATCATTATTGAAGATAAACGTCAAAGCCCTGCCAAAATGCACATATTCATAAAGAAAGTAAAAGTGTTTGATTGTGTCTGAATCTACCTAAGAGAGGGAAAAGAGTAAAAGAACATGACTTCAGGAATTACCATAGTAATTAGAACAGCAGAGTGATAATTAAAGCTCATAAATTTAATGTAACTATTAGCATTTTCTCTTGCAAGAAATGGTGGATTTCTCCCTCCCCCAGGAAATGACACCTGTGAACAATTATCTTTTTATCATTGCTATTAAGATTATTTACATAACTTGTGCTCATTCAGAATTCACTCTTAATGCTTTTTTTTTTTTAAGCAATGCCTGATCTCATGCTTGATTCTCTGTCTGGCCAGCAAAGTATGTGGGGATTATTGATAATTAATAGTATGACAGAAACTGACAAAACCATTACTTGAGGGCCTGCTGTACAGCTATTTTGCTCTGGCTTTTTGGGTGGTATTTTTTGCTTGTTTAATAGGAAATCTGATTGTCTGTAAGAGCCTGTTGGGTTATAAACATTATGAACACAACCTTCCCTGTACCATCATTCAGCTCAGTGATTCCTTCCTGAGAACTCACTGAGGACCTACTCTCTGACAAGGTGAAGCCTAAGGATAGGGAAGGTCCTATAATATGAACATGAATAGAAATACCCTGTTATACTGAGTGAAATGGTTATAAGGATATGCTTTAGACAGAGCTGAAGTTGTACGTATATACAAAGGAATATTACTCAGCCATGAAAAGGAACAAATTTGAGTCAGTTGAACTGAGGTGGATGAACCTAGAGCATGTTGTACATAGTGAAGTAAGTCAGAAAGAGAAAAACATATCATATATTAACACATATGTATGGAATCTAGAAAAATGATACTGATGAACCTATTTGTAGGGCAGGAAGAGAGACACAGATGTAGAGAATGGACTCGCGGACATGGTGGGAGAAGGAGAGGGTGGGACGAATTGAGAAAGTAAATATTGAAATATATATATATATACCATGTGTAAAATAGATAGCTAGTAAGCAGTTGCTGTATAACACAGGGAACTCAGTCTGTGCTCTGTAATGACCTAGAGGAGTGAGACAGGTGAGGGGGAGGGAGGCTCAGTAGGGAAGGGACATATGTATACTTTTGGCTGATTCACGTACAGCAGAAACCAACACAACATTTTAAAGCAATTAACCTCTAATCAAAAAAAAAAACAAAACTCCTCTAAGGGAAAACAAAGGATGTGCCAGTTAGGAAGTTTCATGTTGAGAGTTACAGAAAACCTAACTCAAACGGGCTCAAACCATAAAAGGAATTTATTAGCACATTAGGCCTTTAGATAAGACTTAGTCTAATGTCCCAGTGCAGAGAAGACAATGGCACCCCACTCCAGTACTCTTGCCTGGAAAATCCATGGACAGAGGAGCCTGGTAGGCTGCAGTCCATGGGGTTGCTAAGAGTCGGACACGTCTGAGCGACTTCACTTTCACTTTTCTCTTTCATGCATTGGAGAAGGAAATGGCAACCCACTCCAGTATTCTTGCCTGGAGAATCCCAGGGACGGCGGAGCCTGGTGGGCTGCCGTCTATGGTGTCGCACAGAGTCGAACACGACTGAAGTGACTTAGCATTAGCAATGTCCCAGTGACTAAATGGACTCAATATTTATTGAGACCCGTAGGCACTCGGAACACATTAGTGTACAAGACAGACAAGGTCCATGGTTTCACTGAACTTATATTTTAGTGGAGGATACACATGATAAGAAAAAAAATAAGAAAATGCTAAATGTTTAGAGAGAAAATAAGGTGTTGTGACAGTGTAATTAGGGGGTTACAGTGCTCAGTTGCTCAGTCGTGTCCAACTCTTTGTGACCCCATGGACTGTAGCCCACCAGGCTCCTCGGTCCATGGGATTTTTCAGGCAAAAATACTGGAGTGGGTTGCCATTTTCCTTGTCCAGGGGATCTTCCAGACCCAGGGGTCGAACCCTCGTCTCCTGCACTGGCAGGCAGATACTTTACCACTGTGCCACCTAAGAAGCCCAATTAGGGGGTTACTTGGTATTAAGTGCTCAGAAAGACTTGTCGGAGGAGATGGCACGTAGGCTAGGATTTGACCCACAGGAAGGAGGCAAGTAGGTGGGAGGAGTCTGGGTTCACTAAGGGTCAGAAATGAGAGCATAGGGAAGGAAGTGGATGGTGGAAGCTTGCAGCCATCAGACCATGGATGCCACAGGAAAGAGGATGAATTTTACTCCAATATGATAGGAAAATAATGGAGGATTTTGAGCAGAGTAGTGACATTAATTTCTGTTTCAAGAAAGGTATCCGTGGATGCTGTATTCACTTTCTGTTGCTGCTGTATCAAATTACCAAGAACTTCTATGCTTAAAACATTACCTCAGTTTTGTAGTTGGAAGTCTGCATAGCTCAGCTGTTTGTCCCGCTCAAACTCTCCCAAGAAATTGAGGCTCCATTCTGAGGGTTCTGGGGATGAGTCCATTTCCAGCCTCATTCTGGTTGTTGGCAGAATTCAGTTCCAAGCACACGTGGAACTAAGGTGCTCATTTCTCTGCTGGCTCTCAGCTGGGGAGCACCCTTAGCTCCTGGTGATCTATCTCTCTGTGATCCTTTCTCAAGTCCCCTACATCTCAGGACCAGCAACAAGGTGTAGGAGCCCCTCTCTGCTGCATCACTTGTCACTTCTACCTTCTGTCTACTGCATCTTTCTGATTTCAGCTGGGACAAGTTTTCCACTTTTTACAATTGTATTTCTGTTTGAGTATGCGCTGGGTCTTCATTGCTGCACATGGGCTTTCTCTAGTTGTGGCGAAAAGGGACTGCTCTCTAATTGGGGTGCACAGGCTTATTCTTGAGGTGGCTTCTCTTGTTGCAGAGCACAGGCTCTAGAGCATGGGCTCAGTAGTTGTGGCGCTTGGGCTTAGTTGCCCCACAGCGCATGGAATCTTCCTGGACCCTCGTCCCTTGCATTGGCAAGCGAATTGTTAACCCCTGGACCACCAGGAAAGTCCAAGTGTTCTTTTAAGGGCTTGTGGCCTTAGATTGGACCCACCAGAAGTTATAGGATAATCTCCCCATCTCAGGGTTTATAACCTTCAAGGTTTATGGCCTGCAAGGACCATTTTGCCAAGTAACAGGACATATTCACAGATTCTGGAGGTTAGGAAGTATAAATTGGGGGAGGAGGGCATTACTCAGCTTACCACAGATGCTGTGTGGAAATCAGACTTGAGTGGGCAGAGGGTAAGATTAGAGGGGTATTTCAGTACTCCCAAGTAAAAGTGTGTGGCTTGGGGAACAGAATGGTAGTGATGGAGAAGGAAGAGAAGTAGGGTTAAATAGGAGCTGCTGGTGAATTATACACTGAGAATAAGGGTAAAGTCAAAGGAAACACCTAATTTTTTTTTTTTTACTTGGAAAACTGGGTATATGATGGTAGTAGCTTTTGAAATGGAGAAGACTGGCATTGTAGTCCTTATTGGTGTTCAGTAATCTGGTTCTCCCCTCTCCCTACCCACCTTTTGGTTGGATGCAGCCTTGTGACCAATTCTGGCCAATGAGATGTGTCACTGCTGGGTCAGAGCATTTACTCTCCAGCGCAAAATTCTCAGGAGCTCTCTCCCAGGCAGTGGCCGCTGCTCCGTCAGCCTAGGTCCTGAAAAAGGATGGTGTGGAACAGACCTTCCTGCCAAGTTACATTCGACATGTAAGGTAAGAAATAAACCTTGATTGTTTTAAGTCACCTTGATTTAGGGTTGTTTGTTACTGCACCTCAATCTCACCTATCCTGACCTGACATAGTGGGGAAGCAATAGCCTTTTTGCAGAAGCAGGAATAAAGAGTTATGAATTGACCAGTTAAGTTCATGATGCTTAGTCAATGGTGTGTCAGAAAACATGCCTCTCTTGTCTACTTTACTGCTCTGCTTCAGTTTTGTTTTCAGTTGCTAAGTTGTATCTGACTCTTTGTGACCCCATGGACTGCAGCATGCCAGGCTTCCCTGTCCTTCACTATCTCCCACAGTTTGCTCAAATTCATGTTCATTGAGTCGGTGATACTATCTAACCATCTCATCCTCTGCTGCCCTGTTCCCCTTTTACCTTCAATCTTTTTCAGTATCATGGTCTTTTCCAATGAGTTGGCTTTTTGCATCAGGTGACCAAAGGATTAGAGCTTCAGCTTCAGCATTAGTCCTTCCAATGAATATTTAGGGCCGATTTAGGACTGACTGGTTTGATCTTCTTGCTATTCAAAGGGCTCTCAAGAATCTTCTCCAGCACCACAGTTTGAAAGCATCAATTCTTTGGCACTTAGTCTTCTTTATGGTGCAACTCTCACATCTGTATATGACTGCTGCAAAAACTGTAGCTTTGACCACATGGCCCTTTGTTGGTAAAGTGATGTCTCTGGTTTTTAATACGCTGCCTAGGTTTGACATAGCTTTCCTTCCAAGGAGCCAGTGTCTTTTAATTTCATGGCTGCAGTCATGTGTCCATAGTGATTTTGAAACCCAAGAAAATAAAATCTGTCACTGCTTCCACTTTTCCTCTTCTATTTGGCGTGAAGTGATGGGACTGGATGCCATGATCTTAGTTTTTTCAATGTTAAGTTTTAAGCCAGCTTTTTCAGTCTCTTCTTTGACCTTCATCAAGAGGTTCTTCAGTTCCTCTTCACTTTCTGCTTTTCAGTCGTGTCATCTGCATATCTGAGGTTGTTGATAGTTCTCTTGCAATCTTGATCTCAGCTTGTGATTCATCTAGCCTGGCTTTTGCATGATATACTCTGCATAGAAGTTAAATAAACAGAGTGACAGTATTGAGCCTTGTCATACTCCTTTCTCAATCTGGAACCAATCCATTGTTCCAGGTAAGATTCTAACTGTTGCTTCTTGACCTGTATACAGGTTTCTCAGGAGACAGGTAAGGTGGTCTGGTATTCACACCTCTTTAAGAATGTTTCACAGTTTGTTGTGACTCACACAGTCAAAGGCTTTCATGTAGTCAATAAAGCAGATGTTTTTCTGGAATTCCCTTGCTTTCTCTATGATCCAATGAATGTTGGCAATTTGATCTCTGGTTCGTCTGCCTTTTCTAAACCCAACTTGTATATCTAGAATTGCTCAGCTCACATACTGCTGAAGTCTAGCTTGAAGGATTTTGAGCATAACCTTACCAGCATGTGAAATGAGTGCAATTTAGTGCTAATGTATTACCTGCATTCTCAGAGAACTCTTCCTGTTTCTAGACTTGCTGTCAGCTGCTCTCAAGATCTATATGCTGGCATAATCCAGATTCAGATAAGCTCAGAGGTCCAAGAATGGAGTTTTTATGACCTGATCTTGTTCATGTGTCTGTCTTAGAACCAGCTGCTGAGACCATGGGAATGGGTTATATTGACAACTTAGGCCAATCAGTGTCTCCCTCTGGAGTTCAATGTGAAACCAATCACATGTAATTCACATGACTAGGAAAACCAGAGCATTCTTGAGAGGGAAGCTGCTGGGAATGCATGTTCAATACAAGAGGAAAACACATTTTCAAGTTCCTGTTGTAGGTCTGGCACAATGCTCGATACTTTGCTTGTATCATTTTTTTGGTGTTTTGTGGTTGCACTGAATGTGGCTTGTGGGATTTTAGTTCCGTGACCAGAGACTGAACCCAGGCCCTCAGCAGTGAGAGCGCAAAGTCCTAACCACTGGAGCACCAGGGAATTCCCAGCATGTACCATTTTATCAGTAATCCCATCCTTCATGGAACCCATTATGAGCACTATTAATCTCCTCTAAAATTGTTGCAGATATCATGTATGTAACTTTTATCTACCCACAGATTCAACTTGACATTTCCCCCATAGATACTATGAAAACAATAATTAACATTTGTTTCCAGTGCCACAACTGTGATAATTAACCATGTAGAGAGAAGTCTGAGAAACTGATGGGTCTGCCCATCTATAGCGAGTGTTACCCGCACTGCCCACATGTGCTTCCCAGAGAGTTTGCCCTCCTCTGCTGCTGCTACTGCTGCTAAGTCACGTCAGCCATGTCCAACTCTGTGTGACCCCATAGATGGCAGCCCACCAGGCTCCCATTCCTGGGATTCTCCAGGCAAGAATATGGAGCGGGTTGCCAGTTCCTTCTCCAGTACATGAAAGTGAAAAGCGAAGTTGCTCAGTCGTGTCCGACTCTTCTCGACCTCATGGACTGTAACCTACCAAGCTCCTCCGTCCATGGGATTTCCCAGGCAAGAGTACTGGAGTGGGTTGCCATTGCCCTCTCCGCCTCTGTTTAACACAAAAAAGAGCACATTCCTGAATCCTCCCCACAGCTGACTTACTAAATGGGTTATCTTACCATAAGTGTAATTGGAACTATGACCTCAGGACCCCAGTCAGTCTTCACTGGCATTTTGAGTTGTAAAACCACAAGACTGGAGCAGCTATGTGCACACCAAACTAGACAAAGCCATCCTGCAAAGAAAGAGTGAAGCAGACAGAAAAAGCGGGCCTAGGAAGCCATGTGGCTGCCTGGTGAGACAGGGGGAGAAATAGCAGGTTGTGGCTGATCAGTGCCTAATCATAGTCCCCCTGAGGCTGGCCTCATGCATTGTTCTTGGGTTCCAGGAAGTACCTGTTAACTCACTTTCCAGTAAATTACTTCTTTGACTTGAGCTACTGTGTCTGTTTCTTATAACCAACTGATCCCTGATGAAATGATAGTACAGGCAAAGAACTCTCAGGAGTCTGGCTTTCTTAAGACATCTCTTCTTGATGTTCTTAATTTCATAAGACATTTCTACACAGTTAACATGGTACTTGTCATCCTATTGGTGTTGAGTCACTAAGTTCTCCTCCTGCCCTCAGTCTTTCCCAGCACCAGGGACTGGTTAGTTATGTAAGTTTCTACCCTTCTGACTGTGCTGCGAACTTCCTGAGAGGGACTATTTATTTTTCGTCTTCAAACTCTGAATGGACACCGAGAATGAGTGTGTTGTAGGGGTTTATTGCATTGGATTCTGCAATTAAGATCAAAGTGGCCAAATACTCACTGAGCTATAGTCAGTCAGTTCCTCTTAGGGAGAGAAAGGGAACGAGAGCATGGCTCCTGGCAAGCTAACCTTCCCTTCCTACTACCTATTGAAGAAACTTATCCTACATTCCAAAAAGAGTGTATGAATATGAGAATTCCACACAAAAATATCCAAGCATTAAGCAGTAAAAAAAAAAAAAAAATGGTGAATATACACACACACACACACACACATATATATATACACTTTAAAAGGGTATCTATTATGTCATTATTGATTGAATACAGTGCTCTACTATTTATTGTTAGGCCAAATTTAATTTTGTTATTTAGATATTCAATATATAGAATTGCTTATTTCTTTGTTTCTTCTTGTCAGTTGTTGAGAAAGGTGGTAGAACCCATAACCCACTGTGGTTACGGGCTCGCCTGTTCCTCAGTTTCCTCCTGTTAATTCGGTTTACATGTCTTACAGCTATGCTACTAGATGCATTAAGATTTAGAATTGCAGACTCCCCTGGTGGTCCAGTGGTTAAGAATCCACCTGTCAATTCAGGAAACATGGGTTCGATCCCTGGCCTGGGAAGATTCTACATGCTATGGGGGGAGCTAAGCCCACGGGCCACAACTGCTGAGTCCACGTGCAGCAACTGCTGAAGCCCGTGCACCTAGAACCTGTGCTCCCCAACAAGAGAGGCCGCTGTAGCGAGAAGCCGGAACACCACAACCAGAGTCGCCCCTGCTCACCACGAGAGAAAGCACACACACAGCAACAAAGAGCCAGCACAACCCAAAACAAATTAATTTTAAAAGATTAAGAATTGCTGTGCCTTCCTGGTAGATGAATCCCTTCAATATTATGAGATTCCCCCACTTAATTTCTAAATGGTGCTTATTGGCTTAGCTTACTTTGTCTGATGTTAGTAGAGTTACCCCATTTCTCTTTGCATGGTATATATATATGTTTCCACCCTTCTTCTTGGAAACTTTCTGTATTCCTACATTTATGATGTCTCTTATAAACATACAGTAGGGTTTTTTCCTCCCTTCTGAAAATGTTGTCCTTTCAAAAGAAATGTTAAGTTTGTTTAGATTTTAGGGTAATCGTGGATAAATACATTATGTAGATACAGTGATATTAAACCAGGGATGTTGTGTCCTTCTCAGGGCACCACACCTGAAGACACATGATACCATTTTTCTTTTCTCAATGATACTAATTTTGGTCACTTACTTACGGTGTTGTCCAATTACCCACTGTATGCTGCTGCTGCTAAGTCACTTCAGTCGTGTCCGACTCTGTGCAACCCCATAGACGGCAGCTCACCAGGCTCCCCCGTCCCTGGGATTCTCCAGGCAAGAACACTGGAGTGTTCCTTCTCCAATGCATGAAAGTGAAAAGTGAAAGTGAAGTCGCTCAGTCGTGTCCGACTCTTAGCGACCCCATGGACTGCAGCCCACCAGGCTCCTCCGCCCATGGGATTTTTCAGGCAAAAATTATGGAGTGGGTTGCCATTAGCTTCTCCAACCCACTGTATAGTTATTATTAATAATTATGAAAAGATAAATGGTAAGTGATGTGTGGGAAGATATTTTGAGAACAAAGACACTGTTTTTCATCAATTTCGGCTCCTCCACTAGATGTACAAACCATGCCTGATCTTATTTCTTCAGTGTTCGCGTTCTAATAGCTTTGAACAGTGGAAGTCCTTCAGGCTGACTCTTGCGCCTTTTCACACGCCCTGTTACTTATCTTAACCGCTCCTCTCTTTTTGGTACAATAAGACATTCCATACTTACTTTGTGTGATTCCTTCCTGAGCCCTCTACCCAAGCATTTCTCTAAGGCGCTCTGGTCCTTTTAATAGGAAATGGTATTTAGAAACCAAACTCTGAATGCTAGATGTACTCATTGCTATTGACCATTGTGGCTTCTAGGCTTCTCCAGTGGACTGTGAGATGAAATACACAGAAACACATACACACATATGCATGCACATATATTCAAGCACGAGAAAATTTATATACATATGTGTATGCATAAATATATACATGCATGTATGTATAAACACACACGTGACTTTGTGCTGATACAGCCAATTCCAATACTACCCCACAATGTTCTTCCTTGCTTTCCCTATATTTAAAGAAAAAATTAATATTTATGTCTTCCTTTTGCAGTGAGAACCCTGGTTTCAAATGTTAGCAATCCCAAATCACGTAAAATAGTTTCAGAACTGCTGTGCCTATAAGTCACTATGAAAATAAAACCTACTTGAAAGTGTTCAGTATTTATTTATTATTTTTTAGACTGAGGGTGGGTATATAGTCAAAGTATTGTGTTCAAATATTGCTCAAATTAATCCCGTCCCCCTTTAATTGTGGTTGTTATTCTTATGAAACACAGTTGGATTCACCGGTTTATGTTTGTGTTTAGTTTTAGTTTTCCTCTCTCCCCATCCATGCTGTTCTGTTTTTTGTTTGTTAGTATTTAGAACATTAATATGATTACAGAAGTCAAAAAAATAAAAAAGAGGTGTCATTTTCTCCATTATCCTTCCCACCTGACTTCATTCTTGTGCACAATCCATTTTACTAGTTTCTGGTGTTTATTTTTTCTTTGTATCTTTTTGTGAAACTAAGCAGGTGTGTGTATGTTTTCTTATCTTTCATTTTTCCTTACACAAAATGAATATATTCTTTTGCACTTTGCTATTTTTTCTTAATGCTATATCCTTGAAATCATCTCACATATTTGCATAGAAATTTTACTCATTTTTAATAGCTGTTAAGCCCATTAACATTTATTGATATGATTGATATGTATGGTCTTAATGCCTTCATATTGTTTTAATTATTGTGCCTGTTATATTTGCCATGTTTCTTTATGTGATATATCAACTTCTTTCTAAAATTATTGTTTATATTTAGGAAAGCTTGTATCTTGTTTCACTGGTTACTTTTATATTTGTACTTTTTATGTTCTTCATTAGGAATAAGTGAGAAAAACTCATTTAGCTTTTACTCTCTGGTGTCTCACCTGTTATCTGTGCAACAATCAATTATCACATCTACCTTGGCTTTTCTCCCTTCTCCAAATTTTAGTCATAACTTACACTTTGTCAGGCTATATTCTGTTTACTGTTATTTCTCACCCTTGTCTCCACCTGTTATAAGATTCATATATTTTACCTGAAGTGATACAGTATTATTTGAAGGTATTCTATAATGAAGAATACCTATTGTATTTATCTGTTGTATTTACCTATTGTAAACCTTAAAGCAATCTCCCTCACCCTCTCTCTTTACCACACTGTATTTGTAGCTATTTAGATAATACTTTAGGAATTAATGTCTTAATAAAATTGAATTTAGCAAAAGCCTTTCCAAAGAGTGTCACTTCCACACAGGTAGCATGAGGAATTCTATGGACCTGCTCATCAGTGAAATTATTAGTGAATTATTAGTGAATTATTTTCTGCTCATCAGAAAAAATTATTTTCCAAATTTATACTTATTTCACTGATGAGTATAAATTGGGAAAATAATTTTTTAAACCCAACCATTTAAAGTCTCTGGAAATTATCTTATAAAAAAACATTTATTCAAGAAAATCTATTAAAAATAAACACAGTGCAAGTCTGTGGTATCTGAACCACAGCCAGCCCCTCTCCCCCCTCTCCCTCCCCCTCTCCCCATTCAGCGTGACAGAAACTCCGGTCCAGGCCATTGTAGATGAGGACACGGCTCCCTCCCCCAACCTCCCAACTGATGGCTGCAGTGTCTTTCCAGGAGGCACAGCATTTCTTACCCTTCACCTCCAGCTACGTGTTGCAGAGACTAGATTCCAGGCCGTTGTGGCCAAGGGTATGGGGCTCCATTCTTCCATCCAGGCCCCGCAGACGGGGGCTCTCCTCAAGGATGGCACACTGCATGCACCAGGCCCTACTCATAGGGCTGAGGGGCAGTGCCAGGAAGGGCAGTTTGGGAAGCTGGAAAGCTGCTGTCCTCAGCCAGCGTCCTCCTCTGAAAGCAAGGGTGTCACTCAGAAGGGGTCCCTCTGCCACCAAGTCCACATGACCCAGACAGAAATCACACTACCCAAATGTGTTGAAAATGTATATCTACTTTTATAGCAAGTTTATTCATAACTGCCAGTACTTGGGAACAACCAAGATGTCCTTCGCACCAGGCCTCCCTGTTCCTCAAGTGCTGCAGTCCATGCGGTCAGATTTGGACACGACTGGGTGACCGAAGAACGACTAACAAGATGTCCTTTGGTTGGTGAATGGATAAACTGTAGTACATCCAGACAATGGAATATGATTCAGCACAAAAAGAAATGAGCTATCAAGTCATGAGAAGCCTGCAGCATAGAGGAGTCGGCGTACTACTAAGCGAAAGAAGCCAGTGTGAAGAGGTTACATGCTGTACGATCCCAACTATATGGCATTCTGGAACTGTCAAAACTAGGGAGACCATAAAACATCAGTGGTTTCCAGGGGCTGGTGGGAGGAAATGTTGAATAGGCAGACCATAGAGGATTTTTAGGGACATGCATCTTCCCTAAATATATGTTGGATGTTTGTCATTATACCTTTGCCAAAATCCATAGAATGTACACCACCAAGGGTGAACCCTGACTAGGATGTGCTGATGTAGGTTCAATTGTAACAAATGCCTCCTCTTGTGGAAGATGATGGTGGGGGAAGCTGTCTAGGAGTCAGCGGGGAGCCGTGAGTATATAGGAAACCGCTATACTTTCTGCTCAATTTCTCTATGAACCTAAAACTGCTCTAAAAAATAAAGTCTGTCTTTAAGTTAATTATATGAAAATCAGTCATTAACAGACTGAGCTCAAAACTATCAAAGGAAAACCAAATGCAGAGTATTTGAGCCTGCTGTGTAAATGGGAAGACTATAAAACACAAAAGAGTGACTACTACCCCATGATCAGTTAGGGTTTTTCCAGATGGACAATATTTGAAAAGATTCGGCATATCAGCAGCTGGGAGTTCAACATAAATCATTCAGTTCAGTTCAGTTCAGTCGCTCAGTCGTGTCCGACTCTTTGTGACCCCATGAATCGCAGCACGCCAGGCCTCCCTGGCCATCCTTAGCCCATTAATATTTTATGATAAGATACAAACTCAGTGAGTGACATTTTAAGAATTCTAACCCAAACAACTAGTAAGCCATCTGTAAAATCTAAGCTGCTTTCTATCCAACTCCTGTAATCTAATGTTACATTAAGATATTTGAAATTAATTTCCCCTTCACATATATAATCCACTCCATTAAACTTAAATCATAATGCATATTATTTGCTAATATTTTCTAATACCCTTCCAAGAGATTTGGATGAAGGCAGCACAAGGGCGAAGGGTTCTGCCAGAGCATCGTCGCTTGACAGCAGCGTGACCTTGGACAAGAAACACATAAACACAGGAAACTGTGTCTCAGTTTCCTGAACTGTAAATAGATTAAATCAATAGTCTCATCCCATAAGGTTTGAAAGGATTAAATTAGTTAATAATTTAAAGCTCTCCGGCAGTGTCAGGCATGGCATAAGCACCTAATAAATATTTACTGCTGTTATTAACACAATTTTGACACTTCTTAAAGGGGAGTTTGACTTGTGTAATTCTTCTTCTTAACCCCATGGAATAAAATGTTTACCCCTGGTGTGACGAGATCATCTGTTAATAGACACTTTCTGCTCTTTTTTTTTTTTAACTCCATGAAAATTTTGAAATGCTCTGTGCCATCAGCAAAAAGCAATTCTCACTTCCCAGAGCACTGGCCAAGGCTGGAACATTTCAACCACGGCCCCATCCGAGAGCTTTTCTAGGTATCATCCCCTTGGCTTGGGATTCTGTTTCCACAGGACTCCCTCCCTCCATTCAACTCTGTTCAGATATTACCCTTTATGAGAAGCATGCCCTGCTCACTCTAATTCTGCTTCCTACCATCTATCAGTGCCTACAGCTATACTTTTTAAAAAATTATTTATTATTTGTAGCTGTGTTGCGTCTTCACGGCTGTGCATAGGCTTTCTCCAGCGGGGTGAGCGTGGGCTACTCTAAGTTGTGCCTGGGCTTCTTGTTGTGGAGCTCCAGAGCACCGGTTCAGTTGTGGCTGCACACGGGTTTAGTTGCCCCAAGCATACGGTATCCTTTTGAACCAGGGATTGAATCTGTGTCCCCTGCATCGGCAGGTGGATCCTTAACCACTGGACGCCCCCAGGGAAGTCCCACAATTGTGCTTGTTCTATTTTCTATTTCCTCCACAGGAATGTAACTTTCAAGAAGGCAAAGACTTTATCTTGTTCACTGCACTATCCTCTATTTCCAGAAGCCCCTGCAACTAAGCTGCCCTGGCCCCCTACATAAAAGAGCCCTGTTCATCCCATCCCTTCCTCTTTCCTTTCCTTTCGAGTTTGCACCCCCTTTTTGTTTACTTATTAATTTTCCACATCACCCACAAGAACAGTGTCTAGAACAGCGGACACCCATTGAAGTGAAAGTTGCTCAGTTGTGTCCGACTCTGCGACCCCATATAGTCCATGGAATTCTCCAAGCCAGACTACTGGAGTGGGTAGCCTTTCTCTTCTCCAGGGGATCTTCCCAACCCAGGGATCGAATCCAGGTCTCCCGCATTGCAGGCAGATTCTTTACTGTCTGAGCCACCAGGGAAGCCCTGGCACCAATTTGAAAGTGAAAGTGCTACTGACTCAGTTGTGTCCGACTCTTTGCAACCCCATGGACTATAGCCCACCAGGCTCCTCTGTCCATGGAATTCTCTAGGCAAGAATACTGGAATGGGTTGCCATTCCCTTTTTCAGGGGATCTTCCTGACCCAGGGATCAAACCGAGGTCTCCTGCATCGCAGGCAGATTCTTTACTGTCTGAGCTGTCAGGGAAGCCCAATTAGACACCCAGTAAATATTTGTTAATGCATAAAGAGTGTTTGGCACATAATAAACCCTCAGCAAATGTGCTGAATGAGTCTATGTCCCTGAAGATGTCACAGAGAGACCATTCTTCATTCTCAGTAGATAAAACCAAGTATTAGCGATCTATTGCTGTGTAATAAATTAACTCAAAAAACTTAATGGCTTACAACATGAAAAGCATTTGCTGTCCATCATTTCTGTTGTTCAGGAATTCAGGTGTGGATCAGCTGGATGCCTCTGACTCCAGGTCTCATTTGGTTTCAGCCAAGTTGTCGGTAAGGTCTGTGCCTCCCCTGAAGACCCAAGTGGGGCAGGATCCTCTTCTAAGATCACTCCCATGCTTGTTGGTGGTGGTCAGCTCCTTGCAGGCTATCGGTTAGAAGCCCCCCTCCCCAGTTCCTCACCTTCTGAGACTTTCCATAGGGCAGCTCAGCTTGCTTTCCTTAAGTGCACTTGCAGGCAAGAGGTTCAAGACAGAAGCCACTGCCTTTCAGGGTATCTCATAACTGAAGCAGCTTCCCGTGACTGTGCCATGTTGGGTCTGGTGGCAGCAAGTCACTGGGTCCAGCCCACACTCTAGGGAGGGGTCACACAAGGGCATGAGCGCCAGGAGGCATCACTGGGGGCCGTCTTCAAGGCTACCACCCACACCCCACTTCCAATTTTCCACAGAAAACAGAAGCCATGGCATGAGAGCTTTCTCATCTGTTCATTCATCTGCATCATCTTATTACCCTGACCACCTGTCACAGCAGAGAAGCGCCCTCTCACCTGTGGTTTGGTTCCCTTCTTGACCCTTCTTCTTGGGATGCTTTCAGAAAGTATAATCCCTCCTTTGTTACACAGCCAACCTCTGAATTCAGCTGGGTCTTTCTCATCAGCTTTTCAGTGTACTCGTGACTCTTCTCACAGAAACGGACCAACAGAAGCACAAACCAAAACAACTGAACCCTCACATCCTCTCGTTCCAACGCGTAAATTTCTCTCCTTTGTTGAACAGGCCTAACGCCCTTGTCCTCTCCCCAAAAAAGCTGCCTGTAGTCACTTTCAACCCGCCCCAGTGTGGCTTTAGCAGGACTACTTGACTAGCAAAGCTCTTGTTACCAATGACTTCATGAGATTTGGAGACAGTTTTTAGTCCTTGTGCTGTCTTAATGTTAAACATTGGTGGTTTATAATAGCCAAGACATGGAAGCAACCTAAATGTCCTTTGACAGATGACTAGATAAAGATGTGGTATAGTCCTCAGCCATAGAGATTAATGAAATAATGCCATTTTCAGCAACATGGATGACCTAGAGATTATCATACTAAGTAAGTCAGATAAATACAGAGATCATATAGTATCAGTTATATGTAGAATTAAAAAAAAAATATGCAAATGAATTTATATACAAACAGAAATAGACTCACAGACATAGGAAATAAACCTATAGTTACCAAAAGGGAAAGGTGGTGGGGGAAGGACAAATCAGGAGTTCGGGATTAACATATATACACTGCTCTGTATAGATAACCAGTAAGGATTTACTGTATACACAGGGGACTGTATTCAATTCACAGGGCACTGTATTCAATATCTGGTAATAATCTATCAGGGAAAAATCTGAAAAAAGAATATATATATTTTCATACTTATCCAAATTGATATATACACATATGTGTGAATATATATATAAAATTGAATCACTTCTCTATACACCTGAAACTAACACAGTATTGTACATCAAGTATATTTTAATAAAAAATAAAAATATACCACTCCATCCTTTCCAAAATGACCCTCTTCCCTTATTTTCTAAGACAGTGCTCTCCTGATTCATTCTATTTCCCTGCCCTCCCGTTCCCTAGCTCTTCTACAGGTGTATCTTCTACTACTTATCTCTTTAGAGGTTGAGGTACTTCAGGACTTAGTCTTCTTGTAAATACCTCTTCCTTGTATTTTCTCTCCTCTGATCTTACTGTGTCCTGTCTTCCAAGACCACCTAAATGTACATGACCCACAAACTGATTTTTCTGGCCTAGACAAGTACATATGGGCCCATTCAACTTCTCTTCCTTGCTGTCTCAAAGGCAGTTCAAGTTCAACATGTCCAAACAAATTCATAGTTTCTTCTTCCAAGCCTGTTCCTTTTCCAGTGTTCACTAGTGCATTCATTTCTGGAGCTGTTATAACAAACTACCACAACCTTGGTGACTTCAGACAACAAAGTTATGCCCTCACAGTTCTGGAGACCAGAAGTCTGAAATCAAGCCTCTCTCAAAAGGTGAGATCTAGGGGGCAGTCCTCCCTTGGCTCTTCCAGCTTCTGGTGGCTCCCAGTGTTCTTGGCTTGTGGCTGCATCATTTTAGTCTCTTCCTCCATCTTCACATGATCTTCACTTCTTCTCCTTTTATGTCTCAAATCTCCCTCTGCCTTTCTCTTAGAAGATCTGGAAAAATCCAAGATGATTTCATCTCAAGATCCTAACTCATAAATACCTCTGCAAGGACCCTTTATCCAAATAAGGTCATAACCACAGGTTCTAACATGTAGACATCTGGGGAGAGCACCAGTCAACCCACTGCATCTACTTCATTGAATGGTACCTTCATCCATCCTGGTGTTCAAGCCTAACGTTTAAGAAACCTGACTATCCTCATACTATCTTTTCCCTTGTCTCCAGTATCAGACGCATCCAGAAGTCATTTTATTTCTTCTACATCTCTAGTACCTGTCAATTCCTCATTTTTATATAACTTAATCCAAGCTAGCATCATCTCTCAGCTAGAGTCCTGGGCAGGTTTCTGTCTGTCTGCACCTACTCCTGCGCCCAGAGATCTGTTCTCCATATTGCAGAGGAGTTGTTTCAAAATGCAAATCTGATTATGCTGCCCAAGCCACTCATCCCTTTTCACTCTCTTATGAAATGAACTAATAGAAATAACAAGTCCATATTAAAAATGAGAATGAATTAAAAGGATAAGCTTTATGAAGTCTTAAAAAAAGTGATATATAGCAGGCAAAGAAATGTTTTTTAAAACAACTAAGAGGAGTCACTACAAAAATGAATGATTTTGCATGCACCCCTATGCTCATAGCAGTACTAGTCACAATAGCCAAGACATGGAGACAATCTCAATGGCCATCGACTGGTGAACAGACATAGAAGATGTGAAACATATACACAGTGGAATACCACTCAGCCATAAAAAGAACGAAATAATGCCATTTGTAGCGACACGGATGCAACTAAAGATAATCACATTAGGTAAATAAGTCAGAAAGAGAAAGACAAATACTATATGATATCACTTATATGTCGAATCTAAAATATGGCAGAAATGAACTTATCTATGATCCAGAGAGGTGAAGGCAATGGCACCCACTCCGGTACTCTTGCCTGGAAACTCCCATGGGCGGAGGAGCCTGGTGGGCTGCATTCCATGGGGTCGCAGAGTCAGACGCAACTTAGCGACTGAACAACAATGACAATGAAACTGAGACAGACTCACAGAGAACAAACTTGTGGTTATACCAAGGAGAAGGAGAGTAGGGAAAGGATGAACTGGGAGTTCAGGGTTAGTGGATGCAAAATGTTACATTTGGGATGGATAAACAATAAGTTCCTACTGTATAGCACAGGGAACTATATTCAATATTCTAGGATAAATCATAATGGAAAAGAATATTAAAGAGTATGTATATGTGTGTATATCTGAGTCACTTTGCTGTACAGCAGAAATTAACACATTGTCAATCAACTATACTTCAAAAACATTTAAATGCAAATCTTTCAAAAAAAGAATGACTTTGAACTTGGCCTTGGCCTGCTCAACACCCAACAACTTAACATCCAACAATTTAATACTTAAATTGCTTAAGTACTTAAATTTAATAACCATGGGTTACTAGGCCCCTTTTCTGGTCTATAAGAATAAATCTATATTTAAAAAAATAAAGAATAATTCATCTTTGAAAAAAAGAAAGAAAACAAAGTCATTGGACATTGATATGGTAAAAAGCATCTGCCTCCCTTCAACACTCATCACATAGTAAATAGTGAGATGCTGGAATCCCCTCAGAGTATTTCCAGCAGCCGCATTTTAAACCTGTCTGCCTTCCCCATGCTCATCTTTCCTTATAACTCTCCTGCTGTAATACCTGAATGTGAGCTGTCCAAACGGTTTCAAAATGAAGTGCCTCTAAGTTACCAACTTTCATATTCCTGTCACTACAAAGCAGTCTGCTCCAATTTATGTTCTAATAATAGCTTAGTGAAGACCTTAGAGGTCCAATGGAAGTGACTTTCTAGCATGAAAAATATGACGTTCACCGATCAATCATAAACTACCTTCTAGGCAGCCACGACATATCAGCACCGTGCTGGTTCCTCTCTGGCCTTAACAAGGGTTTTGGCCCCCAAACAGAGAGATGAAGTGTAAGGCGATTTCACACAAGTGAAATGTTCCCTTCACATTTCTGTGTCTTCAGGATAGGCTTAATTCTGCTGCCAGCAGCCCTAAAATCTCAGCGGCTTAAAGCAATGAAATGTTATTTCCCACTCTTCCTACATATCCAGCAAGTTGACTGGAAATTTCCATCATGCTTTCCTCCCCGCTAGACTGATTGATGAAGCGGCCCTTGTGTGGCATGCGCCTGGTCACCGTGGCAGAGGAAGAGATGGCTTTGAGGGGGTCTTGCACCAGTACTTAAAAGCTCTGGCCTGGACTTGCCTGGTGGTCCAGTGGTTAAGCATCCGCCTGCCAATGCAAGGCACACAGGTTTGATCCCTGGTCCCGGAATATCCCAGATGTCATAGGACTGCTAAGCCTGTGCACCACAACTGGAGCCTGCACGCCCTGGAGCCAGTGCTCTGTAACAAGAGAAGGCACCACAATGAGAAGCCTCCATACTGCAATTAGAGTAGCCCCCGCTCGCCACAACTAGAGAAAGCCTGCACACAGCAACAGAGACCCAGCACAACCAAAAATACATAAATAAATACTTAAAAACACCCCAAACTCTGACCTGGAAATGATACATCTCTTTTGCTCACAACTCATTCTACCACCAGGGGGCCCCAAAGTGCACCCTGCAGTATACCCAGAAATGGGAGAAGTGGAAATACTGGCCAATTTATTATCACAGTCTATGCTTCTTGTCACTAAATATTTAGACCACCCTTCTTCCCTACAAACAATATATACTTACACAGCTCCCCTCCAAGGGTGATATCCAAAAGTTCCATCCAGTCATGGCATCAAGCTTAAAGCCCAGAATCTACGGGTACTGGACAGGAATTTCTAAATTGAGTTAAAGGTGGTACTCTCTCCACCCAGAGACTTAAGAGCCAGATGCCAAGTTCATCACTTCAACCCCAAGTGTGTTGCCCCACTCACAACATACAAAGATAGAACACTCATGGGCTGGGCTAACCACAATCAACACACCCTTCACCAAGGACAAGAGTAAAAGGCAGTCAGACATTCTATCTCCCTTTATCTATTGTATTTATTGCAGTTAACATTTCCACAGCATCATTTCTCTGCCAGGAAGCCCTCTAGATGATATACATATAGCAGTTTATTTAATTCTCACTTCAGCACCATGAGAAAGGTACTATCACAAACCCCATTTTCAGATGAGAAAATTCAACCAATGCATTTGTTCAAGATCCCCCAGCTGGATTTCCCTAGTGATCCAGTGGTTACGACTCTGTGCTTCCAATGCAGAGGGTACAGGTTCAAGGTTTGATCCCTGGTTGGGGAACTAAGATCCCACATGTGTGCGTGTGTGCTAATTGCTTCAGTCATGTCTGACTCTTTGTGACCCCATGGACTGTAGCCTGCCAGGCTTTTCTGTCCATGGGATTCTCCAAGCAAGAATACTGGAGTGGGTTGCCATGCCCTCCTCCAGAGGATCTTTCTGACCCAGGGGTCGAACCCTTGTTTCCTGTGTCTCCTGTATCACAGGCAGATTCTTTATAGCTGAGCCACCAAGGAAGCGCAAGATGTCACATGCCCCATGGCAAAAAAATTATCCCCCAGCTAGTACGTGCTGGAGTTGACCAGCAGCCTAGCTCCAGAGTCTGCTCCTAACCACTACATTATCCTGTCTTTGCATGATATCTTCATCTTCAAAGATTCATTTACAAGTAAAATTCTAAATTAAGCTTGCAACCTAAAAGTGGGGAAATGCTTATTAAGGGAAGTATATTTTTGTCTTGGAGGAAACAGATTTGTTACTGGAATCATCCGTGCCTACTCTGCCCTTCACTGCCCATCACTTCATGGCAAATAGATGGGGGAAAAGTGGAAACCATGGCAGATTTTAACTTCTTGGGCTCCAAAATCACTGCAGATGGTGACTGCAGCCATGAAACTAAAAGACGCTTGGAAGAAAAGCTATGCCAAAACTAGACAGCATATTAAAAAGCAGAGACATCACTTTGCTGACAAAGGTCCATCTAGTCAAAGCTATGGTTTTTCCAGTAGTCATGTACCGATGTGAGTTGGATCATAAAGAAGGCTGAGTGCAGAAGAATTGATGCTTTTGAACTGTGCTGTTAGAGAAGACTTTCAAGAGTCCGGACTGCAAGAAGACCAAACCAGTCAATCCTAAAGGAAATCAACCCTGAATATTCACTGGAAGGATTGATGCTGAAGCTGAAGCTCCAGTACTTTGGCTACCTGATGCGAAGAGCTGACTCATTTGAAAAGACCCTGATGCTGGGAAAGAATGAAGGTAAAAGGAGAAGAGGACAGCAGAAGATGAGATGATTAGATAGCATCACTGACTCAATGGACATGAATTTCAGCAAACTCTGGAAGATAGTGAAGGACAGGGAAGCTTGGCATGTTGCAGTCCCTGGGGTCACAAAGAGTTGGACATGACTTAGCAACTGAACAATAACATAAAAAAGTTAAAGTTTATTTATAAGCTTTATTTAGTTATTTATTATGTTTTTTAATTAATTAATTTTGGCTGTACTGGGTCTTCTCTACTTGTGGGGCCTGGGCTTAATTGTGGGCTTAGATGTGGGATCTTGGTTCCCTGACCAGGGATGGAACCTGAATCTCCTGCATTGGAAGGTGGATTCCTAACCACTGGACCAACAGGGAAGCCCCTATTTATGAGCTTTAAAAATAAAATATTATTGGATTTCCCTGGCAGTCCAATGGTTAAGACTTTGAGCTTCCAATGCAGGGAGTGGGCGTTCCACCCTGGTCAGGGAACTAAGATCCCACATGTGAAGTTGAGTCACGCTCAGTCATGTCCGACTCTTTGCAACTCCATGGACTGTAACCCTGCCAGGCTCCTCTGTCCATGGAGTTATCCCAGCAAGAATACTGGAGTGGGTTACCATTTCCTCCTCCAGGGGATCTTCCTGACGCAGGGATCGAACCCACATCTCCTGCATCTCCTGCATTGGCAGGAGGATTCTTTACCACTAATGCCACCTGGGAAGCCCAAAGGCAAATAAATTAATAAAATATCACTTCTTGATTCCCTGCTATGATATGAAGGTGTCCTCCCCGCTGCAAAGTTCATATTTTAAAATCCTAATCCCCAAAGGTGATAGTATTAGTAGATGAGAACTTCAGGAGATGATAAGGTCATGAGGGTGAAACCCTTACCATTGGGATTAAAGTTCTCATAAAAGAGACCCCATACATCGAAAAAGAAATGATGCAAACGAATTTACTTACAAAACAGAAGAGACTCACAGACTTATAAAATGAACTTATGGTTGCTGGGAGGAGGGAAGGGATAGTTAGGGAGTTTGGGGTGGTCATGTACACACTATTGGATAGCCAACAAGGACCTACTGTATAGCACATGGAAATCTGTTCAATATTACGTGGTGGCCTGGATGGTAGGGGAATCTGGGGGAGAATGGATACATGTATATGTATGGCTGAGTCCCTTTGCTATTCACCTGAAAACACTGTTAATCGGCTATACTCCAATACAAAATAATAAGTTCAAAGGGAAAAAAGGAAGGAGATATAATGCTTATACTAAATAAAATGCTATGTATGGAAAAAAAAAATGAGAGAGAGACCCCACAGTTCCTCTCCCCAGGCAAGAACACAGCAAGAAAAGCCTTCACCCAACCATGCTGGCACTCTGATCTCGGATTTTCAGTCTCCAGAACTGTGAGAGATAAGTATCTGTTGTTTATAAGCTGCCCAGTCTGTAGAATTATGTTATAGCAGCCCAAATGGACTAAGATATTCCCCTTGTAGAAAAAAATGAAGCAGCCAAGATCCTTTCCAATTTTCTCTGCTTCCATTGCTTCTGCTGGCACTAGCTGAGATTTTTGTGATCTCTTACATTTCTTGAATAGGCAACATAATGTAAGAATAATAACATTTTAATAAGTAAATTCTGGTTTATGGCCACAATTGTCAGTCACTTTAACCTAATAATTTTATTTAGATTCAAGGCCCATCACAGACTTCAATCTTCATACTCATATGTCCTTTATTTTGATTCTTCTTTGAATATGTCTTCCCTTAAAGCATATAGTTTGAGAAGCATTTGTGAGTTCTCAGCTCAAAGGCTTTCCCACCATACTCTGCAAATGACTGTTCCATTTTCCTTTGGCATCTTGAATTTTGGAGGAAAGTCTGACGCCAACCTGAAATTTCCCATGATAAGCTGGCCTTATTCTGCCCTGATGCTTATAGGATGTGTATTGGTTCTGATGGTTTTATGCTGTTTGTCTTATTATAGTAAAAGAATCCTTTTAGAAGACAAATTACAGTCATCCTACAAATTTGGTTGTGTTACACTTGCTCTGTTCTCGTTGGGAAAACCCACTGTGTGCTGCGTCGTTACTGCCAGCTTCCATATCCACCATCTCATCACGTTTCTCCGCTGCCTTTGCCCCACACACCTGACGGGTTTTCCCTTGGACCTCATCTCCAAGGCAGCAGGACACATTTGGCTTCTAGGTGCTTCTGAGGTGCTTTTCATTCTATAAACTTGTCCCCTCCACTCAGCTTCCAAGAGCCACTTCCCTTCTGTTTCTGCCGGGTGATGCTCTTGTCTTTGACCTTCTGTTTAACCTCTTGCTTCGTAGGCATGCCCTATGATTAAGATTAAAGATAATTTCGTTGAGACTTTGGAGACATTTTCTGTAATATTTCTTCAGGGAATTCCCTGTCCATCCAGGGGTTAGGACTCAGCGCTTTCACTGCTGGCCTAAATTCAATCTCTGGCCAGGAAACTAAGATTCTGCAAGCCGCATGGCGTGGCCAGAAAAGAAGTATGTTTCTTCAGTTCAATTCCTGGGTTGGGAAGGTCCCCTGGAGAAGGGAATGGCTACCCACTACAGTACTCTGGCCTGGAGAATTCCATGGACTGTACAGTCCACGGGGTTGCAAACAGCTGGACATGACTGAGTGACTTCCACCTCTTCAGTTGTGTGAGCTAATTCTTGTTCAAGTGTGTATCTGTACTCTCCACCCCCATTTTTGTAACATCTAGGCCTGCGTCCCTCGTTGGTTCCTTTCTGGGTATACCAAGTGGGGTACCTCTTAGAGCCTTCCTGAGAACTGCATGATGCCATCACCATTTTTTTCCTGATAATCTGAGCATTGTTTTAATTCTTCCCTCAGAAAGAGAACTGAAGAACTAGCTATTGACCATTTATAATGAAATCTGTTCATTCTGCTGGAGAATGGGTGAGAGCGGTGAAGAATGAGCTGGAGTAACTGTCTGCCTTGACTTGGGAATGTTGCCTAGAGATCTTTTCCATTTTTCTCCTCTGATAGTTCAGGCATTTCTCTCTTTGGAGTAAGCAAGGCAACATGGTAGGAGTCCCCAGATCGAGGTACAACCTTAGAGCTCTGGATCTCCTCAATTGTGTCTGACTCTTTGCAACCCCATGGACTGTAGCCCAACAGGCTCCTCTGTCCATGAGATCTTTCAGGCAAAAATACTGGAGTGGGTCGCCATTTCCTACTCCAGGGGACCAAATCGCGTCTTCTGTATCTCCTGCATCGCAGGTAGATTCTTTACCCTCTGAGCCATCCGGACTGGTTATCTATTGTGGCCTTATAAACCACTCCAGTACTTAATAGCAAAGTCCAACAATTTATTATTGTCTCTTTACAAGTCTGTGGGTTGACTGGGCACAGCTGAGCGACTCTCATGTCTCGTGCTATTGCATTTATTTATTTTTAACTGTGCTGGGTCTTTCTTGGTGCACACAGGCTTCCTCTAGTTGTGATGAGCAGGGGCTACTCTTCGTTGCAGTGTCCGAGCTCTAGGCACACGAGCTGCAGCATGTGGGATCCTCCTGGACCAGGAATCGAACCTGTGTCCCTCACACTGGCAGGCAGACTCCCAACCACTGGACCACCAGGGAAGTCCATCATGCTGTTGCACTCAGCTGAGGCCTAGGGCTGGGGTCATCTGAGGTCCTCTTCACTCACATGTCTAGCACCAGTGGAGTTGGACTGAGTGTGTTGCTGTGTGCTCAGTCCCTCAATCGTATCTGACTCTTTGTAGCCCACCAGGCTTCTCTCTCCATGGAATTCTCCAGGCAAGAATACTGGAGTGGATTGTCATTTCCTTCTCCAGGGGATCTTTCCTACCCAGGGATCAAACCCATGTCTCTTGCGTTTCCTGCATTGGCAGGAGGATTCTTTACTACTGTCCCACCTGGAAATACATGGGTCATAGCAAACTGTGCTTCTCAAACTTGAAAGCATACAGAACTCAAACTGGAAAGCATACAGAAACCACTTGATGGTTTTTGATCAATGCCCAGTCTTGCATAACCGTCACCACCATTAATGTCACGCAGAATAGATTCACTGCTCTAAAAACCTCCCCTGTAATTCACCTGTTCAAAGCCCTGGCAACCACTTTTCTATTTACTGTTTTTACAGTTTTGCCTTTTCCAGAACGTCATGGAATCACAGTCATACAGTATGTAGCCTTACAGACTGGCTTCTTTCATTTAGCAATGTTTTTAAGATTCACTTGTATTTTTGTGTGGCTTGATATCACATACATTTTATCTTGATGAGGAGAAACTATTTCAGTTGGGGCTGCTTCAAGTTCTTTTTCAAAGCATTTAATTATTTACTTGGCTGCACCAGGTCTTGGTTGTGTCACGCGGGATCTTTCCTTGTGGCGCTCGGGCTCTGAAGCACACAGGCTCAGTAAGCTGTGATGGGCAGGCTTAATTGTTCTGCAGCATATGGGATCTCAGCCCCTGACCAGGGATCGAACCTGCGTCCCCTGAATTGCAAGACAGATTGTTAACCACTGGGTCACCAGGGAAGGTCCCTGCTTCCAGTTCTCAGTGATCATGATTACAACTGCTATAAATATTAGTGTGCAAGTGTTTGTATGGATGTAAGCTTTTTAATCAGTTGTGTAAATACCTAGGTACACAATTGCTGAATTATATGGTAAGACTAAGTTCAGCCTCAAAATAAGGCACCAAACAAGTCTTCCAAAGTATTTGTTCCCTTTTGCCTTCTCACCAGCAATTAATGAGTGCTTCTTGCTCCGCATCCTTACCAACAATTGGCATTTAGGTTTTTGGATTTCAGCCGTTCTAATAGATGTTAGTGGTGTTTTATTATTTTCATTTCTATTTCCTTAATGCAAAAGATGTTTAGTACCTTTTCATATGTTTATTTGTAACTGAACTGATAGCTTCTCTGATAAAGTTTCTGTTCAGGTATCTTGCCCATTTTTAAACTGGGGTTTGCTTTCTTATCCTTGAATTTGTAGAGTTCTTTGTATATCTTAGATGCGAGTCCTCTATCATATATATGTTAATTACCATGGTTTGTCTTTTCATTCTCTTAACAGTTGAGTGTCTTGCACAGAGAAGAAGGCTTTCATTTGAATAAAGTCCAGCTTATCAGTTTTTTCATTCATGGGTTGTGCTTCTAAGGTTGTACCAAGAAACTCATCACCAACTCTAAGTCAAGAAGCTTTTTTATGTTTTCTTGTAGGAGTTTTATTTTTAATTTTTTGAAATTACTCTTTCCATAGTAGCTACACCAGTTTACATTCCCACCAACAGTGCACAAGTGTTCCCTTTTCACGTGTTTTGTCTTTTTCATTAGTGCCTTCTGAACGTGTGAAGTAGTATCACATCGCATGGTTTAGTCACTAAGTCGTGTTCGACTCTGTGACCCCATGGACTGTACAGCCTGCCAGGCTTTTCTGTCCATGGGATTCTCCAGGCAAGAATACTGGAGTGCTGCCAATTCCTTCTCCAGAGGGTCTTCCCAACCTAGGAATCGAACCTGAATATCCTGCATTGCACGCAGATTCTTTACTGACTGAGCTATGAGGGAAGCCCCCTAATGATTAGTGATGTCGAGCATCTTTTTTTTTTTTACTTTACCCTCACTTTTTTTTTTAATTTTTATTTAATTTTTAAACTTTACATAATTGTATTAGTTTTGCCAAATATCAAAATGAATCCACCACAGGTATACACGTGTTCCCCATCCTGAACCCTCCTCCCTCCTCCCTCCTCCCTCCCCATACCATCCCTCTGGGTCATCCCAGTGCACTAGCCCCAAGTGTCCAGTATCGTGCATCGAACCTCTTTTAATGAACCTGTTGGCCACTTGGTCTTGAGACATCTTCTTCAACACGTGTGCTGTTTAGAAATAGGTTGTTTCATATCCAAGTATTTGGGAATTTTCCAGCTATCTTTATTGCTTTCTGTTACTTTCCAGCTTTCTGTTATAGATTTCTAGCTTCATTACATTTTGTTCTGAGAACATACTTTGTATGCTTTATACTCTTTTAAATTTGTTACGTTGTGTTTTATGGCCCAGAATGTTGGTCTCTCTTGGTGATCTTCTGTGGTTGGATGGAGTACTCCATAAGTGTCAATTAGATGAAGCTGATTGATAACACTCAGATCATTTATATCCTTACTGATTTTCTGCCTACTTGATCTATCAATTACTGACAGAAGAGGTTAAAATCTCCAAATAGTGGATTTATCTATTTCTTCTAAGCTCTTTAGATGTTGGGGCTGAAAGCAGAAATCCCGAGACTTTGCTTTTATCATTCATGTCATTGATAAAAATGTGCTCACGCACGTTGTCTACGGAGGCAAGAAGCAAGAGATTAAAGCATCCTGTCTAAGATGCTTCTGTCCCCTGGGATTCTTTAGGCTGTCTCCCTGCACACAAATGAAGATGAATCTGTAGGCAACACAGAGATAGACCCTTAGGGCTCTAGACCATTTACATACCAAAAGCACATTGACTCAAAAGCTCTAGGGTGTCAAATGAGTGTCACATCCAATTCATTGAAACAGACATACATGTAAATAATTGTTACCAAATGTCATTGAACAATTTAGAGTCATAACTTTTTTATCCTAAAGTCACAACAACTCAAGTTTAACTCTGTTCAATCAAAACTATCAATTAAAAACAAACAAACAAACAAAAAATATATAGGAACTTCCCTGGTGATCCGGTGGTGAAGAATCTGCCTGCCAATTCAGGGGACACAGGTTCAATCCCTGGTCCCGGAAGATTCCACATGCCGTGGGACAGCTAAGCCCATGTGCCACAACTACTGAGCTCACATGGCTCAAGTACTGAAGCCAGTGCCCCCTAGAGTCTGTGCTCCGCAACAAGAGAGGCCACCCCAGTGAGAAGCCTGTGCACCACGGCTGGAGAGCAGCCCCTGCTTGCCGCAACTAGAGAAAGCCCGCATGCAGCAACAAAGACCCAGCACGGCCAAAAATAATCAAACAAATTTTAAAGTAAATAAACAAAGCCAACCTTATTTAAAATATCTGCCTAAACCAAGAGACTCTGTAGCTTCTCCTATAGTCAGTGATTGGAAAGGGTTCCTGGACTCAGCTTTAACTCATGTGTGTGGAGGCTGCCCCACACCCACAAATGGTGATTCTCAGATGCCAGGAGGGTGTCCTACAACTCAATTCTGACCCTCTCTACCTAGACATAGAATCAGACTCACAGGTAGAGGACTCAGTCCTACAAAAGCGCCCTCTACCTCAGACATCAGGAGTTAACATAGGTTGTTACCTGTGTCTCCGACCAACTGACCATAAGCTAGAAGTTTCCACAACTCCCTGGGTTCGATTAATTTGTTGGAAAAGCTCACAGAACTCAGGGAAGCCCATTTACTCACTCGATTGCCACTTTATTACAAAAGGCTGTTAAAGGATATGAATCAACAGCCGGGTGAAGAGATACATAAAGCGAGGTTCCAAACAAAGAAGCTCCATCTTCATGAAGCCCTGGGCACACAAGGGGGCGCTTAGAAGCATTCTGTTTGCCTGATGTAAAAAGGGGCCAAAAAACTGTCCTTCTGGATCTTTACTGGGCTTCCCTGAGGGCTCAGCGGGTAAAGAATCCACCTGCAATGGGAGATGCGGGTTTAATCCCTGGATCAGGAAGATCCCCTCTTGCCTGGAAAATCCAATGGACAGAGGAGCCTGGCAGACTACAACCTAAAGGAACACAGAGTTGGACTCAACTGAGCAACGAAACCCGCACAGTACCCACGCTGAGTCTGCATGGTAGCTCCATTACACAGTCATGATTAACTAAATCATGAGCTGCTGATGATTTATTCAACCCCTAATCCCTTTCTCCTCCCCCACCCTCTAATCACCTGCCTAGTTCTCCAGGCAACCAGCCCCCTTTCTTAGGTGCTTCTAAAAGTTACCTCATTCACATAGTAAAAGACACCTTTATCATTCTCAACATTTAGGAAATTCCAAGGGTTTGGGGAGTTGTGAGCCAGGAACTGTGAATGCAGAACAAATATATATGAGAAAGGTATTTTGGCCATCTGAATGACGCAATATATATTTCGTATAAATCACAATATCTCCATGATTGATAGATTTAATTCTTTAGAAAGATCATAAAGCTTTATGTGTCTACAGCAAGATTATATCTTTCAATAAAGCTTTGTGTCCCAATGAGGAGAAGGTAGACAAGGAGTCAGGCAAGGAGAAAGCCTACATTCCACATAGACCAAGGCCCTGTGCGGCTAACCAGTCCCCCATTGCTGTCATTTCAGCAACGAGAGAGGCGGTACAGCTGGCAGCACCCCACCTCCGACCCCACACGGCCCTGGGGCATATGCAGCGTCCCTGAAGGCATTGCAGGGGGCAGAATGGGGGAGCCAGACAGGCTTGGCCAGAGCCGCTGCTCAGCCCCTTGCTGGCTCTGTGGGCACAGCCTCCTCACCGAGAATGGGGAAGGTAATGGTTCCTCATCTCATCAGGCCATCATGAGAATTAAGTGAAGTACAGCATCTGGGCCTCATAAAGGGTCCTCGGCAATTGTTAATTCCTCCTCCACCCACCACTTCTCACCTCTTGTCTTGAAAATATTACTTAAAAGATAACCCTAATGCATAAGAGAAATGTACATTAAACTTGCACTTAGGTGTGCCTTCTCACCTCACATTAGCAGATATTGAAACCCTATGTGACAGAGGTGGCACTACAGGCTAGAACATTCAACAATAGTATCAAGATAATGTGTGATGTGAGAGTTGGACTATAAAGAAAGCTGAGCACAGAAGAATTGATGCTTTTGAACTGTGGTGTTGGAGAAGACTCCTGACAGTCCCTTGGACTGCAAGGAGATCCAACCAGTCCATCCTAAAGGAAACACTTCTGGATATTCATTGGAAGGACCGATGCTGAAGCTGAAACTCCAATACTTTCGCCACCTGATGGGAAGAACTGACTCATTGGAAAAGATCGTGATGCTGGGAAACATTGAAGGTGAGAGGAGAGGGGGACGACAGAGGATGAGATGGTTGGAGGGCATCACTGACTTGATGGACATGAGTTTGAGCAAGCTCTGGGAGTTGGTGATGGACAGGGAAGCCTGGCATGCTGCAGTCCATGGGGTCACAAAAAGTCAGCTGAACTGAACTGAATCTGTATAGATAAGATGAAATCGAAGCCTTATCTTTTAATTGGTGAGTGAAATTCTTGATGCATTATAAAGATTTAAATATGAAGGGCAAGACTTTAAAAATGCCTAGGAGAGACTTCACTAGTGTTGGGTGTTTAAGACGCTGCACTTCCAATGCAGGGGGCACAGGATGGATCCCTGGGAGGGAAACTAAGATCCCACACTGGCAAGACCAAAAAATAAATTTTTAAAAATGCCTCATAGCTAACAGAGGATAACACCTTGAGTAGAGATCAGATCAGATAAGATCAGTTGCTCAGTCATGTCCAACTCTTTGCAACCCCGTGAATCGCAGCATGCCAGGCCTCCCTGTCCATCACCAACTCCCGGAGTTCACTCAGACTCATGTCCATCGAGTCAGTGATGCCATCCAGCCATCTCATCCTCTGTCGTCCCCTTTTCCTCCTGCCCCCAATCCCTCCCAGCATCAGAATCTTTTCCAATGAGTCCACTCTTCACATGAAGTGGCCAAAGTACTGGAGTTTCAGCTTTAGCATCATTCCTTCCAAAGAAATCCCAGGGCTGATCTCCTTTAGAATGGACTGGTTGGATCTCCTTGCAGTCCAAGGGACTCTCAAGAGTCTTCTCCAACACCACAGTTCAAAAGCATCAATTCTTCGATGCTCAGCCTTCTTCACAGTCCAACTCTCACATCCATACATGACCACAGGAAAAACCATAGCCTTGACTAGACGAACCTTTGTTGGCAAAGTAATGTCTCAGCTTTTGAATATGCTATCTAGGTTGGTTATAACTTTCCTTCCAAGGAGCAAGTGTCTTTTAATTTCATGGCTGCAGTCACCATCTACAGTGATTTTGGAGCCCAGAAAAATAAAGTCTGACACTGTTTCCACTGTTTCCCCATCTATTTCCCATGGAGTGATGGGACCGGATGCCATGATCTTCGTTTTCTGAATGTTGAGCTTTAAGCCAACTTTTTCACTCTCCACTTTCACCTTCATCAAGAGGCTTTTTAGTTCCTCTTCACTTTCTGCCATAAGGGTGGTGTCATCTGCATATCTGAGGTTATTGATATTTCTCCCGGCAATCTTGATTTGTGTTTCTTCCAGTCCAACGTTTCTCAGAAGAATTCCTTAAATAAGATATAGAAAGCACCAACTGTAAAGGAATATCAACACATTGTACACTTATATACATTTATATTCATTTAGTTACTTGAATATATTTTTATATTATATTTTAAATAATATGTTATATATTACATAGATTTGTATATAGATATATATTACATACATTATATATTAATATGAATGCATACATTAAAATTAAGAACTTTTGTTCATCCAAAAATATTACTAGGTCATATAAGTTGTTAACAGAAATGAAAGTAGGAAAGGGTATATAAGAATTTTCTGTATTATGTTGCAACTATTCTATTAGTCTCAAATTATCTCAAAATTAAAAGTTTAAGACCAAGTATAGAGAAAGTGAAGAGATCAGCCACAGAATATTTGCAACACATATAAGCAGCCAAAGGATTAATGTCATGGCTTCCCTGGTGGTCCAGAGATTAAGAATCTGCCTAGCAATGCAAGGGACACCAGTTCGATCCCTGGTCCGGGACGACCCCACATGCCACGGGGCAGCTGGGCTGGTGTGCCACAACTAGTCAGTCTGTGCTCTGGATCCCATAAGCCGCAACGACTGACACCACACCCCACAGCTCCTGAAGCCTGTGTGCCCCAGAGCCTGCGCTCTGCAACAAGAGAGGCCACTGCAATGCGAAGCCTGCAACTGGAGAGTGGCCTCTGGTCACCCAAACTAGAGAAAGCCTGTGCACAGCCACCAAGGCCCAGTGTAGTCAAAAATAAAATCAATATTTTTTTAAAAAGGATTAATGTCTTGACTATGTGAAGAACCACTAAAAGTCAATAAGAAAAAAAAATACAAATAACCCAATAGACAAAAAAGTACATACAGACACACAAAACACTAAACACAAAAATAAAGCAAAAACGGATGATCTGTCATTTCACACAAGAATGACCCATAAACATAATCATGACTCAACCTCATTAGGCATCCAGGAAATGCAACTGAAGACCGCAGTGAATATGTCTGTGACCTGCCTTAAACTGCTTCAGTAAATAAACACAGCTGGGTGATGGGGAAATGAGGCCAGCTATGCTATTCTCCCTACTTAAAAACACTTGAAAATGTCCATATTAAAAAGTTTTCCAAAACTGCACAAACAGAGACTATATTAGTTTGCTCAGGCAGCCATAACAAGGTATCACAAACTAGGGGACTTAAACAACACAAATTTATTTCTACAGTTCTGAGAGCGGGAAGTCTGAGACCCAGGTGTCGGCTGGGAGGTTTCTGCTGAAGACCCTCTCCATGGTTTGCAAGCTGGCTGTCTCCTTCCTGCATCTCCACACCCTGTTTTCTCTGCTCACATCTGTGTCATGATTTGCTCTTCAGTTAAGGACACCAGGCATATTGGAATAGGGCCCACTGCAGTGACCTCATTTCAACTTAATTACCTCTTTGAAGATCTTGTCTCCAAATGCAGTCACATTCTGAGGTTCTGAAGCTTAGGACTTCAACATGTGAATTTGGGGGAACACGATTCAGCCCATAATTTTCCACCCAGCTGACTAACAGAAAAGGAAGCCTGACCCATGTTGACGAGCTCACAGACCAGCAAGAACTTGCCCCTTTGCTGATCAGAGTGTGAACTGCCAAAACCACTCTGGAAAAGAACACAGCAATTTTGTGACGTTGGACACACACATATTCTTTGATCCAGTAATCCCCCAACTAAAGGAAATCCTTCACATGTACCACAAGAGACATTTGGAAAATGATTCACTAGAACTGTGATTCATAAAAAAGAATATGTGTGTGTGTGTGTGTGTGTGTGTGTGTGTGTGTGTGTGGACCACTTTGCTGCCCAGCAGAAATCAACACAACATTGCAAATTACATTTCAATTAAAAAAAAGAAATGTGATTTATAATGCCAAAAGAAACAAAAAGGTCATAGTCTCAAAGCCAAGAGATGGAATATATGAATAATGACACAAGGAAATACAAATGAAGAGGTAATAACTAGAAAGTCCTCAGTTATAATGTATATGATATTTGTTATACATCTTTCTATGATAGCAAAAATTATAATCTAATAATACGGGGTTAGTTAAATAAACAACGATAGAGACAACAAAATGTCATGCAACCACTAAGAATCTTGTTCTCAAGACTAGGATACTGAAAAATATATCATCTAATGGGAAAAAGGGCTTCCTGGTGGAGCCAGTGGTAAAGAATTCGCCTGACAATACAGGAGAAGTGGGTTTGATCCCTGGGTCAAGAAGATCTGCTGCAGTAGGAAATGGCAACCCGCTCCAATATTCTTGCCTAGAAAATTCCATGGACAGAGGAACCTGGCGGGCTACAGTCCATGGGGTCTCCAAGAATTGGACACGACTTCGCAACCAAGCACACACACACAATGGGAAAAAGAAACTCAGAACAACACAAAGAGACTGGACAAGATAGTGTATCCAGCTTCCTTTAATTGCAAATGCCTAAAAATGGCATGCATGCATACTCACACCCACACACGTATTGTTTAATCTATGACATAGTCCTCAAAAAAAGAAGAAATGTCTTCAATACACAGTAATTATGAAGAATTCCTGAAATTCAGAAGGCAGATGGGCCTGAATTGGAGGAACTCACCAGGCCAAAACACGCACAAGAGTGAACTTCTGTGGACTGCGACAGTAGCTGGAATGCTGGGACAGGAGGAGGCTCCAGGCTCCAGTCAGTGTTCAAACAGATGCTGGTCATACTGCAGCAGTGACCCCTAGGCAGGCCCACCCAGTCTGTCTCCCCCCACCAGGCCATGCCAAACAGTGGGCAAGAGCAAAGAGGAAGAGTTCCTGGGAATCCACAAAGCAAGAAAAATGAAAGTCGCTCAGTCATGTCCGACTCTTTGTGACCCCATGGACTATACAGTCCATGGAATTCTCCAGGCCAGAATACTGGAGTTGGTAGCCTTTCCCTTCTCCAAGGAATCTTCCCAACCCAGGGATTGAACCCAGGTCTCCCATATTGCAGGCACATTCTTTACCAGCTGAGCCACAAGGGAAGCCCAAGAATACTGGAGTGGGTAGAAAGGGCTGTGTGAAAAAGAATCTTGAAAACGGAGGGATGGGCCAAGCAACAGAATGGATAGTGCTGAGGAGCCAGGGAGAGAATCCAATGTGGATCTGGACACACACGAGACCAGGATGGAAAGCCTGAAGGCTGAGAGCCAGACAGAGATCTAGGAATTTTAACAGCAATTCAGCTGAAGATCCAGGAGGGAAATGGAGGAGAAAAAAAATGGAGAAAGAATAACCGAAGCTGAAGACACCTGAGTCCCCAGATCAAAGTGCCTTCTGAACATCAGCAGAAAGGTGACCTACCTCAGACACAGCGTGTAAAATTCAGAACAGCACAGAGAGGGAAAGAGAAAGGTAGAGGGTCAGAAAAAGAGAGAGAGAGAGAGTCAGAGAAAGAGGTGGGGAAAGAGAGAGGCAGAGAAAAAAAACTCTTAGAAGGTTCCAATGAAATACTTCCTACAACAGAGAAGAATCAGTAAACGTCTCAAAGTATGTTAGTGACTCAGTCGTGTCCAACTCTTTGTGACACCATGGACTGTAGCCTGCCAGGCTCTTCTGTCCATGGAATTCTCCAGGCAATAACATTAAAGTGGGTGGCCATTCCCTTCTCCAGGGGATCTTCCTGACCCAGGGAGCAAACCCAGATGTTCTGCATTGCAGTTGGATCCTTTACCATCTGAGCCACCAGGAAAGTCCAAACTTCTCAAGAACAACCCTAATCATAAGACAGGAAAGCAATGTCTTCAAGGTTTTAAGGAAAATAATTCTGCACCTAGAATACCATTCCCAGTCTGCTCATCTTTCCAAATTAAGAATCAGATGACATAAACAGGCATTGAGGAGTCAGGAATCGTACCAGATTAGTAAAGAAAGATACTAATGCAAGTATAGTTATAACTCAGTTGTCAGATTGATGTTACCTATCACTTTAACAAGAGAGGAAAGAGGAAGTGTCTTACAGCATGGATATTAATGAATACCAAATCTTGATCAAATTTAATACTTCTGTTGGATCACTGATCCCAAGGAAACTCAGATAATCATTTACTTGGGAACCCCAACCCCACCAAGTAAGAGGTTATTTGCACCGTCTGCAAGGGCAGCATGTACAAGATGTAAAGTAATTTGTTGGAAAAGACAGCTGTGCTTTTCACATCCTCGAAAACCTTAAGTATTATGGAGACGTGAGTACCTGGCATAAAATCTTCTTAAAACTAAACCAAAAGTGTGCATGTCCCTGGGCCTAGTCAGGAGAGTTCTGGTGCACTGGGAATTATTCATGGCAAGCATTATTTGTCATGCCCTCTGTTTCTAGGTCAAGTTCATCCTTTAAATCCCTGAGTTTAGAGCAGAGTCCAGCCCTGTCCCACGTGAGCCACCTCCAGCACGGCATATAGAAATATACAAGCAACCCAAAAAAACCTTCACAAGGCTTTTTAAAATTAATTAATTTATTTTTATCTGTGCTGAGCTTCCTTGCTGCTCAGGCTTTCTCTAGTTGCAGGGAGTGGGGGCCACTCTTCACTTCAGTGTGCGGGCTGCTCTCTGCTGTGGCTTCTCTTGCTGCAGAGCTCAGGCGTGCAGGCTCAGTAGTTGGGATGCAAAGGCCTAGCTGCCCCTTGGCATGTAGGATCTTCTTGGACCAAGGATTGAACCCATGTCCCCTGCGTCGTCAGGTGGATTTTTAACCACCAGACCACCAGGGAAGTCTAAGGCTATTCTTAATCCTTAGCAACACAGGGTCATTTACTTCTCATCAAATCGCAATTTTAAAACATACTGCAAAAGATTTTAAATGACAGTAAGACCTGAGACTTTGCTAAACACAGAATTACTAGATCTGACATATCATAAAAATCTTCCTACAACCAGAAAATAGTACAGAAAAAGGTAGTGTGAAGAGTAATTTCATGTGTCGATTTTGAATTTTCAGTCTATAAAATGATTTATAGTTTCATAATCACCAAACAGGCAAAACAACATTTTTAGGATGAAAAACTGACCTGGTAAAATTTTAAAATCAAGTTCTTTTTCTTTCAGCCAACATTTCAGCATGGTGCAATAAGTGGAAAAGATTTCAATTGTATGATTTTTTTCATAAAAGTCTCTTATGTTCTAAGTCTTTATATAAGATGGGCATAAATTGGCTCTACAGAAGTTTTAGCTAAATAATTAACTTAGAATTCAGGTTATTTGTAATAAGATTGAAAAAGATAAGTTAAAGCAGGCTTGTGACCATTTTACCCCAAAATACAATTTCTTCATTATAAGGAACCAAACAGAAAAGAAGTTAAAGAACTTCCTTAATAAAAGCACTGAACTGCCACAAGTCTAATAGACTATTAGAGCCTAGATGAAGATGGAAAATTGCCTAATAAAAATTGCAATTTGCATAGATTTGCCCCATAATTACATAACTTATTAAGTTCCATTTTCTAGATACCATAATGGGGTTCACCTTTCATTTAATGCGATTTGTGATCACTGACTACTGCAGGCAGCAAACGTTGGTAAAATCAAATCCATAATTACATTTTTGGTTCATACATGAAAGACTGAAATATTCATTAGCTGATACATATACTATTTGTTAGAATTAAGTAGAATGAAAAATTTTGAAGAGAGTTTTACTCAATCCTCTAACTATCTTTTCCAGGGTTTTTTGGTCCATTGACTGTACAAGGTAAGGTTATAAAGGTTATAAAACAAGGAGACGAAACATTTTGGGCCTAAATTAATTCAGTCCGGTTCAATACAGCAAGTGTTTATTAAAATTCTCCCACTTGCTGGGCCTTGCCTGAGTCATAGGTGCCAACAGCCTGTCTCATGCAGCAACTCCTTCAGTTTTCTGGTAGATGAGACAAGATTGCAAACCCGGCCCATCTCCCTGAGGCCACGCCCTTTACTCCCCGTGACTTCGTAGCTCCTCCCATCAGGGGGGTGTGGTCCAGTTTCCCCACCACTTGGATCTAAGCTTTGCTAAGTTTGGCTGATAGAACACAACAGACATGAAATGAGGCAAGAAGAAACCTTGCAGCTTCCTGTTCTGGTTCTTGGAATGTTCCAGCTTGCTCTGTGAGTCTTCCCTAGACTCCCAAGTGATGAGGGGCCAAGTGGAGTGAGAAGTCCAACTGACAGACAGCATAAAGGCCCCAGACATGTGAGGAGACCATCTTGGACCCTCCAGCGGCCAGATAACTATAGTCATTTAAGAAACGCAAGGGGAGACCAACAGAAGGATACCCCTGCTGAGCCCAGCCAATTCATGGACTCTAGAAAAATAATAAGTTATTGTTGTTTTTAAACATTAATTTTGGGAGTGGTTTGTTAAACATCCTTAGATAACTGATACTGTCTCCAAATCTCCAGTTTTCCAGGAACGTCTCTATGATACCAGAGACCACCACAGTGGGTGTGACTATCATGAATAATCCCTGAAAACATAAATGTGCCTTTTTCTCATTTTTTTTTCACTAGTAAGTGTTGCTGCTGTGTTAACTCACATAGAATTCCTGGTCTCTCCGTAAGTCACAATCACATCTATGATCATGCTTATAAAAAGTTTCTAGGAAAAAATAACAAGTATATGGTGATACGTGCAGAACGAATTTCAACGTTCTGGTTACAACGATGAAGCTTTGCAGGTGGTCTTAAGAGTACTTCTGCATCTGTATAGGGGATTGCTTCCCGGACCTCAGCAGATATCAAATTCTGTGGATGTTCAAGTTCCTTCTGTAAAAAGGTATAGTGCAGTGGGCCCCTCGTCACATCAAGGATTCAACCAACCATGGATCCAATCAGCTGAATTCGTGGATGTGGAACCCATGGTTACTGAGGGCAGACTGTGCTTCCAATCGGATCATGATTACGCAGCAGATTCTCAAATACACAAGTTGATTGATAGTTTGGTTAATTTATAATGAACTAAAATTCACTGATATTTGATCAAATGTTGCTCTTTTACAGAGCTTGACTTAGAAATGTGGGAAGGGACACTTGTATGGGAGTATGTGTGCTCTGGGCTGGTCCTCCAAGCAGTTGAGGACATACCTGGTTGCTCCCCACTGTTCAATTCCCTTTGTTCTCATCAGAACTTAGGATCTGAGTACCAAAACTCTCAGACTAGGTTAAGGAGAGATTTATTTTCAGTGTCATAAAAGCTATCCCAAACTTGAAAATAGATAAATGAGATTTGCTGGTTGAATGTCCAGTGCATTGCTGGGTTTGCAACCTGTGACTGCTTTTCTATTGATGGGGCTATTTTACAACTCTGCATGAGCAGAACTGAGTTTAAAGGCTTTTTTCAGTTAGATATGCAAATAATCTCTGAGCAGTGAAAAAAAAACCCCAGATGCTATGGTTATAGTCCTGTAGGAGATGAATCAGTTTTCTGTCTAGACCAGCAATCCTATGGATAGGGACAGAGTAAAGGGACAAAAAGTGAAAGTCGCTCAGTCATGTCCGACTCTTTGCCACCCCATGGACGTTATAGTCCATGAATTCTCCAGGCCAGAATACTGGAGTGGGTAGCCTTTCCCTTCTCCAGGGGATCTTCCCAACCTAGGGATTGAACCCAGGTCTCCCATATTGCAGGCAGATTCTTTACCAGCTTAGCCATCAGTGAAGCCCAAAGGGACAAAATAGGTGATGAAATAATTAATCCCACTAAGAGATTGTAAGTAAAAAAATATATAGGAGGCCCCTGTAAGGTAATGATTACTCAAGAGAGCAGGTTTGCTTAACCACAAAACCAAGCAGGCTTGCTTAACAACAAAACTAGGCAACAGAAGCACCAGACATGCCCCCAAACAATGAAACAATGGTGGCCTGAGACTCACATCCTGCCCAGTGAGCTCGGGAAGTTAACGATCCCTAGGACAGCTCTCTGCACACATAAAAACGGATATTTGTGGACCTACGTTGTACATGTAAGGACAAGAAAACTCCCCTGCTCAACCTGGAGGAAGAGATGATGACAGAAGCATGAAACCTTAAGAAAGAAATCTACTTAAGAAATGCTGAGACGTTCTTCTTCCCCTCCCCCCTTTTCCTTTGATTATAAAACTGCAGCCCAGTTAAGTTCTCGGGGCAAGGTATCTGTCACCCATCTACTTATAAACCTCACAAGTGTCCTATTTTAATAAATCACTTCTTATCTATCACTTGGCCTCTCACTGAATTCTTTTATGTGCTGAGGCATGAAGAACTGTTGTTCTGGAGCTCTTCAGAACCCCTGAAATGACACCCAAAGGTTTCACTACCCTAACTTTCCTTTATTAAAGTTCTCTAAAATACCCAACTCCTCCAATGTGCTTTGAACCAGTTTCAACATTTTCCTGGTTCCCACATAACCTGATTTAAAGGAAATCTTAGACACTTGTTCTCGTTATTGTTGAGTCATGTTATTTAATCTTTTGTAAATTACACTTTACATAAGACCTGGAAAAAAAAAAAAAGACGCTATCAGAGAATCCAATGGCTTGAAGCAGCCACTGGCTTTGGGTCGCTCTGGGCCACAGGGTCTTGGCATCTGCCTCTGTCTCTCTTTTTCTCCATTGGTCCCCACACGGCTGCACTCTCCTCTTGGCAGAGTTGTTACCAACTTGGGTCCTTGAACTCTTTATTAGAAATTGGTAAAAGGCCCAAGGAAGAATTCAGGCAAGATATCATGGGATTCAAGCTGCAGCAACAAGGGAGTGAAAGCAAGTAACAGCTGCCCTTACTCCTTCTCCGAGGAGGGCAGGCAGGTTCCTTAAATGGGATGAGCGTAGGGGCAGGATCAGTGTGTCAGGCCAGAGGGGTGGCTTAAGTGGTCTGCTCACCCCCTGGGTGGTGCTGTGTGCAGGGAGCATGCACAGTACCCAGCTTTTGCTCCTGACACCTCTCAGAGGTGGCAGTTGGTTTTGGGCCTTTTTGTATCTTGTCCATAAGATAACTCATAACTTGCACGCAGTTATTTTCAGTGCCTTATAGTTTCTTTGTATTCTGTTGCAGAAGGACATGTTTTTCCAGGTTCAAGCACTGCAGCAAAGGGCTCCAGGTCCCAGCCTATCTCATAAGGGTGTGGAAAGAGAGCCATGCTGAGCAACAAAACACAAACGATAAGGGACTAAAAATAACTCTGTGCATGCGTAGTTAGGGCAAATTATGAACAACAAGATACAAAAAAACCCAAAAGCCCACACAGCACCACCACAGGGGTGAAGAGACCACATAAGTCACCCCTCTGGCCTGACCCCGGACCCACCACTACCCTCACCCCATATAAGGAACCAGCTTGCCCTATCTCAAGAAGCAAGCAAGAGAACCAGTTATTATTTCTGCTTCCCTCCCTGTTGTTGCAGGGGCCCCAGTAAAGACTTGCTTGAATCTCTTGTCTGGCCTCTTATCAATTTCTATTGCAGAAAGAGGCCAAGCACCAGATCCTGGTTGCTAACGCCAGAGAAAATGGCTCTCAGGTTTGTATATTCTAGATTTAGAGGAATGGCCCAGATGGACCAGAGTCCGAGAATCTTAAATTCATTTCCAGGAGAGAGACTGACTAGTATGACTCCAGCATCTGTCCCTTAACTCCTGGAAGATAAGGACCAGGCTGTGACATTTCCGCTTTTGGATTACTGTATACTACTTAAGGGGCTTCCCTTGTAGCTTAGTTGGTAAAGAATCTGCCTACAATGCAGGAGACATGAGTTCTATTTCTGGGTTGGGAAGATGCCCTGGAGAAAGAAATGGCAACCCACTCCAGTATTCTTGCCTGAAGAATCTCATGGGCTGTAGCCTGCCAGGCTTCTCTGTCCATGGGGTTGCAAGAGTCGGACATGACTTAGTGACTAAACCACCACCACTGCATACTACTTAAGGGGGTTCCCTGGGAGCTCAGCATTAAAGAATCAGCCTGCAATGCATGAATCGCAGAAGATGCAGGTTTGACCCCCAGGTCAGGAAGATCCCCTGCAGCAGGGCATGGCAACTCACTTCAGTATTCTTGCCTAGAGAATCCCATGGAAAGAGGAGCCTAGCGGGCTACAGTCCATAGGATCACAAAGAGTCAGACACGACTGAAGCGACTTAGCAGGCACACGTGCACATATTACTTCAGGGACCAGTGTTGGCTGCCCTGAGGGCCCTCACCACCTCCCAGCGCCTGAGAGAGCTGCTCCCGTGGAGAAGACGGGGGTGGGGTAGGGGCATGATGTAATGCATCCGTCTCCCCCGCCCATCTCGGTGCTTACACGCTCTTTACCATTTACCAATGTTGTCTCTTCTTTTCTTGATTAGCATTGCTAAAACCAAAGTCATTTTTAACTTTTTCCAGAGAACCATTCCTCATATTAAAAACTCTATTTTCGCTCTTCTCTCTAATTTGTTCTCTAGTTCTGTCTCCAGTGGTTCCATTTTTGTTTTCCTTGGCTTTGTTTTATTGGTTTTCCAGCTTTTTATTGAATCTTTAGTTCATTTATTTTCATCCTCTCTTGCCTAATAATGAAAACATTTCTTCTCTTGCTCTGAGCATAGACTGCCTGCATCTCTCATAAGCTTAGGTACCCTATGCTTTCCACGGTCCTGTCTTCTAAAGAGCCCATAATTGCAACTTAGAAGAAGTTAACCCTTACTGAAAAGACGTATCTGCTTGACTTCCAGGCCTTGAATTTTTAAAATAAACTTTTTGTAATGGATTTTTAGTTTTATGACATTGTTTTCAGAGAACGTGCCCTGACGACTCCCGCCGTGTGGAACTGAAGAGTTGTGCAGGTTCTGAGACAAGAAGGTGATTGTGCACAGGGCAGTAAGTCCCACGAATCTGTAAGTCAGCTTTATACAAAGGCTTTAGCTCTTCTGTTTTTCCTATTTGACCTATCAAAGGTTGAGAACCGTGTGTTCAAGCGTCCCACTCTGATTTTCTTTATGACCCTTTGTCCTTTCATTTCTTCTGCTTTGTATATTTCAGTGTCAGTAATTTACTGCATTTGTGTGGGTAATACGAACACCTTCATTGTGAAATACACCTCTGCACCATTAATGCTGTTGTTTAGTCATTAAGTCGCGTCCGGCTATTTGTGACCCCACGGACTGCGGTGGACCAGGCTTCCTGTCCTTCACTGTCCCCCAGAGTTTGCTCAAACTCGTATTCATTGAGTTGGTGATGCCATCCAACCGTATCATTCTCCTAGTGGCTCAGACAGTAAAGAATCTGCCTACAATGCAGGAGACCCAGGTTTCATCCAAGATTCCCTGGAGAAGGAAATGGCTACCAACTCCAGTATTCTGGAGAATTCCATGGGCAAAGGAGACTGGTGGGCTACAGTCCGTGGAGTCACAAAGAGTCAGACGTGACTGAGCGATTGATCCAAATCCATATCACATATTAATGACGTAATTTCAGTTTTTTTCTTGCAGCTACCTAACTTCATTCATTCATTAAAACATTTGATTATCTGCCACATGGGGGGCTCCCTCCCTGGTGCTGAGATAAAGAGATGAATGGATCCAATGAGAACCCTGCCCTCAGGGAGCTTCTGGTGGAGGAGAGAACATGTGAGCAAATTCACGAAGGATGCTAGACTCATATTCACACACACACTCACATACACCTGCACACTCCCACATTCACACACTGTGGTACACACCCACACATTCTCACACACATCTTTGCACACACTCCTCCTGAATCTGCAGCAGTATTCTTGTAGGATAGGTTTGTATGAAGGTAATTTGGGGGTTGAAAGTCATGGGCATTTTATTTTATTATTTTTGGCTGTGCCAGGTGTTAGTTGTGACACAGAGGATCTTTGCTTTCGGCATGTGATATCTGGTTCGCTGACCAGGGATTGAATCCAGGTCCCCTGCGTCGAGAGCGCAGGGTCTTCACCGCTTGACCACCAAGGAGGTCCCCATGGACATTTTAAATGGACCACACCTGCCGTACTTACCTATTCCAAAGAAGGTAAACTCCACAGTTCCATCAACAGTGCAGGAATGCTTCTTCCCCACACTCTTACAAACACTGAATTCTCTTCTAAATTTTTACATTTAGGTTGACCCAACAGCGGCATTTTTGCTAGTTTATTTATACCTCTTTGATTCATAAACTTGACTGTCTTTTACCATACATTTGTCTTATCTACTTTTAGAAGCCTCTAACACGCTATGGATATTAGCACTTTGCCATGTCACAAATATACTTTCAATTTTGTTATATACTGTTTATTTATTATATAGTTATGTATATAAGTTTTAAATTTGAGGGAGCCTCTCTTTTTTCTTCTCTTGCTTCTAGTTTTCCTTCCATCTCTCGGATTATGAAAATAGACTCCTATGTTTTCTTCTGCAGTTCTAGAAATTCTTTTATTTTTAACCCATCAAGATTTTCTGTGAATAACATGAAAGGAGAGAAATGACTTCTCCCCCAAATGGAAAACCAGTTGTCCAGGCAATATTTACTAACTTGATTTAGGAATCAATGGATCAATCCATAGTGAAATACTATTATCAGAAAAAGGGGCAGAGGAGAGAAATGCCAAACATGAAAAAACAAGCTTCTATTCCAGTGCAAAAAAAAATGTTCTTTCTAAATCTAAGAGCCTGTATTCAAAGAGGAAATAGTAACTACATGATAAAGAGCCCTATCCAGCTAACAGAGAGCTTGCTTTATTTAGGGATGGATCTTGTTTCACAGAAGAAATCAGACTTCTGGTCAGAGTCCAGGAAGCAAGAAGGTGGCCACCCAGCCATGAGCTGAGCCCCTAAATCTGAGGGGAAAAAATACACCGGGAGCGAAGGCGGCTAATACAGCATGCACGGCATGATGAACACCGCCGTGGGGACCAATTTAAAACAAAGCCAAGTCCTTTGTTTTGATAAAACTCAAATGCTTACCTTGAAGAAGGAGGTTGTCATGGCAACTCTTTCAGAAACAATGTCTTCTCTGTGGACCAGTTGTCTAAACTTTGGAGAACAGCCATCCTGCTCTGTGATGACTAAAAAAACCCATGGGGAGGGGGACCTGGCAGCCCCAGGGTGTACCACAGGGGGACCCTCACAGGTTTTCAAAACACTTCAGAAATGGCAAAACAAGAACTTAGAGTTAGATGACATTTGTAAAAAGAGAAGTTGCTTAGATCAACTATTTTACTACACAGATATGAACTAGTAATAAATACAAATGACAAAATGAACAGTGTTATAATTATAATAATATTAACACGGGTTTGCTTTTTTAAAATATGGGGATATTCAGTACCAAATTAAAACACACTGGCCTAAACTTTCTCCATTTTCATTTTCTACAGATTCTAAACTGTTGTCTTCTTATGTCTTAAATTTATTTCTGGGTAACAAGCACTCAGAGTCTGACAGAACCAGGCTGAATCTGAGCCTCAGTACTTCTCAGACACCTGGCTGCATTGGTCATGGTCTCTGCTGGGTGTTCAGAAGGTATAGGGAAAGCTGTTTAACAAACATGTAACTGAGCACCACCCTAGGAGGCCGTCTCAGAATAGGCTCTGACCCATGTCCTCCGCCTGTCTTTTGTTGTAGAAAAACTTTAGTCTAAGAATAAATTTCATCAGAGAAGTGAAAAAAAATGCAGAAGGAAAGGAAAACAGTCAAGCAAGACAAAATAATGGCTCAGTGATAAAGAATCTGCCCACAATGCAGGAGATGCAGCAGGAGCCACAGGTTTGATACCTGGGTCGGGAAGATCCCCTGGGGAAGGAAATGGCAACCCACTCCAGTTCTCTTGCCTGGAAAAGCCCACAGACAGTCCATGGGGTCGCAGAAGAGTCGGACACAACTTGGCGACTAAACAACAGCAAGCCATTAAACAAAGTCGAGAACTTTAGTTCTTCCTCAAAGACTCTAGATGATATTCTGAGCCATATCCTTTGAGCTATTTTGCAGATCCTGAAACCCCCACCAGGTGGAAGAAGTTAACTCTACCTGCCCACAAGCACATAGACCCCAGATCAGCTGGAAGGTGGATGATGCTGGCTCCCAATTACCTCACTACCAGCCAATCAGAAAAATGTCCATGAGCTGACCATGCCCTGCTCCTTGAACACCCTTAGTCTGCTCAGTACCTCCTCCAGGGTGTGACAGAGTTCTGAGGCCATTAGCCCACTGTGGTCCCCTTGGCCTGACAAAGCAAAAGAACTATTTTTCACTTCACCCAAACCTTTGTTTTCACATTTTTATTCAGGGTCAGTGAACAGAGGCTGAATTTTGGCAACAAACAGACTCTTCAAAGGTGTGGTCTGGGGTATGGGGACCAGCAACCCTGGAAACTTGTTACTCCTGGGCCTGAACAGGTCAGAGGAGGAATCCTGCAAGACTGGGGCTGTGGGAGGGCGTCCTCCACAAGAGGTGTGGTCTTAGGCAAAAGAAAGTTGCCAGGTTCAGAACATGGATTCTGGAGTTTAAATCCTGCCTGGATAAGCTACATGCCTTGGTTACCTCATATGTACAGTGAGGATAATAATACTACAAACTTCACAGGGCTAAGGTTTAAATTTGATACTGATTAAAACACTTGGAACAGTGCTTGGCACTGTTCAAATCATAAGTACTCGAATGTGATGACCAGAGTATGAACACCTAAGGAAATTAACCTTGCAAATTACTTTTTCAATAGAAAAAGATCTTCAAGGTTCTTAGGGAAAATAATTTTGACCCAGGAACTCCTGACCCAGGCCAACCATCAATCTATGCTCTGCTTAGTCACTCACTTGGGTCCAACTCTTTTTGACCCCATGGACTGCAGCCCACCAGGCTCTTCTGTCCATGGGGATTCTCCAGGCAAGAACACTGGAGTGGGTTGCCATGCCCGTGCCATGCCCATCCCATGCCTCCGTGGGATCTTCCCAACCCAGGAATCAAACTCAGGCCTCCAGCATTGCAGGTGGATTCTTTTACCAACTGAGCCACCAGGGAAGCCCAAGAATACTGCAGTGGGTAGCCTATCCCTTCTCCAGGGAATCTTCCCAACCCAGGATTCGAACCGGGGTCTCCTGCATTGCAGGAGGATTCCTTACCAGCTGAGCAATCAGGAAAGCCCAACTATCAATCAAGTGGTTTCAAATTTGCAAAGATTTAGAAAACTGACCTGCTAAGAACTCATTCTGATCAAGTTAGGTGTGAATGCACTTAATCAAGCTTCCAGTGAATAGTATTTGCAAGATCTAAACCAACTTTTTGCTTTTTAACATATAATATAAATGGTGTATTAGATTCTACTCTTTGAGTTAGCCTCTAAGCAGATCAGAGAGAACAAACAGTTACAGGAACAGAAGGTCAATGTTTTTAACATTGAACACAGGAAAAAGTGAAAGGAACCTCTAACAAACGTTAGGAAATTAGTAGGAGAGAGGAAGGGAAGTTAGAGCAGATTGGTACGTTCTCCTTCATGGTGACAAGCTTAGAGGTTCTACTGAACAGTAATAAAACAAGACACTGAAGTTTAAGTTATTTAACATTACAACAAAAACCACCAGCCTCATCAACAACAAAATATAAGAAGGGGGAGGAGGCAAGACAAGGTAAGAGCATCAAGTCCTCATCTTTCACAGTGAAGAGCCAGTGTGTAATATCCAGGGAAGAGAGATCCATGTATGTTAATTACAGTTGTGGACATAAACACTGGAGAAACTAAATAGAAAATGGAGCAGTGACTCAGAGGGGAAGCTGATGACACAGGGGACTCTTTTCATTGTAAGCAATTCTCTATCTATGTTTTCAACTGTGTGTAAATTGAAAAAACAATTCTAATTTTTCACTGACAATCATTTCATGACATCAAAACACATCTTTGATGATCTTCAACAGGTGGTTTTACCATTTTAAGAAACACTTGATCAACACAAGGGAAAGGGGGTGATGTGTTACAGATTGAGACTTAACAGGCATCTCAGTCAATTGCAACACATGGACCTTCTCTGAAAACCTATTAGACAAACTAAAAAGCAGTTGAATCATTTGAGCGTTTGCTGATTAGATATGGATATTAAGGAATTGCAGAAGGGGTGGATGGCATAATTTGTGGATTTTTTAATGCTTTTCTTTTTTTAGAAATGCATATTGAAAAATATTCACAGATGAAATTATATGATGCCTAGGATTGCTTCAAAATCATCCAGTGGAAAGCAGGTACTGATGAAAGCAAATTGGCTATAAGTTGATAGCTAATGAAATGTGGGGGTCATACGATTTCCTCAGCTTGCATGTACGTTTGAAATTGTCCCTGAAAGCCAGGCACAGAATAAGGACATATACACTAAGTGGTAACAGCACATATCTTGACATCTTATATTTTTTTAATCAAAAATGTAATGTTCAGTTTTAAAATAAAGCCCTAATTGGGGCAGATTCTCCTCCTTCTAAGGGATTTGAACACACATTTCTGAAGTGTTGAAGGGTGGACTCCACTGGCAATCTCTGGCTTTTGGGTGGTGTGGAGCAGAGAGCCCAGCACTGTGCTAAAGGGGACAATGCTTTACGCTTTCCAAAGCTCCAAGAACCCATCTGCAACAGCCCAGAGTCCCCCCACCCCCCGCCAACTCCAGCCCCTGACTCACTTGTTGGGCTGGCTTGCTGTGTCAGGCCAGGATGCCACTTCCGGTGGGGGAGAGGGAGGGTAGAGGATTTGGAATGAAGCAGGAGGAGAGGGTGAGGGCAAGAGTTGAGAGCAAGAACCAGACTGTCAGCTGGAACAGAGCACACACTAGGAGCTTAATAAATGTTTAACTGGACGGATGGGAACCAAAGCACAGGTACTAAAGTTTTTCCCAGAGGCAAGAGAAGAGGTCTGTTGATTAAAAGCCAAACTAAAAATGTACATTATTTCCAATAAAAATCCTAGAGTTCCCTGGCAGGAGTAAGTGCCAATATTCCAGATATTCTGGCACTCCTTTGAGGGTCATTCTCACTAAGGGAGTTTCTGGGGTTCTTGTCTAACCTCTTTCCTAACTCCCAGCTGTTTATCATTTTAAATTTCCATATTATTTTTCTACTGCATTTATTGTTGATTTGCAAGTGTGGCCACAGCGACCTATCCCATGTCATAAATATGCAAAGGCAGCCACAGTCATATCAAAGGAATTTAAGAAACAAAATAAAGAGTCAAAAATGTGACTTCTTAGATGTAAGTGAAAAAGGCATCCCAGACTCGGCAAGACTGCATGTAAATTGCTTCAGTTGAATTTAGACACTCAATTAGGCACTTAATTATCCTGAAGCTTTATTGATGCCCTATTAGAGGTGGCCCCACCCCTCAGAATCAAATAGAAGGCACAGGTCAGCTCCCTGGAGCAGCCTGAAGGCAGATCTGATGCTTCGAGACAGGTAGCATTCAATCAAGGTTCGCAGACCCCCTCCCCTCCTGTTGTTCTAGTCACACCTCTCACTGAACAAGTATCTTCCCCCTGAGAGCATCTCAAATCTGAATTTTAAATGTGGCTTTTCTTCCAGAACTCCCAAGCAATCTCTCTGCGTGGCCTGGCTGTAAGGCTGTCAACATTCAGCGGCCCCTGACCCCTCTCAGACCTTTGAGGGGTGCTCCCCTAAGCTGCTCCGAGTGGGATTCTGACTGATGGAGCTGTTAGTGGTCCACTCCCTCAATAATAACTTAAGTCCATAGGCAACAGGCTTCATGTGTCTGCCCAGTATCACACTATATGATAATTACACTCAGACTAGTTTCTCATATCCTTTGGACAGAAACGTGCTAATTTGGATTCTTAGACATTAAAATCTTATAAAGTTCTCAAGTGACTTTAAGTCCAGTCTCTTAATTGGGGTGCCCTAATGGAGAGAAAAAGATACGGCTATTGGCTTCCTATCAAGGGCTGATTACTCCAGTGACTTTTATAAGAAGCTTTTTGGGCATGGGGAATGTCATATCTCACATCCAATTCACAGCACCTTATTTTAAAGTGCCCGAAACTTATTTACTGACCACCTTCACACCTGCTCAACAGCCCTTATCTTCATAGTCCCAAACAGGACAAAGGCAGCAACAAGAACTGAAGATCAACCAGTTCATCATTTATTCTTTCAAACCCATCACCAGCAGAAACAGAACTGTCCAATGTACCTCTGAATAGCCTACACCAGTGGTTGAAACACCAGTCATGGCTCTCTTTGTCCAGAGTGGCTGTTAACAGCTCAGGCTCCGGGGCTGCCATACCAACATCTCTGATTACCAGCTGCTCAATCTCTCTGGACGCCACTTTCTCACAGTATTTGGCTCACAGAGCTTTCAATAAATGTTACTTATTTTCTATGAATATAGAAAAAGAAAAAATACATATTGAATCATTCTGAAGTGATAAAATATATATTATGTAAGAATAGCATATATATTATGATAGTATATATATATAAATTCTTTTTCTTTTTCTTTTCTTTGCTTTTAACTGCTTTAGAATGATTCCACAGGTAGGGAGGACGCTTCAATTAAGTTCTCTGCCCAGTGGGCATTTTTGTCGATTCTGGATGTTTTTCCTTCACTTAATGGAGTCTGTTGTGCCTGTCTGAGCCTATTTGTGTCTCTGTCTCTCCCTTTCTCCCCAGGAACTCCCATAAACTGAGGTTATTCCCCCACTGAGAAGATCAACTCATTTGTTGAGTCTCTATCACCCCCATCCTTCCCTAGACCTTCCCAAACTTCCTAGCCTTGCTCCTGTCTGACTCCCACACAGAACCTTCGGCTGGCCAGTCTCCTGGCTTCTCAATGCCCCACCTCAGTCTCACAGCCCACCTGCCCCAGTCTTAACCTGCCAGGCTGCCGAATCCTGCCCCAGAAGTCACAAAGCCCCACAGGCTGGCAGCCACTGCCCCAAATGGACCTTCAGGACACACAGCTCTCTCTCTGTCATTCAAAAAGCCAGTGACAGCAGACCGTGGTTCTTGGTGTCTGTGATTAATTAAAACTATTTCTGGGGAATTCCCTGGAAATCCAGTGGTTAGGACTCCATGCTTCCACTGTCGGAATGCAGGTTCAATTCCTGGTCAGGGAACTAAGATCCTGCAAGCCACACGTTGTAGTAGAAAAAAAAAGAAGAAAGGGACTATTTCTGGATAAAACTTTCTCATACAAATTTCTAAATGTTAACCTTGAAAGGCAAGTGATGGAAGTAGGAAAGCAGTTTATGAACGAGCAAGGCATCTAGGTCTCATCAGTGAGACTGTGCTTCAGATGCCCGAGACCGATTCAAGCTAGAAGGTTGCACAGGATTTGTGATACATCTGGTTGACTACATACTCTTGACAATACAGGAAGCTCTACAAAGCACTGATCCCAAGGTTAAGGAATCTTGACATCCCAAGTTTCTATGGTCAGAATAAAGAGTTAGGAAGGACACAGCATTCTGTCCTTGTGTTCATTGTTTTTCAAACAAAAAGCCATTCTTAGAGAAGAGTCTCTTATAACACAAAAATTTTTCTCAATAGATTTTTTTAAATCTCTAGGAAAACAGAGAAGTTCAGAAATGGTGGATGTGAGGGAGCAAAACAGGAAGGAAGTGGAGGATGCTGTCATGTAATTCCCAACAGAGATGACTAAAACAGAGGCTGGGAGGAACTGGTTTGAGATGGTAGAAACTTTAGGACTTGGTCACTTACTGATGAGGAAAAAGGGTGAGAATGGAACCCATGATAAGACCCACCTCCATCATGTCTGATGGAAGGTAGTTATGATATTGTGATTTATAATAAGAAATACATATTTCACTCTTGCCTAGTTCCTAGCAAAGAGCTCCTAAAACTATTGGAATTTCCTAAGTGATGAGAGTGATTTTCAAAAGTGTCTTCTGCTATGTTACTGAGGCAACTTTGGGGAAGCACTTATAGATGAGGGATGGTTGCCAAGGGAACCAACCAAGGGACTAAAAAGTTTGGAAGTTTCAGTCCCAACCTCCATGGAAGAAAGAGGGCCTAGAGGCTGAATTAATCACCAATGGCCAATGATTCAATCAACCAAGCCTGTGTAATGAAGCCTCCATGAAAACCCAAAAAGGACAGATTCAGAGAGCTTCTCAGTTGTTAAACATGTGGCGATTCAGGGAGAATGGCACCCTCAGAGAGCATGGAAACTCCAAGCCCTTTCCCAGACCTTGCTTTACACATCTCTTCCATCTAACTGTCCCTGAGTTATATCCTTTTATCAAAAAACAGTGATCTAGAAAGTAAAATGTTTCTCTGCACTCTGTGAGCTGTTCTAGCAAGTTAATCAAACCTAAGGAAGGGGTTATTGGAACGTTCCATCTACAATCAGTCAGTCAGAAGCGCTAGTTGGCATCTGAAAGAGGAGGGTGTAGTCTTGTAGGACTGAGTCCTTAACCCATGGGATCAGTTGCTGTTTCCAGAGACAGTGTCAGAATTGAGTCGAATTGTGGGACACCTGTCTTTTTTTTTTTTTTTTTCAGTTTATTTTTATTTTTGGCTGCTCCCGTCCTTTGTAGTTGTGTGTGGGTTTTCTCTACTTGCATTAGGCGTGGCTACTCTTCTTTGTGGACTTCCCTGGTGGCTCAGAAGGTAAAGCATCTGTCTACAATGTGAGAGACCTGGGTTCGATCCCTGGGTTGGGAAGATTCCCTGGAGAAGGAAATGGCAACCCACTCCAGTACGCTTGCCTTAAAAATCCCATGGACGGAGGAGCTTGGTGCAGGCTACTATCCATGGGATCGCAAAGAGTCGGGCACGACTGAGCGACTTCACTTTGACTTTCACTCTTCTTTGTGGTGCGCAGGCTTCTCTTTGAGGTGGCTTCACCTGTCGCAGAGCACGGGTTCTGGGCCACATGGGCTCCGGAGTTGTGGTGCACATGTTTAGTTGTCCCTCAGTATGTGGGATCTTCCAGGACCAGGGATCAAACTCATGTCCCTTGCATTGGCAGCTGGATTCTTATCCACTGTACCACCAGAGTAGTCCTGTAGGACATGCATTTTATGTTGGGGAATTGCTAGATGGTGTGAAAAAGCACATGGGAATTGGTGTCAGAATTGGAGTAGAAAAGGAGTTTGGTTTCAAACTTCAAGGATTTGAGACACCTGCAGAAGATCCATGTAGAGAGAAATTTTATAGGCAACTGGATCTTCCCCTGGGAGTTCAGGAGCAAGATGGGACTAGAGACATGGTTTTGGGAGCCATCACCTCACAAGTGGTACGTGAAACCTTGGGGAGAAAAGAGAATGTCCAAGGATGTTCAGAGAGAGAAGGTGGCTACAGACAGAGCTGGGGTGGGAGTCTCAGCCTGGGCATCCAGCAGATGGAGAAGAGCCTGTCTAGAGACTGAGAAAACATACAGAGAGCAGTGAAGGAGGAGGCCTGAACAGCAAGTGGAGGAAGTGGTCATCAGGGTCTCAGACTTCAGGTGTTGGGTAAGGTGAGAAAAATCCTATCGTGTTCAGCAATCAAGAGTTGTTGGCTCTGTCTGAACCATTTGTCAGCTCAAACCTAGAAAGTATCCTTAATTTCTCCTTATCCTTCACACTCCACATTGACTCCACCATTGATATTATTCCCCAAATGTAACTCAAATTCATCTACTCCTATTACCACCATCATGACCCTGATCCTGGACAGCTATCATTTCCAGCCTGGACTTAGCGCTCTATAAGAACCTCTATCACTAATATTAAATGGGAAATTGGCTTGAATTCTGTGAGAAGATTTCCAGCCACATTGTTTTTGTAACAGTGAAACTAAGGAGAAAATTACGATCACTTCCAAAAATGCTAAAAAGATACTTTTTTGATAAACATTGAAATAAGGACATTTCAGGACTTCCATGGTGGGCCAATGGCTAAGACTCCAAGATCCCAATGCATGGGGGCCCGGTTTGATCCCTGGTCAGGGAACTAGATCCCACATGCCAACTAAAGAGCCTGCATGTTGCAAACATTTATCAAAGATCTCGATTGCTGCAACCAAGACCTGGGGCAGCCAAATATGTAAAATATTTTTTAAAGAAATAAGGAAATTTCCATCTATTTCCAATATGGTAAAAAAAAAAAAAAAGCCAGCATCAGCACAGTGGACAGTGTGATACTGTACTGAGGACAGTCCCACTAGACTCATAAAGAAAATAAAAATACCCGTTTACTCTTATTACATACCACTGTCTTGGCAGCACTAGCCAAGCAATTATTTGATAGAAATTAGAAGCATAAAAATTAGAAACGAGGAGGCATATTATCATTATTTGGAGATAATGTGATTCAAAAATTCAAAGGAATGATTTGAAAAAGTATAAGAATCCAGTAAGAATTCAATAAGTACCTACTTGATACGTGAGTGAAGTCATCTTAGACCATTCAGCCCCAGTTGGACCACAGGCAACTACAACCATTTGAGTGAGCCCAGTGAGACCAGCAGAACCACCCAGCTGAGGCCAACCCAAATGACCTCCACTAGCTTTGTTTTGTAGTAAGGCTTCCTAAAGCCCACTTGACTTCACACTCCAGGATGTCTGGCTCTGGATGACTGACCACACCATGATGGTTATCTGAGTCACTAAGACCTTTGTTTTAATAGTTCTTCTGTGTTTTCTTGTCATTTCTTCATATCTTCCGCTTCTGTTAGATCCCTACCATTTCTGTATCGTGTCCATCCTTGCATGAAATGTTCCCCTGATCTCTCCAATTTTCTTGAAGAGATCTCTAGCTTCCCATTTTATTGTTTTCTTCTGCTTCTTTGCATTGTTCATTTAAGAAGGCCTTCTTATCTCCTCTGGCTATTCTCTGGAACTCTGGATTCGATTGGATGTATCATCCCCTTTCTCCCTTGCCTTTCGCTTCTCTTTTTTCCTGAGCTGTTTGTAAAGCCTTCTCAGACAACCACTTTGCCTTCTTGCATTTCTTTTTCTTGGGGATGGTTTTGGTCACTGCCTTCTATACAGTGTTACAAATCACTGTCCATAGTTCTTCAGGCACTTTGTCTATCAGATCTAATCCCTTGAATCTACTCGTCACCTCCACTGTTTAATCATAAGGGATATAATTTAGGTCATATGTGAATGGCCTAGTGATTTTCCCTACTTTCTTCAATTTAAGCCTGAATTTTGCAATAAGGAGCTGATGATCTGAGCCACAGTCAGCTCCAGATCTTGTTTTTGATGACTGAGTCAAGCTCTCTTCTTCATTTTCGGCTGTAAAGAATATAATCAATCTGATTTCAGTATTGACCATTTGATATCTGTATGTAGAGTCATCTTTTGCGTCATTGGAAAAGGGTGTTTGCCATGACCAGTGTGTTCTCTTGACAAACCCTGTTAGCCTTTGCTCTGCTTCATTTTGTACTCCAGGCCAAATTTGTCTGTTACTCCAGGTATCTCTTGACTTCTTATTTTTAAAATGTTGTTGCATCTAAATGTATTCTTTTTACTTAAAACTGGTTTAGCTTATGGAGAAGTACAGCCACACTGTTGTGGCCAGTTCTTGCCTCTCGAAATTTAATTTCATCCATTTTCAAAACGGCAGAAAATTTGAAATAATAGCATGTTAAACAAACATATACCCTTCTTTCAGATTCACTACTTGTTAATATTTTGCCAGATTTCCTTTATCAGTTTCTCTATACACCTTTACACAAGCAATTCGCACTTTGGGGGGGCTAAATTATCTGAGAATTAGTTGTAAGTATCATGATACTTTAAGCCTTACGTATTTCAACATGTAGTTCCTGAGAACAAAGACATTTCCTACATGAAAGTTATTGCCAACAATAAATTTACTATTAATTCATAAACAGCCCATATTTAAAACGTCCAGATTGTCCCAATTTTGGCCTTTGGACTCATTTTTTCTTATTCAAGATCCAGCCAGTGATCATATGCAGCATTTAGTTGTTATGTCTCTTTAGTCTCTTTTAACCCAAAATGATTCCCCAGATCTCTCTTGGCCTTTCTTTACACTGACATTTTTGAAGAATCTAGGCCTGTTGTTTTGTAAAAAGTCTCTAAATTTGGATTTAGATTCCTCATGATTAGACTCAAGTTAAATGTTTTTGGCAAGGATACTCACAAGTGATGTCATGCCCTTCATCAGAAGTCTTATGGTATAAGCTGGTCCCATCACTGGTGATAAAGCTTGGTTAAGGTGGCATCTACCAGATTTCTCTGTTGTAATGGCCCTCTTTCCCCTTTGTAATTAGTAAGTCTTCTGAGGTGATAGTGTGAGATCACATGACTATCCTGTTGCAATATCCTATTACTCAATAGTAATAAGTTTTATCTGATAAGTTTTATCTGAATCAATTATAAAATTTGTTGGAAAAAGTGATTTTCTAGTTTTACGATTTCTTCTACTTATTAATTGCTTCTCTTTTATATGGTGTAGAGTATGAAGGGCAGTATTATTTGACTCAAACTTTTTTATTAAGTGTGTTATAATCCATTACTGTCATCCCCTGTTATGCTCAAATTGTTTCAGATTTGCCCAGTGGGAATGCCTTCAAGCTTGCTGTTGCATCCTTCTGCCATGATTGCATCAAGTTTAGAGAATGTCCTTGCATTTGGGAACAAAATACTCCAGCCTCAGTTAGCACATTTGCTGCTCCAGATCTGAAATCCACTATTTCCCAAGAAGCCTTGTTTCTTTTCAGTAAAGAATGGTATTTAGAGACCACAGTCTGGGTGCTAGGGGTTTTCACTTGTTCTGGGCCCTTTTTACTTCCTCACTCTCCTAAAGACCTCGTCTTTGTTAATTAGTTCTCAATCATTTCTCTACCCCACCCTTACTTCTTTGCTTTGCTTCTTTGGTATCAAATCCTTGACAAAATGTTGGAAGCTCTGAAGACTGGAAAATGTGAACCTAAATGGTATGACATTTGAAGAGAAACATCTTCATTTTTTCCCCAGTGTGTCCCCTCAAGTTGAAACAGGTTATAACATAACTATGTCAAGGATTATCTATGAAGAAAAGAGCAGGCAGCAGTTTCCCATTCACATCTTTTTCTGCTTGAGGGTAAAGAACTGGAAGAATGTCATCTAATACAAATATGATTTGAATTTTAAACGTCTACGTCTAATTACTACTTATGACTATGGTAAAAATTGATTTTATACACTGTAATTGTATGATCTGAATATGTAATCAAAAATGCAAAGCTTGATGCCTTTGATTTTAATTTCCATAACCGATGCTTCTCAGTTTACATATTTCAGTGGTTTCTGGGTTGAAACACCTTTTTCTAATTAGCAATCAAGATGTGCATAGTAGTTCCAAGACCTTCTTGGGATCTGAACACCCTGCATAATGCATTTTATTCCACATTATGATTATGCTTGGCCCTTTACTGAACTGGTCATTACCTTGATCACAGAAAGATATCCCACAGGGAGTTCTTGAATTCTTAAGTGGCCTAAGATTTGCATCATTCTGGCAGATGAAAGGGTCAAATTTAACCATCAACTGGCAAACATTTTCAGAAGACAAAAGAAAAGAAGTTACAGTTTGTAACAATTGGAACTGTACCCTAATGTTTTAATAAAAAGTTCTTGATTTTTGAAGAATATGAGTTCTTTGAGGACACCACAGAAATCACCACATGGCTGTACAAGACCAAGGACAAGCCATGTGGTCCCTGTCCTGTGAAAACCAAACTGGCCACACCAATACCTCTGTTCAAGATCAACCTTTGTTGTGTTGTTTATCAGCATCCATAAGATACACTGGCAACCACCAGAAATTCAAAGCAATGCTCTGCCAAAAATGGGAAAATGCTGGTTCACTGGGAAGCCTAGTGGTGACTATGACTTTAATTGCTTATGTGCTTTAAATATTTCAGGAGAAACTCTTCCCTCAGGCCAAACAAAACCATGTTCAGGCTTCAAGCCAGCTCTGTAAGACCAGACCCCCAACCCTAGCCCAGCAGCTTCCCCCACCCCAAACCCCTCCATACAGCTCTCCTCATCTCTGGCCCTCTCTTTGGTTCACAACTTTTGGCCACTTCCTGTGTTTTGTCTTTATATTTTTGCTATATTGCTTTTGTCTCCCCAAGTTGATTATGTTTTTGTTTTTTGTTTTGTTTTGCTGTGCCACACAGCATATGGGATCTTAGTTCCTCGACCAGGGATCAAACCTGTGCCCCCTGCAGGGGAAGTGTGATGTCTTAACCACTGGACAAACAGGGAAGTCCCCTTCCCAAGTCAATTATGCAGTCTATCACCAACAATGAAACACATAATATTAGCTTCAATATCTCTACGGCATTCTTTGAAAACAGACTCTTGTTTCTGTGATTGTGATCATTGTTAATTGTGTCTAACTTTCTAAATATAGAAAGTCTGTGTTTGAGTTTTGCACAGACCTAGGGGAAAAAAAAGAGAGAGAAGACTTGCCCTTGAGAGTCTCTTGGACTGCAAGGAGATCCAACCATTCAATCCTCAAGGAAATCAACCCTGAATAATCATTGGAAGGACTGATGCTGAAGATGAAGCTCCAGTACTTTGGCCACCTGATACAAAGAGCCAACTCATTGGAAAAGACCCCCATGCTGGAAAATACTGAAGACAAAAGGAGAAGAGGGCAGCAGAGGATGAGACCATTAGATAGCATCACTGACTCAATGGCCATGAACTTGAGCAAACTCCAGGAGATAGTGAAGGACAGGGAGGCCTGGCATGCTGCAGTCCACGGGGTCACAAAGAGTAGGACATGACTTAGCGACAAAAGGGAAAAAAATAACTCTACAGTTTTAACCCACTGAAATCAACTATGGTTACAATGAAAATCATCATTTATTTCAATTCCTCCTCATTCACCCAGCATAATGCACCCCAATTCTGCTTGCCATAAGAAGCCTGTAGGGAACTGCCATGATACACTAGACAAATAGAAAAAACAATAGAGTGGATATAAGACATTTGAAAAATATAAACCTATCAATTTTCTGTACTTTTTAAACAGAAAAAACACAATCTTTTCAAATGTCCAGGTACATTCAGTTCAGTTCAGTCGCTCAGTCGTGTCTGACTCTTTGCGACCCCATGAATCACAGCACGCCAGGCCTCCCTGTCCATCACCAACTCCCGGAGTTCACTCAGACTCATGGCCATCGAGTTGGTGATGCCATCCAGCCATCTCATCCTCTGTCGTCCCCGTCTCCTCCTGCCCCCAATCCCTCCCAGCATCAGCGTCTTTTCCAATGAGTCAATTCTTCGCATGAGGTGGCCAAAGTACTGGAGTTTCAGCTTTAGCATCATTCCTTCCAAAGAAATCCTAGGGCTGATCTCCTTCAGAATGGACTGGTTGGATTTCCTTGCAGTCCAAGGGACTCTCAAGAGTCTTCTCCAACACCACAGTTCCAAAGCATCAATTCTTCGGCGCTCAGCTTTTTTCAGAGTCCAACTCTCACATCCTTACATGACATATAAAATAATAATTTTATACTAAGCTACAAATAAAACCTAAGTTAATTCCCCAAATAACAGGACACACACTGTTACCACCACAGAGTTAAAAAAAAAAAAAAAAGGATGGGTTAAACCTAAAAACTAAATAAAATCTAATGACTTGTAAACTGAAAGTTATGCTCCTGGTCAAACTGAAACTCAACAAAAGTCACCATCTATAAATAAAGGACAGTAAGAGCAATATCTGTCAAACTTTGTCACATGGACACATAGTCATACTCAGAAAAAATAGCTATCTACACTGAAGAACAAGGCCATGATACTTTATACCTCCTTCCATTAAGAGGCACACTTTGTTTACACAGCCCTTGGACCCAGGTTATCCTCTGACTTACTTTGAGCAATAGAATGTATGGGAGTGATGTGTGAATTCCTGAGCAGGGCAATTCCAATTTTTTCTCTCTAGGAATGCTGCCTCAACAGTGCCGCTTAAGAAAACTTCTGGCCAACTATGGATGAGAGATCATGTGCAGGAGAGCCAAAGGGCCAGCACTAACTTCCCGACACCTGAGTGACGCCATCCTGAACCTTCCATCCCAGCTGACCCACCAGCTGAATACAGCCCCGTAACTGATCCCAAGTGAAATCAGCAGAGGAACCACACAGATAACCTAAAAAAAATCATAAGATACAATAAACTGTTGACATTTTTGAGCCATAAATTTTAGGGTGATTTGTTATGCAGTAATAGATAACAAAGGAAAACTTTGTTTTTATCATAAGTCATGGAATTTTTAAAAAGCTTTTTATTTTACTTATGTATTGTTTATTTACTTTTTTTGGCCGGGCCACATAATTTTCATCAGGGATTGAACCCACATCCTCGATCCTGAAGGCACACAGTCCTAACCACTGGACCAAGAGGAAATTCTTATAAATCACAGAATTTTGAGCTCAACATTATTAAATGAAGCAATTCTAGTGGACAGCTGCTGTTCTGGCCAGAAAGCCAAGTTGGTCCAATCGGTGAATCCCAGAACTTTTCTGGACAATTTCTGGCACTCGGCTTCACCTGGGGGGAAGAAGGCTGGACAGGCCTAGCCTTCCTAAGCTCATAGCAGAGAGCCAGGCTGTTCTCCAGCATGTCTCACTTTTCCTGTCTCACTCCAGGTGGGTCCGGGTGGCCAGGAGATTAAAACCTACTGATTTGCTCAACCCTGAACCCCCTGTGCCCCTGGAGTCGAGAGCAGAGTTCTTATGTCATGAAATGAGCTCAGTATTCATCAAGTATTATTATCTATATTGTTATCATTACCTGGAAAATACATTGCTGCTTTTCTAGGAAACAAAGAGGCGCTCTCCAACTTGTCCCTGACCTTCACTCCCGCTGGGGCCTAGGACACAGGACTTAATTGTGCCCAAAAGTGTAGTGTGAAGTGGGTGGGTTGGGGAGAGATCCTCATTTTTGCTAAAATAATGATTTTAAGACACATATCGGCTAGCTCTAAAATGAGCATTTAGAGCTAGCAGGAAAATAAAGTTTTCTTTTTAAAGTATGCTTATGCTGGCTATCCAGCAGCCAAATACCACTGTCTCTCTCTAGGCTTCCTTCCTGCCGGATCTCCTTACAGACAAGTCTATATCCTAGATGCCTGAGGGCCCTTCAAAAGTACTGCAGCCTCCTAGAGCAGGAAGATGCTAGATGCGCCTGGTTGGGACTGGTGACCAGGGGGTCTCTGGCCCAGCTTCTGCTAGCCTGACCACTGCAGGAGAAGCCCTGAGAAGACGAGCATGAGGCATGCCTCTGCGGGCAACCCAGAAACAATGGTTTGGCCAGAGGAAGGTTAACTCCAGTGTTAAAGAGAGACCTTTTGACATTTCTGTCCCTAGACTCCCCAGTCTCTCCTCCCCATCAGTGTGGACAACCAGGGCTGAGGCACCCAGGATCAAATCAAGGGGGCGCCCTCAGAGCCTGACACTCCGATCTTGGTGAGCTGGGGTTCCCTTCGAAGGGAGGGGACATTGGCTGAGCCCCCTGCCTTCCCACTCAACAGGACAGAGAACCCATTGCTGAAAACGGCACATCACCCACAGTCTTCTGATTTCCATCCACAGAGCGAACATTCACAATGACTCTTTTCAGTGGCCTTGGTTAACCACTGAACACTTCTGGTTTAACCACTCTGGAGAGTGAAAGGTGTTGCCAAAAACCCAGTGTAGTTTCTACCATGCCAATGTCTCTGCTGCAAAGTGGCTGGTAAAGGGCACAGTTCCCAGGTAAGTGGAGTGGGTGCATGCAGTCACGGAGAAATGAGGGGGCTCCCTCTCACTCCCAGTCCATCCCCACCAGCCTTCCCCACCACTTCGGATGCCTGACCAGCAGTCCCAGCCCCTCCCCTCTTCTAGGGCTTGCCAGGGTCCTGGACTGTGGCAAGGAGGCTGCCCAAATGCATTGGACAGTATCCAGAGAAGACCAGGCACTACTCCTGCCTGACCAGCGCAGCTGCCACGTGACTGCTGGGGCCAGGGGCCCTTGCCACAGATCGAAACAGTAACCCCCAGTGGGGTCTGTAGCCTGGCGCGCTCTGGGCTCTTCTATCCAGTGCCCAGAAAGTAAGAGCACCAAGGATCAGATTCTCCTCTTTCATCCTGCATGTGCTTCCCTTTCCAAAGGGACTGGGAGGAGAAAGGAAGACCAGAGAGGGGTTTCCAGGCAGAGGCAGGCAGTGGGAAAGACGGGGATGACCCTCACATCCCAGCCCCTCCCAGGCCTTGACTGCCTAGCCCGCCCCCCCCTTCCCCTTGGGGCCCTGGAGGGAGGGGCAGGCAGGAGACCCACACCAGAGGTCACCACTGCAGGATCAGATCAGGTTCTTGAGCACTAGGGCATTGTCTATAAGGAGGCACCCTTCCAAACTGATATTCTTTGATTTTCAAATAAAAATATAGATAATTTCCAAATTATACAACTTCTTTGGAGGTTTATAATAGCCATTAAAACATAGATTATAAATAGAGTAACTCTGGAGTTCCCTGGTGGTCTAGTGGTTAGGATTGGACGCTTTTACAGCTGTGGCCTGAGTTCTGTCTTTGGTCTGGGGACTGAGACCCACAAGTCAGGTGGCTTGGCCAAAAAGGGGAAGAAAAAAAAATACAGTAACTCATTTGTTTCCAGTGAAGCAGGCCTAGTCCTCACAAAATCGCAACCGAGTGCAAGCAGGGTGGCTGGCTTCACCTCCAGCTGCGCACCCGTGGCTGTCTGTGCTGCTGGTACCGAATGTCAAAGATACACCTAGATCAGTCAGCAAGAAGACGGCTTTCCATTTCTACTCCTGGCTACTGTCCACAGCAGCAGGAGCAACGTTTTTGAGTGGGAACTTGCCCTGATGAAATGGCAGCCTTGCAGGTCACTTACAGGCAGCCGATCCCAGAAGTGACAACCAAATTAAGACACTGCAATCACATCATGTGTTGAAGCAGCAGAAAAGAGAGCTAAAAAGCAGAGGGAATGAGATGGGGCAGGAGAGCACACAGAGATTAGGGCGCTGAAGGTGGCTAGAAGGACCTCGTTGCCTGAGTTCTGGGTTAGGCAATGTTTACATGTTCCATTCACTTAGGGGCATCCACCTTCCCCACTGATGGGGACCAGAGTTGAGGATAGACGGTAGATGCCTGGGGCCTGCACACACACGCTTTATCAGGAGCTACAGGGCTGAGGATGTCTGGCCTAGACTGTGGCTGGTCAGCCGCCCTCTGAGCATCGTGGCTTTTACCTGCACGTGTTGGGCAGAGGACTTGAGGTACTGGAATGAATGTCACCAATAAAGAAGGACGTTGCTTCCAACACAAAGTACAGAAGATAGGTGATTAATTAATGGAACTTACAGAGACCCAGAAATAGGTCCACACACATGTGGTTAAGTTACTTTTTTACAAAGGCACAAACAAAGATAATTTAAAAGACTAAATGATTCTTTTCAACAAAAGAATGGTACTGATAAAACTGGACTGCCCGTCTGGAGAAAAATGAATTTCAATCCTTACTTCATACTATACATAAAAATTAACTGGAAATACAGCTGAGATCTAAATGTAAAAGCTAAACCTATAAAATTACTAGAAGAGAGCATAGGAAAAACCTTTGTGACCTTGATTGGGCCAAGAAGACTTCTTAGACACAAGAGTAAAAACACTAAATATAAAAGAAAAAATTCATAAATTGGACTTCCTCAAAATTAAGTGTCTTCTCTTCAAAAAAAAAAAAAAAAAAACCTGACAAATTACTTGTATCCAGAATATATAAAGAAGTTCCACCAGTCAGTAATAAAAATACAAAAATCCACATTTCTCTTTTTAAATACTTTTTAAAGTTTATTTCTGGCTATTTTGGGTCTTCGCTATTGCATGGGCCTTTGTCTAGTTGCCTCGAGTCGGGGCGGCTCTCTAGTTGTGATGCTCAGGCTTCTCATTGCAGTGGCTTCTCTCCTTGTGGAGTATGGGCTCCAGGGCATGCGAGCTTCAGTAGTTGCGATGCTCGGGCTCAATAGTTGCGGTTCCCGGGCTCTAGAGTGCTGGCTCAGTCCTTTTGGCACACGAACTTACGGACGGAACCCATATCTTCTGCATTGGCAGGCAGATTCTTTACCACTGAGCTACATGGGAAGCCCAACCCACATTTCTAACAGCTTCATTGAGATGTAATTCACATGCCATATAATTCACCCATTTAAAAAATATTTTTACTTATGTATTTCTTTATTTGGCTGCATCAGGTCTTAGTTGCAGGATGTGGAGTCTTCGGTGAGTCATGCAGGGTCTTTTGCTGTGGCGCACACATTCTCTAGAGGTGGTGTTCAGGCTTAGTTGCTCTGGGACATGCGAGATCCTAGTTCCCTGACCAGGGATCAAACCCACATCCTCTGCATTGCAAGGCAATTCTTAACCACTGGACCACCACAGAAGTCCCCAGCTCACCCATTTAAAAATGTATAATTCAATGGCTTTTAGTATATTCACAAAACTGTGCATCTGCCCTCACAGTCAATTCTAAAGCATGTTTCTCACTCCAGAAGGAAATCTTGATCATCTTAGCTGTCCACCCTCTCACCCACCTACACCCCACACACAGCCTCTCTGAGTCTAGACAACCACTAACCTACTTACTATGCCTACAGTTTTTGGTATTCTGGATATTTCACATACATAGCATTAGACAACATGTGGGCTTTTGCGTCTGGCTTCTTTCACTTAGCGTGTTTTCAAGCATCATCCATGTGGCAGCATGCATTAGTACTTCATTCCTTTTGTTACCAGATAATATTCCATGGTATGGATATATCACATTTTACTTATTCATTCATCAGTTGATGAACATTTGGGAAGTTTTCACAACTTAATTTTTAAAAATGGGCAGAGACTTGAAGAGACACTTAATTGAAGAAAATATACCAATGATCCACAAGCACAAGAAAAGGTGCTCAATAGCATTAGTCATTGTTGTTTAGTCGCTCGGTCACGTTCCATTCTTTCGCAACCCCATGGACTGTAGCCCGCCAGGCTCCTGTGTCCATGGGATTTCCCAGGCAAGAATTCTGGAGTGGGTTGTCATCTCCTTTTCCAGGGGATCTTCCTGACCCAGAGATGGGACCTACATCTCCAGCATTGGCAGGCAGACTCTTTACCACTGACCCACCAGGGAAACTCATCATTAGTCATTAGGGAAATGCAAATTAAAGTCACAATGTGGTACCTATACACACATACTCAAATGGTTAAAATTTTAAAACACTGACAATCCCAGGTGTTCGTGAAGATATCAATCAAATGGAGCTGTCAGCCTGCCAGCTGGAATGTAGAATGGTGCAATCACTTTGAAAGACAATTTAGCAGTTTTTGATAAAGATATACTTATAGCAATTCCAGCAATGCCATTCTTGGGTATTTAACAAGAGAAATGAAAATATGTCCGCACAAGGAGTTGTACACAAATGTTCATCACAGCATTACTTGTAGTAACTGGAAACTAGAAACAACCCAAACATACATCAGCGAATGAATGGATAAATAAATTGGTACATCCATATTATGGAAGACTGAATCACACATTGTGAAAACCTTATGTTTAGCAAAATAATTCAGGCAAAAATAGTTCATACAGTGTGGTTCTGTTTGTATGAACTTCAAGAACTAACAATACAAATCTATAGTGATTAAGATCAGATCAATGGTTGTTTAGAGCTGAGAGTGGGGGTGGCATAGACTAGAAAGGGGCATAAGTGGTGAGTGATGTGCTGGAGAAGGCTTCTACCAGCTCACAAGAGCCCACTGTTAAATTTTCAAGAGTTCTGGAAGCCAGTTGTTAAACACAGGCATTACTTAAAAATTAAATTAGACAAAATTCCAATTAAATACATTATATGAAAAACAAAGAAAATATATATTCAAATCTTCTTTCTTCCCAGTTGTTTTATTGCATTTTACTGTTATCTAGGATTCTAAAGCAATTAATAGTATCATGTCTGCATGGTTGAAATGCTGTGGAATGGTGTTCCTCATATAGAAGACCCAACTCCACATTCAGTAATATAATGTTGGCAGCTTGAAATCAGCCGTGGTGGGAATGTTGGAAACTGGCAAACATTAAAATCAAGCCTTGAGTTGTTTTTTATCTCAACAAAAGTGATGGGAAAATGCTAATAATGCCAATTAAATTTAAAAGTGAGTAGTAACGGAGGAGCCTGGAAGGCTGCAGTCCATGGGGTCGCTGAGGGTTGGATACGACTGAGCGACCTCACTTTCACTTTTCACTTTCATGCACTGGAGAAGGAAATGGCAACCCACTCCAGCGTTCTTGCCTGGAGAATCCCAGGGACGGGGGAGCCTGGTGGGCTGCCGTCTATGGGGTCGCACAGAATTGAACACGACTAAAGTGACTTAGCAGCAGCAGCAGTGCATATTTGATTCAGGAATCTCATTCCTGGGCACATAACTGGAAAAGATGAAAACTCTAAGTCAAAAAGATACATGCATCTCAGTGTTCGCTGCAGCATTATTTATAGCCCACACATGGAAGCAACCTAAATGTCCATTGACAGGAGAATGGTTAAAGAAGTTATAGTGTATGTGTATATATATAGATAGATAGGCAGATTAGGAATATTGCTCAGCCATAAAAGAGAATAAAATAATACCATTTGGAGCAGGGATTGGGCCATGGCCGGATGGAGGTGTGTATCTGGAAAGCCACCGAGAGCCACCCAGAAAAACGCACAATGAAGGCATGGAGGGAGGCAGGGCTTAGGGCTGTCCAGGAACAGTGCTGTGCCACAGGGCTTGAAATCGTTTCATGGCCCTGGCACTCTCTGCTTACTCATTCCCATTGGAAGCTTCCAGACTGTTGGGTTTTTATTCACAATCCACATGGTCTTGCAGGCAAGGGCCACTGGCTCGCCATGCCCACCCCATTGGTACTTCCCCATACCCCTCATTCTACCCAGAGGACTGTCACCCTAGCTATGTGCTGGAGTCAGCTCCTACTGGCTTGCAAGGGTCAAATATTACACTTTCAGAAAATCCGCTAGCTGGTTGTTAAACATAGTCGTTACGAAAATTAAATGATATGAGCTTAAAATTGAATAAATTGGATTCAAATACAAAGGTAATATATATCCCAAACATCATTCCTCGTTATCTTATTCTGTAATGGCGTATTGACTTCTTTGCTCTTGAGGGTTTTTGTTTTTTAATTTTTTTTGGCTGCATCAAGTCTTAGGTGTGGCCCTTGAGATCTTCATTGCAACACAAGGGCTTAGTTGCCCCACAGCATGTGAGATCTTAGTTCCCAGACCAGGGATCAACTCCATGTCCCCTGCATTGGAAGGTGGATTCTTAACCACTGGACCATCGGGAAGTCCCTGCACTTGAGGTTTTTTGCATCTGTTGTAGCTCAGTGTTGGGAAGACAACATAATGGGGTGTTAGTGGACATCTCTTCCCGATTCAACTCTGTTTGAACAGAGTTGTTGGACAGCGTGTGGGACCTCACGTTGGCAGCCTGAAACTGGTCACATGGGAGCACTGACACCACCGAAAGCGGCAAATGTGACTAATCAGGGTGCCTTTTGCTTGGTTTGGTTGAAGAGCCCTTGATACAACAAGCATGCTGATTCCAGCATATCCCCCCGGGACTGGAGCAGGTTGAACAGCTGGTAATCCGGTGAGCAGCAAAGATGCTTCCAGTGGATGGTCTGAACAGACACTGGGAGGTAGCAAGAGGTAGCAAAGAGCAAAGAGAAATAAAGGTTGGTTTCTCCTGAGGCCTCTCTCCTTGTTGGCAGGTGGTCTTCGTCTCCCTGCATCTTCACATGGTCTCCCCCTGTGTGTATCTGTGTCCTAGTCTCTTCTTTCAAGGACACCATTCATATTGGACTCAGGCCCATCCCAATGACCTCATTCTCCTCTTTAAAGGCCCCGTCTCCAAATACAGTCACATTCTGAGGCATTAGGGGTTAGAATTTCAATATATGAACTTCTGGAGGACACAATTCAGCTTATAAGAGCCAGGAATTTCTGAGGAGGCTTGGGAGACAGGGCTGAGCCCTGGAAGGCTGATCAAGAACAGCCCCAGGACAAAGACACTGAAGAACTCTCTTCTGAGGGCAAGCACTGCATCTTATCTGTTTTTGTTTCCCAAATGTCCAGCACAAGGGCTGGCACTTAGTAGGGTTTTTATAAAAATGTTTTTGAATGAGTGAGTGAATGGATGAATGAATGAATGAGCATGTTGCTAGAAAAGATATCCCCTTCTCAGGACCATTTTTATAAACAGGTGAGAGTCTTTCCAGTTTAATTTAAGGGCAGGTAAGGGTCTTCCCTGGTGGCTCAGATGGTAAAGAATCTGCCTGCAATGGAGGAGACCTGGGTTGGATCCCTGGGTTGAGAAGATCCCCTGGAGAACAAAATGGCTACCCACTCCAGTATTCTTGCCTAGAGAATCCCATGGACAGAGGAGCCCGGTGGGCTACAGTCCATGGGGTCACAAAGTGTTGGACATGACTGAGTGACTAACACTTTTACTTTCTTTCAAGGGTCTTCTTGTTTCCTTTGAGGTTGGTTCTCTTTGGACAGGCAGGTGAGAACTAGGACCAAACTTCATCTTGGCCCCCAATTCAGCATCCACTGTCTGCATCAACACCCCCCACCCCGCTCCAGAAGCAGGGTTGGAAACCTAGAATTCCCTGAAAACCAGAGAGCATGTACACAGCCTGGGAGGGAAAAGATGTATTGGCACCAAACTACAGAGAAAGCAAAACAACATCAGGATTAGCACACTGGGTGGAACATAATATGTCAACTAGTTTCCATGCCTGTATTGTCATTTGTTACAAATATGTATTCATATATTATCATAACGTGACACGGTAGTGTATTTCTATTTTTTCTTTTTACTTTTTATATAGTAGAGTCTCCAAAAGTAAAGGCTTCTGGGGCTTGGGAGGCTCTTAAACTGGCCCTGTGCCTATTAGCTTTCCAGCTAGGAGAAGGAAGTCCGAGTTGGGGTAACAGCACAGTTGCCCTGTGGCATGGAGACCATCCTTAGAACAAGGCTTCCATCCCAGCAAGTGGCCACAAAAGCTCCGCTGGAGCTGCTTCTGAAGTAAAAAACTCCACGACTGGTTTCAAGTCAGAAACTCTTTCCTAAACATTTCCTGTGGTCCCCCTTTCCCACCAGGCACAGATGACAGCTGTCATCGTAAAGGATACAGGACCCGAGGCTTTATTTCCTCCTGAGAGTGGTTTCAGAACTTAGGTCAGCTGCTCTGGGAGGGAAATGAGGAAGAATGCGAACATGTTTCTTTTTCCCAGAAAGAGCATGGAGTGAGGAACAAGGATGGTGTGACTTTGCCCTAAGAGTAAGCCTTGTGGGTCCTGACATCTGACACTGTGCCTTTAACAGTCACCTGGGAAGGAGTTTGAAAAAAAAAAAAAAGGAATATTCTGGTACTGTATGCAATTGTATGTACAACAGGCCTGCTCTGAGCAGAGAAGATTCTATATCTATTACTTAGAAACAGATGAGAAGGTGAATCAGCAGCTGCTAGACAATCAGATGAACCGCACTCTGCTGTATTTCAAGCCTCTTTTCCTTCTGCCCCTCACATCTCCTAATTGTCAGTGAGCTCTGTGGTACCCTTCCATGACCTGTCTGATCAACTGCAGGGTCATGGCTAGTAAACTGATATAAAAGAGCTTATTACGACATACCCTTTAAGTGTATGATAATACGCAATTCAACACAGCGTAACAACAGTTCAGAAGCCCAGGCTCACACTGTGGCTTTCTCCCGGCAAATCAGGGCATATGGTACCATAAATGGAGCAGGAATTTACAGCAACAGAGATGTACAAGGCACAGTAAGTAAAGCTTCATCTGTAAGGACACACTGAGTGGCAAAAAAAAAAAAAACAGTTATCGTATTTTCTACTCTGTATTCTGATGAGAAACTCAATCCCTTTCAGTAGAGTATGGGCTCCCTCTGCTGCTGACAGGAGATATCAAGACTCGGTGACTCAGGAATCCTGGGGCACCTGAGCAGAGTAGGTGGCCAGTCCTGGGAGGAGAAGGATGGGGCTGAATATTCAGATGAACAGACTTGTTACTGTAGGCTCTGCCTCTGTGGAATACTGTGACTATCTGTGCTGCTACTACAAGTGATGGAAAACAGAAGGAAGACCTGTCCACACCACCTGTGTCCATCCTGAAATATGTCACAGCAGTGGTGCTGAGAGGCAGCCCCCTGAGGGGCGACCCTCCCCTCCCTCCTCCTCCTCCCCTTCCTTCTTTCTCCTCATCTTCTTCCTCTCCTTCTTCCTCTTTCTCTGCCCTCTCTCTCCTTCCCCTTCTTCTTTTTTAAAGAAATTATTTATTTATCTTGGCTGTGCTGGGTCTTCGTTGCTGTTCGCAGGCTTTCTCTAGTTATGGAGAGTGGCGCTCCTCTCTAGCTGCGGTGCTCAGCCTTCTCATGGCAGGGGCTTCTCTTGTTTGCAGAGCACAGGCTCCGTCTGCGTCTGCGTGAAGTTCAGCACTTGCAGAGCATGCGCTCAGTGGTCGCCACTCCCTGCTCTAGTGCACAGGTTCAGTAGCTGTGGTGCATGGGCTTAGCTGCTCTTCAGCATGTGGAATCTTCCCGGACCAGGGATCAAACTCATGTCCCTGCATTGGCAGACAGATTCTTAATCACTATGCTGCCAGGGAAGTCTGTCTTCTTCCTCCTAGTCCTCTTCCTCTCCTCTCCTTCTTTCCTCCCTCTCCTTCTCTCCCTCCCTCCCTCTCCCCGATCTCTTTCCTTCTTTTACCTTCCAGACAGCCACAGTCAGAAGCTATACATTCGCTACTGGGCAAGAGGGCCATGGGGAAACTGCTAGCTCTCTGGGTGATACATGATCACCTACTCTCACCTGCAGCCTGCAGGGAAGAATGTTCAATTACATTTGATGGTGTCCTCGGAAATACACATTTATCTCTCATATCACTAATTTCAACACGCAAAGCATTTATTCACTGCTTCATTTAACTAAAATGTCTCCAACAGTTGGACCATCTTTGACTTTAATCTACTTTGTTTCACTTTTTCTCTTTCATATTCAGTGCTCCCATTTCATTTAGCTTATGAAATGGCAACCCACTCCAGCATTCTTGCCTGGAGAATCCCACAGACAAAGGAGCCTGCTGGACTACAGTCCATGGGGTCACAAAGAGTCGGCTGAGCGACTGAGCGACTAAATAGCAACAACGATGTTTTGCAATTTCTCCGTCTCTTTTTTTTAAAATGTTCTTCTCAAGCCTTTATCAAGCATAGTATTAATAGAAAAGCTTTTGTATACATATATAGGAAAATAGTATGTATTATATGTATGTTTTCAGTTCAGTCGCTCAGTCGTGTCTGACTCTTTGCGACCCCATGGAGAATCCCATGGACAGAGGAGCCTGGAGGGCTACAGTCCATGGGGTCGCAGAGTCAGACACATCTGAAGCAACTTCGCAAGCATGCATGCCATTTTCTGCGAGGACAAACAATGGAGGGAGACAAGATTCTCAAGGTGTAGTCAGGATTTGTTTTGGGCGTGATGAATTTCAGACGCTTCGTCAATATCCTCATGATGAGGTGGGGTGGGTGGATGGATGTCCTACATTGAGTTCCAAGAAACAGTGGGCTGGAGATAGGATTTGGGAATCACTACCTAGAGCCAGACATCCTGGAATGTGAAGTCAAGTGGGCCTTAGGAAGCATCACTACGAACAAAGCTAGTGGAGGTGATGGAATTCCAGTGGAGCTATTTCAAATCCCAAAAGATGATCCCGTGAAAGTGCTGCAGTCAATATGCCAGCAAATTTGGAAAACTCAGCAGTGGCCACAGGACTGGAAAAGGTCAGTTTTCATTCCAGTCCCAAAGAAAGGCAATGCCAAAAAATGTTCAAACTACCGCACAATTGCACTCATCTAACACACTAGTAAAGTGATGCTCAAAATTCTCCAAGCCAGGTTTCAGCAATATGTGAACCGTGAACTTCCAGATGTTCAAGCTGGTTTTAGAAAAGGCAGAGGTACCAGAGGTTCAAATTGCCAACATCCCCTGGATCATTGAAAAAGCAAGAGAGTTCCAGAAAAACATCTATTTCTGCTTTATTGACAATGCCAAAGCCCTTGACTGTGTGGATCACAATAAACTGTGGAAAATTCTGAAAGAGATGGGAATACCAGACCACCTGAACTGCCTCTTGAGAAATCTGTATGCAGGTCAGGAAGCAACAGTTAGAACTGGACATGGAACAGACTGGTTCCAAATAGGAAAAGGAGTACATCAAGGCTGTATATTGTTACCCTGCTTATTTAACTTCTATGCAGAGTACATCATGAGAAACGCTAGGCTGGATGAAGCACAAGCTGGAATCAAGATTGTTGGGAGAATTATCAATGACTTCAGATATGCAGATGACACCACCCTTATGGCAGAAAGTGAAGAAGAACTAAAGAGCCTCTTGATGAAAGTGAAAGAGCAAAGTGAAAAAGTTGGCTTAAAGCTCAACATTCAGAAAACTAAGATCATGGCATCTAGTCCCATCACTTCATGGCAAATAGATGTGGAAACGGTGGCTGACTTTATTTTTCTGGGCTCCAAAATCACTGCAGATGGAGACTGCAGCATGAAATTAAAAGACGCTTACTCCTTTGAAAGAAAGTTATGACTAACCTAGACAGCATATTAAAAAGCAGAGACATTACTTTGTCAACAAAGGTCCGTCTAGTCAAGGCTATGGTTTTTCCAGTGGTCGTGTAGAATGTGAGAGTTGGTTTATAAAGAAAGCTGAGCGCTGAAGAACTGATGCTTTTGAACTGTGGTATTGGAGAGGAATCTTGAGAGTCCCTTGGACTGCAAGGAGATCCAACCAGTCCATCCCAAAGGAGATCAGTCCTGGGTGTCCTTTGGAAGGACTGATGTTGAAGCTGAAACTTCAATACTTTGGCCACCTGCTGTGAAGAGCTGACTCATTTGAAAAGACCCTGATGCTGGAAAAGATTTAAGGCAGGAGGAGAAGGGGACAAAAGAGGATGAGATGGTTGGATGGCATCACTGACTCAATGGACATGGGTTTGGGTAGACTCCAGCAGTTGGTGATGGACAGGGAGGCCTGGTGTGCTACGGTTCATGGGGTGGCAAAGAGTCGGACACGACTGAGTGACTGAACTGAACTGAATGTATAGGTGGCACTGGACGAGATTGCCAGGGAGAGAATTTTAAAAGCCTGGGACAGGAGACTTCCCCGGTGGTCCAGAAATCATCTTTCAATGCAGGGGGCACAGTTTGGATTGCTGGTCAGGAAACTAAGATCCTAGGTGTCATGGGGAAACTAGAGAGCCTGCTGCTGCAAATGGAGAAAGCCCTCGTGCCACAATGAAGACCCAGCACAGCCAAAATAAATAAGTAAAAACTTATAAACATTAAAAAAGTAAAGACAAAAAAGGAGCCTGGGGCAGAGCCCTGGAGTAACTCCCAGATTAAGTCAGGAGGAGGAACAGCCAGTACCCACAAAGGGGAAGTAAGAGAAAACCAGGAAGCCCAGGGGCAAGTATTTCAAGGAGGAGCCAGAGATCAACATTGCTGCTGATGAATTGGAGTTATGCAGTAACCTTGAACACATCTAAGTGCTGATGAATTGGAGTTATGCGGTAACCCTGAACACAGCAGTTTCAGAAAATCCTGCCTGGAACAGTTCAGGAGAAAGAAGAAACAGCAAATACAAACGACTTTTTTGGAGTTCTGCTATAAAGGAGAAGGATAAAATAGGCTGTAGTAGAAGGGGGTTTGTAGCATGATGACAAGTGTTTTGTACTGTTTTCTTTTAATTGTGATAAAATACACATAAAATTTACCATCTTAACCATTTTTCCATAGCCAGTTCAGCAGTGTTAAGCACATTCACGTTGTTGTGTAACCAATCTCCAGACTTCATCTTGCAAAACTTGAACCTTGTACCCGTTACACAACTCTCCATTCCCCACTCCTCCAAGACCCTGGAAACCACCATTCCATTCATACTTTCTGTCTCTATGAATTTGACTACTCTGGTATATTAGTCTGCTAAGGTTGCCATAATGAATTTCCACAGAGGGGGATGGCTTAAACAACAGGAATCTATTTTTTCACAGTCCTGAAGCCTACAAGTTCAAGAGCAAGTACTGGAAGGTTTGGTTTCTCCTGAGACCCCTGTCTGTGGCTTGCAGATGGCCACTGCCTCACTGTGCCCTCACATGGCCTCACCACGTGCATCATCTTCTTATAAAGACACTAATCATACTGTATTAGGGCTCCACCCATAATTACTTCTTTAAAGAACTTATCTCCAGGGAACTCTCTGGTGGTCCAGTGATTAAGAATCTGCTTTGCAATGGAGGGGATGTAGGTTTGATCCCTGGTCAAAGAAGTAAGATCCCAATGCTGCAGAGCAACTGAGCTGGCACGTGCTACAATGAAAGATCCCAGACGCAGCAGCTAAGACCTGACACGGTCCAATAAATACATAAAATGTTTTTAAAAACGCCCTATCTCAAAAGCAAGCCACCTTGAGGGTTATGGCTTCAACATATGAATTTACGGTCGAAAAAATTTAATCCACAGCATCTAAGTGCTTCATATAAGTGAAATCATACAGTATTTATCTTTTTGTAACCGGCTTGCTTCACTCAGCGTAATATCTTCAAGGTTCATCTATGTTGTAGCACCTGTTCCAATTTCCTTCCTTTTTTAATGCTGAATATATTTAATTTTAAATCTATAGCACATCTTGCTCATCCATTCATTCATTCACCAGTGGCTGAATGGACTGCTTCCACCTTATGGCTATTGGGAATAACGATGCTGTAAACATGAGAGTACAAGTATCTCTTCAAGACCTTGTTTTCCATTTCACTGAGTATAGATCCAGAAGCGTATCACTAGATCATATGGGAATGAATGCTATGCGTAATTTTTTGAGAAACCAATCACAGCAACTACATCATTTTATATTCCCAAAGACAGGGCACAAAGGTTCCAGTTTTTCCACATTCTCCTCAACACTTGCTATTTTCTGGGGTTTGTCTTTTGATAGTAATCATTTTCATGAGTGTGAGGTGGTATCTCACTGTGGTTTTGATTTTTTTTAGTAGAAGTCGGAGAAGGCAATGGCACCCCACTCCAGGTCTCTTCCCTGACAAATCCCATGGACGGAGGAGCCTGGTAGGCTGCAGTCCATGGGGTCGCTGAGGGTCAGACACAACTGAGCGACTTCACTTTCACTTTTCACTTTCATGCACTGGAGAAGGAAATGGCAACCCACTCCAGTGTTCTTGCCTGGAAAATCCCAGGGATGGGGGAGCCTGGTGGGCTGCCGTCTATGGGGTCTCACAGAGTTGAACATGACTGAAGTGACTTAGCAGCAGCAGCAGCAGCACAGTTGATTTACAATGTCATGTCAGTTTCAGGTATACATCAAAGTGACTCAGATATTATATATATATGAATATTCCCATATACACACATACACTTTTCCAGATTCTTTTCCATTATAGCTTATTATAAGATATTGAATATAGTTCCCTGTCACTGTGGTTTTGATTTGCCTTTCCCTAGCAATTAGTGACGGTGAGCATCTCTTCACGTGCTTGTTGGTTATTTGTATACCTTCTTCGTAGGAATGTATATTTAAGTCCTTTGCACATTTTGAATGGGGTTGTTTGCTTCGTTGGTAAATGGCAGGAGTTCTCTATATTCCAGACATCAACCTCTTATTAGATATATCATTTGCAAATATTTCCTCCCATTCTGTAAGTTGCCTTTTCTTTAAGTTGATAGTGTTCATGGGCTACATGTACGTTTTTAATTTTGATAAAGTCCAGTATATCTATTTTTTATTTTTGTTCCCTTTTGGCATCATATCCAGGAAATCAATACCAAATCCAATATCAATTTACATTTTTTTATTTTAAAAAGCAATTTGAGATACTAAGAGTAGAGAAAATATGTGGTCAATGAAACAGGGATTTAAAAGTTTTATTAATTGAAACAAAGGTTATTTAATCCACATAGAAAATGCATATTTAACTATGAACTCTTACAAGATAAATAAGAGTACAAAACTGTTACAAAAAACAATGAGAAATCTATAGAAACACAGTAGTATATGGTAAGAACTTCAAATAATTCATTAGTCTTTGATAGATCTGGTATATAAAAAAACTAATAGGTATATAGAAGATATAAATAGCTTTATGCTGTGTATGTATTAAACTTGTCTACTAACAATAAAGGGTGTGTCTTTTCCAGTTCCACAAAATATTTTAAAAATTAGCTAATTTTTTACAAATAATGCAATGAAAAAAACTCTGGAGTTTGATACAAGCTCACATTCCCTGACTCAAGTGCAATTTTTTTTTTTAAATTTAAGAGTTAAACGTTTTTAGAATTCAAACACTTGAAGTTTTACAGTTTTCTGGTGGTCCACTGTATTATTCAACAAACATTTCCAGCTTTCCATTTTCTAGGCACAGAAAACTGTGCTTTTCTGTAAAAAAGTATGATTGTACTTCTTCACCCCTTTGATGTTAAGAATAGTCAAATGATATTCTTTGGTCGGTGCAATATTTAGAGAAATGATAAGTATCATTTCTGGGTGGAAACTTAAAGGAACAGTACACAATTCTCTAAGTTATCTCTGCCACAGTGAGATGGCAGCTGTTCTGTTAGCCTGGGTCTCAGAGTGGGGAGACCTGGAGCAGAGCCCCTAGTCAACCTCGGTGAGCAAGAAATAAGCCTCTGTTGTTTCAAGCTGTTAATATTTTGAGAATTTTGTTACTACAACATAGCATCCTGTCTGACACAGGCCTCTTAAATAACTTCTCAACCAAAAAGATCAAAGGCTTCCCAGTTGGCACAGTGGTAGAGAATCCGCTCAACAATGCAGGAGACACAGGTTTGATCCTTGGGTAGGGAAGAAACCCTGGAGGAGGAAATGGCAATCGACTCCAGTATTCTCACCTAGGGAATCTTATGGACAGAGGCGCCTGGTGGGCTACAGTCCATGGGGTCACAATAGTCAGACACAATTTAGCAACTAAATAATAACAAAAAGATCAAAACTGCACGTTGGAGGCAAGAAAACAAGTGCTATTTTCACAACGATGATTGACCATTCAGTCTCCCCAACCCTGCCCCACCGGCTACCACCACCACCAAGATCCTGCAAAGGGGCTTCCCTGAGAGCTCAGTTGGTAAAGAATCCACCTGCAATGCAGGAGACCCCAGGTTGATTCCTGGGTCGGGAAGAGCCGCTGGAGAAGGGAAAGGCTACTCACTCCAGTATTCTTGGGCCTCCTTGCAGCTCATCTGGTAAAGAACCTGCCTGCAATGTGGGAGACCTGGGTTCGATCCCTCGGTTGGGAAGATCCCCTGGAGAAGGGAAAGGCTACTCACTCCAGTAGTGTGGCCTGGAGAATTCCATGGACTGTATAGTCCATGGTGTTGCAAAGAGTTGGACGCGACTTTCACTTTCTTCCTTTCTTTTCAAGACCCTACAGAAATGGTAGTAAAGGACTAAAATGGGAATAAATCACCAGGAAGTTGTCCATCAGTAGAAGAAAGCTGTAAAAAAAATTGTGAGACTGTGTCAAGCTGATATAGTAGTAACAACAGATGACTCATCACAAGGAGGTTGCTGATCTTCCCAACAGAATTCCAGAGAGGCAGAAGACAGAGGACACAAGACTGGGCCAAAAACACAGAGGTTATTCAAAAGGCTCTGTCTTAAACAGTCCAGTCCTTACCTCTACCCTTGATCAGAATGCACAATCAACTCTGCAAGTGAAACATCTGACAGTTCTTACAGCAAGAAATTTAATAACAAAGAAGAAGTAACGGGAGGAGGAGGAGGAAGAAAAAGAAAGAAGGAAAGAGAAGAAGGAAGGGAGGAAAAGACAGAAAGAGAGACAGATATGTGTATTAATTTGCTAAGGGCTGCCATAAGAAAGTACCACAAGCAAGAAGGGAAAAAACCTCCAGAGGAAAGAGAACTAACTCAGGAAACAGAAGCGAGTTTAAACTTTTTTCTAATTATTATCATAACTATACTCAGGAAGTTTTGCATTCAAAATCTAGAACAAGCTACTAAGTAAATGGCACAATCAGAGAACAAGAAAGCGCTCTTAGGACTTTCCCTGGTGATCCAGTGGTTAAGAATCTAACTTGCAAAAAAAAAAAAAAAGAATCCACCTTGCAATGCAGGGGCCCGAGGTTCAGTGCCTCGGAGTAACTGAGCCCATGTGCCACAACTACTGAGCCTGTGCGCCACAGCTAGAGAAGCCCGTGCACTGCAACAAAGACCAAGTGTGGCCAAAATATTTAAACAGGTGGGAGGGAGACTGGTATAAAGTGGAAATATGATGCTGAGGTAGATTGAATAGAAGGTTCAGAAGATAAAACAGAAAAAATCTTCCAGAAAGCAGAGCTAGAAGATCGTGAGGTGGAAGACATGAAAAAGACACAGAAGCTGTATTGGGGAAGTCCAGTTTTATAAGCAATCTAGACAGACAAAGATAGCAATCAGAAGAGAAACATTATCAAATGAACAATACAATAAAAGCTCCCAAAGTTAAAGTTACAAGTTTTCAGACAGAAAGAATCTATGAAGCAAATAGTATAAGGACTTTTAAAAGTATATCCACTATTCTGGTCTGGGGACTCTCCAGGCAAGAATACTGGAATGAGCTGTCATGCCCTTCTCCAGAGAATCTTCTCAACCCAGGGACCAAACCCAGGTCTCTCACACTCCAGGAGGATTCTTTACCAAAGGCACTCCCAATTTCCCTGAGCCACCAGGGAAGCCCTTTACTATATATATATATATATATATATATATATATATATTTTGCTGCATCAGCTCTTAGTTGCTCTCAGGCTTCTCTACTTGTAGCATACTGAGAGAGTTATTTCCTAGGCAGGTTGATAGGGAGTCTAGGGGTCCCCAAGGAGAGAAGGGTCTGGAATTCTCAAGGAGGAAGAAAGGACAAACTTTTTTCTTTCTCCACATTCCTTAGGATTATATAACAATAATGTATCCTGCCTAAGGACAGTCTTTGGATTCGACCTTCTGTTATCTTAAAATGTTAATTATGGGAGTAGACCTGGTCTTTACAAGGATGTATCTTGCCTGATGACAGTGTTATCTTAAAATGTAAATTATGGGAGTGGGTCTGATGAGGTCTTTACAACCTCCAGACATTCTTTGGATTATATAACCTCATTGTTAACACTAGCAAGGGGGTACTCTTTCTGCCTCCTTCTGATGCCTATGTCAGAAGCTTTCTGCCCCCTTCACAAAAGCCTCAAGCCTCGTCTCTGGATTGAGCTTTCTCTATCTCCTTTATACTTTAATAAAACTTTATTTCACAAAAGCTCTGAGTGATCAAGCCTCGTCTCTGGATTGAATTCTTCTCCTCCAGGGGCCAAGAATCCCGGTGTATTCGCGTGATTCAACAACAACCTTTCAATACGGGCTGGCAGCATGTAGGATCTTAGTTCCCCAACCAGGGATCAAATTGGCATCCTTTGCATCGGAAGGCAGATTCTTAACCCCTAGACCACCAGGGAAGTCCCCCACAAAGACGTTTTAAAGACCCACATGTTTGCAAAATTTTAGAACATTGGGCAAAAAAGAAAAATATTCTAAAAGCTTCCAGAAGGAAAAAAATATATGAAGGAACAAAATTAAGATTTTATTATCACCAACACCAAATGTGAGAAAACAGATGAGACCCATCAATACCTTCAAAGAGACTGAGTAATAAATACAATTGAATCATGGACTGACAAGAAAACAAGCAGTTGTGGTGAAGTTTATTTGAACAATTAGCAACAACAGTGGGTTGTACATCAATTAGATAATGCCATTTTATCTACATTAATTTATTGAGTGTAATAATTGTAGGTGTGCATGAGAATGTGTTTTTCATAGGCTACATATACTTAGGGGTGAAGTGACACGCTACCTGAAAGTTACATTCAAATGGTTTAGAAAAACTGTGTCTGTGTATGCACATTTGTGTGTGTGTGTGTGTGTGTGTGTATGCATGCACAGCACATGTGTATAGACAGATACAGCAAACGTGGCAAAATCTTAATGATTAGTGGAGCTATGTGAAGGACATACAAGTGTTCTTTCTACCATTCCTTCCATTTTTTTTTAAGATTTATTGTTTTCCAAAATGCAAAGTTAAGGAATTTCAAAAATACAATGAATACATAACAAAGTTGTAAAGGAAAATGGCACATATACACAATGGAATATTACTCGGCCATTAAAAAGAATACATTTGAATCAGTTCTAATGAGGTGGATGAAACTGGAGCCTATCATACAGAGTGAAAATGGCAAATAATTTAAATTTTTTTAATTTAAAATAATTCAGACAGAAAACTCTTTTGTCTATAAGTTTATAATCAACCAAGCAATTAAAGTATAAGATAAATATTCAGACATGCAAGGACATAGAAATCTTACCTACTAGCTTTTTTTCTTAGAAATTTACTTGAAAATGTGGAACACCAGGGAAATCCTAAATTCTATTTGTTTATGGCTATGCTGGGCTCTCGTTGCTGCACTCAGGGTTTCTCTAGTTGAGATCAGTGGGGGCTTTCTCTAGTTGAGGCAAGATGAGGGAACGTCCCTGGTGGTCTAGTGGTTGACAATGTACCTACCAGTGTAGGGGACAGGTTTGATCCCTAGTCTGGGAAGATTCCACATGCTGAAGGGCAGCTAAGCCCATGTGCCACAACTAGTGAAGCCTGTGCACCCCAGAACCCAGGGTCTACAACAAGAGAAGCCACGGAAATGAGAAGCTTGTGCATCGCAACCAGGGAGTAGCCCCCACTTACCTCAACTAGAGAAAGCCTGAGTGCAGCAATGAGAACCCAGCATGAAAGTGAAAGCGAAGTCGCTCAGTCGTGTCTGACTCTTTGTGACCCCATGGACTGTAGCCTACCAGGCTCCTCTGTCCATGGGATTTTCCAGGCAATAGTACTGGAGTGGACTGCCATTTCCTTCTCCAGCGGATCTTCCCGACCCAGGGATTGAACCCAGGTCTCCCACATTGTAGACAGATGCTTTACTGTCTGAGCCACCAGGGTAGCCATAAATAAATAAATCGAATTTAGGATTTCCCTGGTGGTCCAGTGGTTAAGAATCTGCCTGCCAGTGCGGGACCCAGTATAGCCATAAACAAATAAACAACTAGAATGTAGGACTTCTCTGGTGGTCCAGTTAAGAATCTGCCTGCCAATGCAGGGAACACTGGGTCAATCACTGTTCGGAGAGGATTTCACATGCCACAACTACTGAGCCCAGGGACTGCAACTACTGAGGCCCATGTGCCCTAAAGCCAGAGCTCTACAACAAGAAAAGCCACTGCAATGACAAGCCCATACATTACAACAAAGAGTAGCCCCCGCGTGCTGCAATGAGACAGTCTGCCTGCAACAGTGAAGACCCAAGGCAGCCAAAAATAAATAAAAATTTTAAATGGAATTAAAAAAAAAAAAAAACTGGATGAGGGCTAGAAAACAGAGAATCCAAGAAATAAATCCAGAAGGACAGGGATGCAGCAAGCATAGAGAGAAACCTGTCCAAATTAAAGAGGGGGGAGGAAGGCCTTTATAAGACAGGTATCTGATGATAAGAGTGGAGTCCGTCAGAACACACGACATGATGGAGAGTTGAAAAGAAATGTTCGATTTTCTTTGATAAAGAAAAACAAAGGCACTCCCCATTTCACTGCAGCATTATACACAATAGCATTATACACAATAGCTGTGACATGGAAACAAGCTGAGTGGCCATGAGTGGATGAATGAATAAAGAAAATGAGGCATATATAAACAACACAATATCATTCAGTCATAAAAAAGAAGGAAATCCTGCTATTTGCAACAACATGGATGAACCTAGAGGGTACCATGCTACATGAAGTGTCAGATGGAGAAAGACAAACACCGTATGATTTCACTTATATGTGGAATCTGAAACAGTGAACTGAAAAGCAGTCACGGATAATATCAAAACAAAGTCATAGATGCAGACAGCAAACAAGTGGTTGCTCGAGAAGAGGAGGGGTTAGAAGGAGCAATGAAATATGTGAGGGAGATCAAGAGGCACAAACTTCCAGTTACAAAATAAATGAGTCACAGGATGACGTGTACAGCATGGAGAATATAGTCCATAATTATGTCATATCTATGTTTGGGGATCAGGAAATGGCCACCCACTCCAGTATTCTAGACTAGAAAATTCAATGGGCAGAGGAGTCTTGCACGCTCCAGTCAATGGGTGAAAGAGTCAGACACAGCTGAGCACACACATCCATGTACGGTGACAGACAGTATCTAAACTTGTTGTTGTGATCATTTTGTAATGCATAGAAATACTGATTCACTGTGTTGTACACCAGGAGCTAACATAGTGTTGTAGGTCAATTATACTTCAAACAAACAAACTCATAGAAAAAGAGATCAGATTTGCGGCTACCAGAGGCAAAGAAGGGGGTTTAAGAGGGCAGGAATTGGATGAAAGTGGTCAAAAGTTACATCCTTAGAAGTGCTAAGGATGTAATGTACAACATGATTCACATAATTAACATTGCCATAGATTATATATGACAGTTGTTAAGAAAGTAAATCCTAAAAGTTTTCATCACAAGGAAAAAAAACTTTTTTTTTCCTTTTTATTTTATTTTGTACCTATGTGAGATGATGGGGCTTCCCAGGTGGCTCAGTGGAAAAAGAACCTGCCAGCAATGCAGGAGACGCTGGAAATATGGGTTCAATTACCAAGTTGGGAAGATTCCCTGGAGGAGGGCATGGCAACCGACTCCAGTATTCTTGCCTGGAGGATCCCATGGACAGATGAGCCTGCTGGGGTACAGTCCATAGGTTGCAAAGAGTCAGACACAACTGAAGCTACTGAGCACTGAACATATGAGATGATACATATTCACTAAACTTATTGTCATAATCATTTCACAATGTATGTAAGTTAAATCATTATGCTATACACCTTAAACTTATACAGGGCTGTAGGTCACTTATATCTCAATAAAAAGGACGGAAAAAGATTCAATTTCGCTCAGTCGTGTCCGACTCTTTGTGACCCCACGGACTGTAGCCTACCAGGCTCCTCAGTCCACGGAATTTTCCAGGCAAGAGTACTGGAGTGGGTCGCCATTTCCTTCTCCAGGGGATCTCCCCAACCCAGGGATTGAATCCAGGTCTCCCGCACTGCAAGCAGACGCTTTACTGTCTGAGCCACCGGGGAAGCCCCTCAATTATGATTACAGATTAGAATATCAATAAGATGCAGCACAGATAACAGAACCTGGGAATGTAGAAAAAAGGATGTGAACTTACTGGGAGGACAGAGATGCTGATGTCTTCTTCATCTTTAAAGCTAGGAGTCAAGAGACACTATCTATACCTGATGAAATAAGAAATACAAGTTGTAAGTGTATTGCTTAAAGATAGAACAATCAACAACTTTGGAACTAAAAATAGTAATATGTGTATTAAGAAACTAAGGGAGAGAAATAAGGGTTGTGCAGTGTGTTAAATCCTTAGCCGTCATGGATGTTATGCTTGGACATTTCCTAAGTCATTTCCTAAGACATTAGGAAAATGTCTAAATTATATAAATGAAGACATAACAGCATAGGTGTATTATTTAAATATATATCCTCTTAACTTATTTCATGATTCTGCATTTGCCTTCTCCCCATGCCCATAGTTCACGGTCCAGCCTCAATGGTATCCCTGCAGTTCCTTAAACATTGCAGGCTTCAACTTCAAGGTCCTTGCATTTCTGTCCCTTCTCCCTGGATTCTCTTCCATATGATATCTTTGTGACTCTCTGTCTCTCTTCCTTCAGGTCCTTATTCAAAAGTCACCATCTCAATGAACACTTCTCTGACACCACTCCTGTCCTCACTACCTGATGTTTTTAATCTCAATACACAGTTAATAAAAGAATAAATGAAAGAATATCTACAGAGTCAGCTAGGTTTACCTTTGGGGAACTAAAAATGTGTTGGGTAGGAGTGCATCAGGAATAGCTAGCTTTCCTCATAAATAAGTGACTTTCTAAAACCATATTATTTTGACCATGGTTTTACAAAATAGGAAACCATTTTAAGACATTGTGAAAGGGAAAAATAACACTATTGATATGTATAACTATAATATGTAAATAAGACTATGTGTGTATGTATATATAGTTTTATATATGTGTATATGTATTCACAAGTAAATTAATTGCTTAATGTTTTCATTATTAAATAAGAAAGAATAAAAATGAACATATAGAATGTTCATCTGAAGGAACTGAAAAGAAAATAACAGTGGAAATATGAAAATTAGGTAGAAATTGACAAAAATAGATTTAAAAAGTAATCAATACTGATAAATTTTGAGTTCCGTGGGGAAAAAAAAACAGCAAAATACTAAAATGACTAGAAAGTATATTCAAGAAAAGGGAGGGAAGAAGGGAGAAACATTATTCACTCTCAAAAGGGAAGAAAATTCTGACACAGAGCACAGCATGGATGAACCCTGAACACATGCCAGGGAAAGAAGCTAGTCACACAAGGACAAATAGTACAATTCCATTTCATGAGGTACCTGTTGCTAGGGCCAAATAGGGTCTCCTTGATAAGATGGCTCGTTATGTCGACCTCACAAATAAGGACTAAATCACAGTGATCTGTGAGACTGACCAAATTGCCCAAATAGCATCCTGTTATTTCACTGGGGCCTATCTTCCCAAAGCTTCAAGACCACCAGATTACAGACCTCCTGCTACTTGACCATCCCTTCAGAGAATTTTTTCATTGGTTGGGTATAAGAAGGACTCCATCAGAAAGGAAGAACACTGGTCCTCCTTAAGAGCCACGCGCCCTCTCTTTTCCCTCTAATAAATTTCCTCTTCTTGCGTGATTGCCCTGCTTGCTCTCTTTTTCTCTGCACTCGCCTTACACCTATCATAGGCAAATTTGTAGAATCAGAAGGTAATATGGTTCAAGGTCTGGAGGAAGAGGGGATTGGGAGTTGTTATTTATAGGGCATTGGGAGTTGTTATTTATAGGGCATAGTTTCAGTTTTGGAGAAGGCAATGGCACCCCACTCCAGTACTCTTGCCTGGAAAATCCCATGGATGGAGGAGCCTGGTAGGCTGTAGTCCATAGGGTCGCTAAGAGTCGGACACAACTGAGCAACTTCACTTTCACTTTTCACTTTCATGCATTGGAGAAGGAAATGGCAACCCACTCCAGTGTTCTTGCCTGGAGAATCCCAGGGAAGGGGGGTGCCTGGTGGGCTTCCGTCTATGGAGTCGCACAGAGTCGGACATGACTGAAGCGACTTAGCAGCAGCAGCAGCAGCAGTTTCAGTTTTACCAAACGAAAAGCATAGTAGAGATCGTACAAGGTGAATGTATTTAACACTACTGAACTGTACACTTAAAATTGGTTAAAATGGTAAATGACGTATTATATTTTGCTACAACCAAGAAAACAAGCATGTCACAGGGTTAGGGAGCTAACATTCCCCCCAACAGGAACCAATGTCTCCAGGCCCGAAGTGCACAATCTTACTGCCAGGGAATTCATCCCAGGACAGCCCTGAATGTGCGTGTGTGCGTGTTTGTGTGTGAGCATGTTTGTGTGTGTGTTGGGAGGGTCCCCACAGTTCACACCACATTTCATAGCTCCTGCGCCAACCTCTGAGGAAAGAAAGTGAAAGTGAAAGCCACTCAGTCGTGTCTTTTTGCGACCCCATGGACCATACAGTCCATGGAATTCTCCAGGCCAGAATACTGGAGTGTGTAGCCTTCCCCTTTTCCAGGGGATCTTCCCAACCCAGGGATTGGACCCAGGTCTCCCACACTGCAGGGGGATTCTTTATCAGCCGAGCCACAGGGGAAGCCCAAGAATACTGGAGTGGGTAGCCTATCCCTTCTCCAGTGGATCTTCCCGACTCAGGAATCAAACCGGGGTTCCCTGCATTGCAGGCAGATTCTTTACCAACTGAGCTAACAGGGAAGCCAGACCCGTCTGATTCCCAACTTCAGCCTCCCAAGTTTGTTTTAACTTGGCTTCTCCATGCAGGATGACCAGCGAGTCTCTGTTTGCTCCAGTCCCACCCTCAATCCATTTTCAGTGTACAATTTAACATTTCTTAACAAATTTAAGTGGAGAAGGCAATGGCACCCCACTCCAGTATTCTTGCCTGGAAAATCCCATGGGCGGAGGAGCCTGGTAGGCTGCAGTCCATGGGGTTGTGAAGAGTCAGACACGACTGAGCGACTTCACTTTCACTTTTCACTTTCATGCATTGGAGAAGGAAATGGCAACCCACTCCAGTGTTCTTGCCTGGAGAATCCCAGGGACGGGGGAGCCTGATGAGCTGCCATCTATGGGGTCGCACAGAGTCGGACACGACTGAAGCGACTTAGCAACAGCAGCAACAAATTTAAGAATTATGGGCCTTCATTGGGGGTTCAGTGATTAAGACTATGGCTTCTACTGCAAGGGGCACGGGTTCCATCCCTAGTTGGTGAACTAAATTCCCTTGTGGATCTAGACTACTAGCTTAATGTTTTCTAGAAGATGAGTTCATCCAACCCAAGGGGTGGACAAAATTCTGGTGATGGCTAAGGAAAACAAAATTGTGCAACCATCACTGCCATCCAGTTTCAGCACATTTTCCATCATTCCACTTAGTCTAAGCACCCGGATCCTTATCCACCAAAGGGGATAACAGGAGCCTAGCACATTATAGGCTTAACAAATTTTACCTACAGTTATAGTCGTGGAAAATTCTGAAAGAGATGGAAATACCAGACCACCTGATCTGCCTCTTGAGAAACCTGTATGCAGGTCAGGAAGCAACACTCAGAACTGGACATGGAACAACAGACTGGTTCCAAATAGGAAAAGGAGTACGTCAAGGCTGTATATTGTCACCCTGCTTATTTAACTTATATGCAGAGTACATCATGAGAAACGCTGGAAGAAGCAGAAGCTGGAATCAAGATTGCCGGGAGAAATATCAATAACCTCAGATATGCATATGACACCACCCTTATGGCAGAAAGTGAAGAGGAACTAAAAAGCCTCTTGATTAAAGTATAAGAGGAGAGTGAAAAAGTTGGCTTAAAGCTCAACATTCAGAAAACTAAGATCATGGCATCTAGTCCCATCACTTCATGGCAAATAGATGGGGAAACAGTGGAAACAGTGTCCAACTTTATTTTTGGGGACTCCAAAATCACTGCATATGGTGATTGCAGCCATGAAATTAAAAGATGCTTATTCCTTGGAAGGAAAGTTATGACCAACCTAGATAGTATATTGAAAAGCAGAGATATTACTTTGCCAACTAAGGTCCGTCTGGTCAAGACTATGGTTTTTCCAGTGGTCATGTATGGATGTGAGAGTTGGACTGTGAAGAAAGCTGAATGCCGAAGAATTGATGCTTTTTAATTGTGGTGTTGGAGAAGACTCTTGAGTGTCCCTTGGACTGCAAGGAGATCCAGCCAGTCCATCCTAAAGGAGATCAGTCCTGGGTGTTCATTGGAAGGACTGATACTGAAGCTGAAACTCCAGTACTTTGGCCACTTCATACGAAGAGTTGACTCATTGCAAAAGACTCTGATGCTGGGAGGGATTGGGGGCAGGAGGAGAAGGGGACGACAGAGGATGAGATGGCTGGATGGCATCACCGACTCGATGGACATGAGTTAGAGTGAACTCCGGGAGTTGGTGATGGACAGGGAGGCCTGGCGTGCTGTGATTTATGGGGTCGCAAAGAGTCAGACACGACTGAGCGACTGAACTGAACTGACTGATAGTTGTTGATGGTAGCCTGTTTCTGGGTTATTGTCTTTTCCCACACACAGCCGGATCTTAACCCTGCCGGCGTCCACGCCCGCTGAGCACACGCTTGCAGCTGGGAGCAAGAACCGAGCTCGGGAAGGCTCGGCGCAGCAGTTCTGCCCTACCTCCCACCGCCTGCAATCGCGGATTCCGGCTTCTCCCCAGTCCCTGGCTGGGGCGGGCTGCGCGGCTCTAGGCTTGATTGGTGATGCCTGGGCGCTGCGGGCGCCTGCGCAGTGCGGAGGGCGGTGCGCGCGCGCAGAGGGACTGCTGGCGTTCCCTCGGAGTGAGTCGGAGAGAGTCGGAGCGTGTTTGCTGCTGCTCGCCCGGGCCGGCCGCAGCATGGCGGAGCAGGAGCTCGAGGCGCTGAGGAAGCAGAGGCTGGCCGAGCTGCAGGCGAAGCACGGGGTGAGCGAGCCCAACACCCGCCCAGCCCGTCCCCTGCTGGGCGCCACCCTCACCCGAGGTAGAGGGCGCGGCCCCCCAGCGGAGGCTCCAGGCGTCTCTGCCCCGGGGCCAGGACCCCGCCTCCGCCCGCGGCGGCCTTCTGGTAGCCTCCGAGCCGTCTCGGCCCCTCTGCCCGTCGCGTGGGGGCTCGGGCGGCCACCGAACCACGTGCTGCCCCGGGCTGGTCGGGCGCGGGCCGTCTCTCACCCGCCCGGCCGTCTTGCGTCCCAAGCAGAATGCTCAGCTTCTCCGGTCTCTCGGTGCCCTTAGCTAATGGACCTAGCCTACTTGACTACTGTTCCAGCCGAATGTTGTTTAGAATACAGTTGGTTCGACCCGAGGGGTCGACAGACATCTTCTGGGGGGTCTTCCTTGTGCCAGGTGCAGAGGGTACAGCGGGGAACATCGCCCGACGGAGTTGACAGTCCTGAGAGCCAGGCACTGAACACTAACCCCGGAGATGAAACGCCCAACTAATGACTCTGCTGTGCGGAAACCCGGAGTGAAGTGTTAGGGATGCAGCGGGATAGCCTGGCAGGGAGCGTTGTTTGATCATCAGCGTCCCCAATACCGAAGCACATTTTCTTTTCCAGAAATTATTCTTTACACGTTAAATACGGTTTCGTAAGAGGGGCTCTTCTCCTTAATATCTGTTTGTATTCTAAAACATTCTGTTCGATTGAGACTTTAGAAGTTCATCAAAACAATTGTAGTAAGTGGAAACTTATCTTTTTACTTCTGTGAGGCCCAGCTTTTAATTATTTTGTAAGCCCATCTCTCCCACTGCAGGAGCCTGTTAGGTACCAGAAACAAAATAAAATAACGAAATAAAATAGTTCCTTCCCTCCCCCACCACCCGTGAAATTTCTAAAAGATAAAATTGTTTTTTTCAGGATCCTGGCGATGCAGCACAACAGGAAGCAAAGCACAGGTACCGGCTGGAACTCTGAATGTAGAGGGGCCCTCCCTTTTTTTAATTAAGAAATAATTGATTTAACATTAGTTTCCGTGTACAGCATGCTGATTCCATGTTTGTTTATATTATGAAGTGACCACCACAGTAAGTCTGGTTAACATCCATCACCACACATAATTACACATTTTTTTTTCTTGTGATAAGAACTTTTGAGATTTAACTCTCAGCAACTTTCAATACTATTAACTATATACAATTCAATAGTCTCTAAGTATAGTCACCACCCACTCTATACATGACATATTACATCCCCATGGCTTATTTATAACTAGAAGTTTGTACTTTAGACACCTTCACCGGCTTTGCTCACCTCTTGCTCTGTTCTCTATGTCTGTGGGAACTCTGAACTCTTTGAAGGGTGGTTTCACCTTTTTTCTTTTTTTACTTTAGTTTTATTCACAGATGTGTGAATCTTAAAGTTCTTCCTGGCATAGGGATTTTTCCAGACCCATGCCTATTAGTTTGTCAATTAAGTATGTATGGAACCCCGCAGTACTTACTACTTCCTGTTGCAATTACTGATTGATGTTTCTCTGCTAAACTGTGATTACCTTAAAATAAGCATACTAATAGGACTACCTCATAGGGGTGTTGTGAGGATTGCAGGGGAACCAAGGGTACAGAACCCGCCCCAGGATTCTTGCGTGAAGAATCCCATAGACAGAGGCGCCTGGCAAGCTACAGTCCATAGGGTCACAAAGAGTCGGAGGCGCTGAAATAGTAACTTTTTCCTATCCTCAGTGTTAGTTTATCTCAGCACGTGGCAGAGCACCTCACACGTGGCAGGTTTATTAGTTAGCCCATCACGCTACCTTTTTTCCCTAACTCTTATAAAAAACACAAAAGGTAAAATTAACCTTCTTAACTACTTCTGAGTGTATCATTCAGTCGTATTAATCATATTCTCATTGCTTTGCAGCACATTTCTAGAACTTTTTCATCTTACAAAGCTGGAAGTATACCTATTAAACAACTCCCTATCCCTCCCTGCCCCCAGGCTACCTTTTATTTTTCACCTGGCACAGCACACACACAGCATGTGGGATTATAGTTCCCCAACCAGGGGTGGAACTCATGCCTCCTGCATAGTAAGTGCAGAGTCTTAACCACTGGACTGCCAGGGAAGTCCCCCATGCTACCCTTTAATTCATTCGTTCATCCATCAGATACTTACTGAGCACCTGCTCTGGGTCAGGCATTGTGCTGTGTCTACAGAAATAGGCAAGATGGAGAAGGTTCCTTCCCTTCTGTATGTAGCTCACATTAGAGGGAAAGACACATTGGTAAGCACCTGGGATAGTGCTAAGAAGGAAACAAATCTACTACATGAACTTCACTGATTCTGAAGATGGGAATTTTTTTTCACGTTTTAACATATCTGTAATTCAGATGTGTTGCATAATTGATTGCTCTTCTTCTGGATTCTTCCAAAGAGGATTTACCTTTACTTCTGCCATCACTGGGGTCATTTCTAACCTTAGACCTCTTAAAATTCTCTGCTTGATGTTCTTTCCCTGCCTCCACCCTGCCTCCAGAAGGAATTCAGACAGCAAACCTACAAGGCTAAAGCTTAAAGTCAAGAGACACTTTTTTCTTTCTCCACTCAGGGCTGAAACTGATGAATGCATACTTTCCTTTCTGCATAGTGGTTTATTTCTTGTTTCCCTTGTACAGCGGATTCAGCCTTCTAATTCAGCCAAAGAATCTCTGCTTTTTTCTGTGTTAAGTTCATATTAAATTTCTTGAAGGGCTTCATTTGAAAAACAGTTTGTGCTTTAAAAAAATTTGAAATCACTGTCCTGTGAATATGAAATAGTTCCTGCCTGGATAGGTGGGAAGATGCAAGGGTAGAAACGGGTATAATTGTAACTCCCCTCCCAATCCAAAACTAGAACTGAGAGTCTTAAAACATGGAATCTGGTCGTACCTTGGCCACAGTTACCTGTGTCTTCTTAACATGGTCTCCATGAACCTCAGCTTCTTTATCTCTAAGAAAATTACACGGATTAATCATTCGTCTGTGTATTTGCCTGAAATCTCACTACAAATTTCTAGCCCTTCTCACACATTGGGTACTTAATAAGTATTTATAATGGTGGTTGAACTGAAACTCCCTTCTGAATTGGGAAACTGTGAAGTTTTACCTTTCAAACTCACAAAATATAAAACTGGCTCTTGAATAAGAATGGACTTGTTAAATTTTTCTGTGTTCAGTAGGAATGCTGGCAGCTTAGTTCTAATTTTGCTTGACCTGTTTTTCTTGTAGGGAAGCAGAAATGAGAAACAGTATCTTAGCCCAAGTTCTGGATCAGTCAGCCCGGGCCCGGTGTAAGCATCTTCGGTTTTCTTTATAAAACTGGTTTGAGTTATTTGAATAGGGAGATGTATATGAAATATTGCTATCTCTAGATTAAATTCTTGTTTAACCTAAAAGCATGTGAGATACAGATTATTTATAAGAAGTGTTAGGTTTATAAACCTAAAGAAACATACTTAAGTTGTTATTAAAAGTTCCAGCTCCATTCTCTCCTGCTATTGAAATGATCTCCAAGTGCGTGTAGTGAGCCCTCCGTTGTTATAGAGTCAGAACCCACAGGTACAGAAGGCCGATTGTAGTACACCATTTTATATGAGGGACCTGAGCATCTTCAGATTTTGGCATCTGCAGGGAATCCTAGAACCAGTCCTTTCAGATACCAAGGGATGACTGTATTAGATAAAATTTATTGGCGATAACTCTTCAGGCAAGTCAGTCACAAAATTCTGCTAGCAGTTGACCTGGGTGATGGGGGCTTTGGTTTATTGTCCAGGCAGATCTTGGAGATATTTTGGCTTTGGTTGCAGACCACCACAGTAAGCAAGTCATACAAATATTTTGGCTTTCCAGTGCATATAAAAGTTTTATAGTCTGTTAAGTGCAATAGTATTATGTCTTAAAAAAACAAAAAAGTATACATACCTTAATTTAAAAATATCTTATTGCTAAAAAATGCTAATCATCATCTGAGACTTCAGCAAGTCACGATTTTTGTTTTTCAATAACATCAAAGATCATTGATTACAGATCACCATAATATATATAAGAATTACAATAGAAAATTTGAAATGTGAAAATTACCAAAATGTAACACAAAGACGTGAAGTGAGCACACACTGTCAGGAGAACAGTGCCAGCAGACTTGCTCAAAGCAGGGATGTGGGATGCCACAGATCTCCACTTGTGGAGGCTGCCGTGTCTGTGAAGCTCAGTAAAAGGAGGTGTACCTGTATTCTCCTTTTGTGTTGTGTTTTTCATCACAAAAAATAAAACCATAAAAAAAGTTAACTGAGCCAATCAGAATGAAACATTATCTTCTGTATTATAACTTGAAGCCCAGCTTAGAAGATGCAGCCCTGGATGGATCACCATGATTGTATATGCGTAGTAATAAAGAAATTCGCGAGGATGGGTTGCTTTTGAGGGCTTCCCTGGTGGCTCAAGTGGTATAGAGAATCTGCCTGCAATGCAGGAGCCACAGGAGATGCAGGTTTGATCCCTTGGTCAGGAAAATCCCCTGGAGGAGGAAATGGCAGCCTACTCCAGTGCTCTTGCCTGGAGAATCCCATGGACAGGGGAGCCTGGTGGGCTACAGTCCATGGGGTCACAAAGAGTTGGACATGACTGAAGTGACTTAGCATGCATGCAATATAGAAATTGCTCTTCGTGGAACAGTCATGGTTTTGCTTTGTTTTTAAAGCATGGAGCTTAGAGTCTGAGCCCCCAAGTTTAATCTTGGTTCACCACTCCCTCTCTGTGGTCGTGACTGAGGTTGACAAAGCTGAACTGTGGTTTACGCATTTTTAAGAGGAGTAACAGTAGCATCTGCCTTACCTACCTTGCTGGTCTCAAGACATCAAGAAGTCTGAAGTGCTTTAGAAATGTTAGTGCTTCGTCTCAAGGAATAAGTGCATTTAGTTCTGACTTCTTTTTGTGCGTGTTTGTGTGTGTGTGTGTATATATATATGTATATTTTCTTCTTCCTTTTTAGTAAGTAACTTAGCACTTGTAAAGCCTGAGAAAACTAAAGCAGTAGAGAATTACCTTATACAGATGGCACGGTATGGACAACTAAGTGGGAAGGTAAGCTTGACCTGCCTTGAGGCAGCTTTAATCTGTTGTTACCTACTTTACCAAAATGTATCCTCAGAAGGTCAATTTCATCTCTTTCTGGTTACAGAATTCTTGTTGAAGCAGTTTTTAAAGGCGAGAATAGTGTCTACCATAGATCCTAAAAGATAACTCTCTTTTCTAAAATCCTCTGCTGCTTTCCTTTTCTGACATTGTTCTGGAACCAGTGACTATTAGGGTCAGATAGCCTAAATTGCTTCTACAATGGAAGCAAGGTTTGTCAGCAATACTAATTAAAATTGGGAAAGTTATGCTTGTTTTGCAAATGAAGAAGTGCTGAATTTCCTGGTTATTCTGTGCATTGCCATACTGCCATGAGGGATATATTCTGGCAACCCTGATCTTCCTTCAAGATCCAGACGAGCCCCACCAGCACTGGGGAGCCCTCTGCCGCCACCATAGCCTGCAGAGATCAACCTGCCCTGAACCCTTTACACTGAGAACACGTGTGGAGGGGTGACAGAGGCTTCATCTTTTTTGAGTGACTTCTCTCCTGCTTTTAAGCTTCTCAAGGTCTCGGTGCGGAGGTGGAGTATCTCTGTCCCATTCACTTAACACAGTGGTGTAGGTGGTTGTCAGTCTGCTAGTGGTGATGAAGGGGTTCTTAAATACCTGTTAACCTTGGATTTTTTTGAGGAAGCTAACTGATGGATACTTTTCCTCCCTCAAATGAAGACCAGCAGAGCAGATTTTAAGTGAAACTTAAACCAAGAGTTATAGCCAGTGGTTTCAGCCAGCTGTCCCATTCTCCTTCCTTCTTGACCTCTACCTCCACATCCTGGAAGGATTGAAATGATTCAGTCGGCTAAGGTCAATTCTTTGTCTTAAAAAAGCACTGTTTTTCTCTTTGATTATCCTAGGTATCAGAACAAGGTTTAATAGAAATCCTCGAAAAAGTAAGCCAACAAACAGAAAAGAAAACAACAGTTAAAGTAAGTTTCCCCCAAAGCACACAACAAAAGAAAGATTGATATTTTAAATACGTGTTACATCTGCATGTAGTGTGTCAAACATTTTAGCCCATAGACATTTTTGTTTTACAACAGTGGGAAGTTTGGGGAGAACGTTGCATTGAGGGTCTAATTTTCAAGGCTCTTTGGTTGGTCTGAAACACTTAAGTTATATTAAACACAAACAGAAATGTCTTTCTGTAGTGGGTAGGAATTTGTTTTCTCAGAAAATCTGAGTTATGTTTTATGAAACATGATACTCGTTTAATTTTCCCCCCAGTTCAACAGAAGAAAAGTAATGGACTCTGATGAAGATGACGATTATTGAATTTGTCTAGAGACTGGAACTTAACGAAGTTCCAGTATTATCTAGGAGATAATACTTGGCAGAAGTTAAGATCTGGTGGTGTGTTTACTTTGTTTATTGTCTATATACCTTTTAAAAATAAACTTGTTATGCAAAATAGAAAAATTTGGACAAAGTTGTTTTTCTACCATAGAGAAATGAGCAGAAGATCTGCATTTAAAACTTGTCCTTCCCTATCAAAAGCTTTGAACATATGTAGCAGCATGAATATATCCTTCATACTTGTGACATTAGTGTTAAGTGGGAAAATTACCTTAGCAGAAGTAGGAGCTGCTCCAACATCTTCAGTGAGAAGAAAATAGCAGTATCTGTAACATCGTAGGTGTTAAGACTCATGGATTAAGCTGAGTCAGTTTTAGTATTTCCAAGACATAGGTTCTGAAAGCAGATAAGACCTTTTTCTTCCTGCAGATAGTCCTTACATTTAATGTAGGAAAATTCCTAACTTTGATTTCATTTATAATCTGCTTTTCAAAGCATTAACTCATCTAACAAATATTACCCGTACCACCTCTGTAACTGGAGGATACGTCCATTAGAAAAAAATTAGCAAAATAACTGAGACATACTGGTAATAATACTTAAACACTAGTAAACATGTTTTTAAGAGAAATGATTTCTAATGATTCGAGTCCAGTTGAGACAGTTTAGCAGTTCACCATTGTGGTAGAAATGTTCTGGGTCTTCAGTGATAGGGTTGCAGGTAACTTAAAGCAAGTGTCATCTTTTGTCCTTTATTCCCACCAGGTTATGAAAAACTGTGCTTGTAACTTTGAATCATAAATTTCTCTCTCAAGTGAGCTATTCAGTGTAACTTGTCTTAGTCCTGGGGGGCCCAGCTCCAGAGGAGGTGCATAACATTTAATGAGCTCAGTAGGATTAATAGCAGGAAAAGTGATGGAAAATGTGATATTTATAGTTCCAGTCTCTAGCTAGAGATATATACCCTGCTGGTATATTTCTAAATTATACTTGAGATTTTACTCTATTTCAGACTTAAAATTTAGTGAAGTGAAGTCAGTGTTAGAATACATGTCTAGTATTCCTCAGTAAGCAAATACATGAGTAGAGCTATTAAGGACATCAAAAAGAGTTCAGAGGAACAGTAAATCACCAAAGTAAAATCTGATCAAGGATTTTGAAAAAATAATCCCAGTTAACAGGTAGATTTTACATAGAAACACTGGAAGGAGACTAGACAGCTCTGAGCAAGTTTGCTACATGCTTTCTCTTACAAAATAACCACTGTTATGGCAGCTGTTGAGGTGAAGGTGTTGGACTGTAAACCTCCCCTCATTCAGAGACACTGTAGAATGGAAAGTGAGGACAGAAATTCTCGATGACGTTGCAGGAGTGGAATATGTTTCCATCCGGGGGGTGGGGGCTGGTTATTCTCACCTTTCTGATTGAACTACAATACTCTGAATTCAAAACATTCTCATACAAAATAGGAATTTTGGCATTACCAATTTCTGAATTGTCAAATTTAGTTTTAATTGAGAAAGTAATTAGAAACACATGTGTTTTTTTAAATAATTGAGGTGATCACTTCAGATTGCTCACCCTGCTGATTACCAGAATAGCTCAAGAGGAAACTTCTCCCCCAGGATTGAGAGTCCCATTCATGGTATTTCTGTCTCCAGGTGAAGGGTGCATCCAGCTGGAAATAGGTGACACTGCTAGCCAGGCCTTGACCCCAGCTCTGACCGTGCAAGCAAATTAGCCCCCTTATTTCCGTAAACCTTCTCACTTGACATTCCTACCAGCTGGGGCAGTTGTTAGAATTATGGAGGGTGTATGTGAATGTTTGGCTTTTTCAATATTTCTTTCTTTTTTCTTTTTAATCACAGTATGGTTGCTTTACAGTGTTGTGTTAGTTTCTGCTATACAACAGAGTGAATCAACTGTATGTATACATACATCTCTTCCCTCGTGAGGCTCTCTCTAGGTCGTTGCAGAGCACTGAGCTGAGCTCCCTGTGCTACCGCAGCTTCCCACTAGACACGTGTATTGTACACACAGCAGTGCATATGTCAGCACTGCTCTGTCAGTTGGTGCCACCCCCTCCCCATGCCAGGTCCACGAGTCCATTCTTTTACACCTGCGTCTCTATTCCTGCCCTGCAAATAGGTTCACGGTAGGTTTTCAAAACTGTTGTACCACCCCCCAAATTAGGTGGTTTCCAATGTACGTATTTGTGTCTTGGACAGGACTGTGCTAATAAACTGCACAGTGTCAAGTCTCTTAATCAGGATGCTAGAAAAGCACAGCAACTTAGGCCAAGGAGGTGGTTTTGTTTAAAAGTTGGGGAGAGGAAGAAAAATAGAACAAACTTGCAAAGCAACCGTGTTTATTTGCTGTTCGGGCTACGTAGCTGTATTATATTCAGTTTGTTCTTCTGATGCTAAAAGAAATGAAAATACCTTTGTGGGGGCCCTAGGTACTGTGCTTACTGGATTAGGTCAGCAGCCCTGGATAATCTGCTCCAAATGACCCAGTTCACACATTTCAGTCAAACTTCTATCTCTAGTTGAAAAATAAAATGTATTATCTATCCAGTGGGAGAAGATGACTCCGCACACCAAGCACATGTTGATAGCAGAAAGGCTGAGAAACTATCACCATAGGAGAACAAACTAAAAAAAGTACACCACGACACACTCAAGAATCATAAAGTTTACTGTTTCTTTCCCATCATTTGGCACATATCCAAGGCACATTAGAAAATTAAAAATCATAAATTACTTTATAGAAAAATAATCAGCCCCTCCCTTCTGTACATACACAAGTATTTCCAAGAACGTGCACAAAACCATTTCCCTATTACAAAGTTATTTGAAAATGTACTCAGGACAAACCCGTGTTTGCAGCTCTAGACTAATTAGTAACATAAAAAAATAAGAAATATAATCTATAGAAATTTATAAAAAGGAATAAATGGCAATAAATTCTAACATAAAGTTACTTTGACCTGGTTTGTGCTGTAAGTTTTGAATCTGAATCAAAAGACTAAGAGAAGATGTGCCAAGTCTACTCTCTTCAGTAACCATCCATCCAGTGTGACGTTTAGGGGGGCTCTTAACGGAAAGGGATGTTTCTAGAGACACTGCTACAGGTGTATAAGTGCAGTGGTCAATTATCTGTACTTTGTTGGAAGAAAAAAGTATACCCAGCTTTCCCCACATACATAGTGTAGAACATGTCATATGTGTCCTTGGAACTAAAATGAGCAATCAAAATGGCATTTAGGCATCTTTGGGTTCAAGTGTTGCTTAAAAGGGACATTTTTCAGCCCTGTTTTCTTTATTCAAATGCCGTATTTCTGCCCAGCCTCCACAGTACAGTGAAACCTAAATTGCTTTTCTTCGGCTTATCCCAGAGGGAGGAGTTCTTTTAGACTGTGGTTTGCTAGTTCATACACATCACAGAGGTTTAGCACCTTTCATTAGAAGGAGGTCAGAATCTGGTGATGAAACCTCTCACTGTAACCCAGGAACCCAAATACTTAAGAAGTGTCTTATAGATCTGGACACCACTGGAATTTTTGTCCATCCCTTTTCAAGTGTATCCATTACCTCTGAAGAGGAAAGAGCTAGTGATGACCTGTTGTATTCTTTCTATCAGCCACAGAAAAGCTTTCAGGACCTTTCTGCTTTTCTCTCAAGCCAAACAAATTTCATTTAGTGCGAAGCTGTATTCATGCGCAGCATCTTCTTGTTGAGGACTTGCTTCTTGGCAGTAGATAATTCCTCCTTATTACTGTTAAGACTGGGAAATGCTAGCCTCTTGGGGAGTGCTCAGGTTGCCAGCAGTCTCTGGGCCCTTGGGTACCACTGTATCGTCGACCGTGTGTCTACGCAGCATTCTCCTGTTTCTGGGAGAAGTTTGCCTTGGTCCAGGCCTCTCCGGCTGATCGTTTCCTTTGTCAGCAGCCTCAGACCTGCCCTGGTCTGGCAGGTTATTGTGCTTCCGTGCGACTCTCTGTCTCCCTGGCTAAAGAAAAGATACGATTCAGACACTTCATATTTGCACTGTACCTGAAAACAACCACCAGAGTAACAGCTACCCTTGAGCACTTCTTGAGGTGTCATCAATGTGCTAAGTACTTTGCAGGCATAATTTCAACTCTTAACACCCCTGCAGTGAAAGTGTGACCTGCGCGTACTCCACATGTCAGACACAGTGTAAACATGTTTACATGTTTTCACATTTCATCTTTGCAGCTCTAACAGATGTGTACTGCTGTCATCCCCATTGTGCGTACAGCTGAGGACATAGGATCAGCAAAGTTAAGCAATCTGCCTTAAGTCCCCCAGCTAGCAAGGGGAAAGCTAGCGCTTGAACCCAGCCATATTTCAAAGTCTGCAGGTGTTCCACCCAGAAGCAGGTCTATTAACAACGCCAGGGAAGATTAACTATGAAATCAAAATCAGGCATATTAACAAAAATCACTTTAATTTGCTAAAAGATTTAGAACTGTAGTATATTTGTTCCAGCAAGCCTATGCCAGACATACTATAAATTCTATTTCTCAAATAAGGCACGTATGATATTGATGAGCACCAATAAGAAAAGCCATGTTTCAGTAATGCCCTACTGTATAGCACAGGGAAATTTATTCAGTATGCTGTAATGAACTATAAATGGAAAAGAATCTGAAAAAGAAAAAATATATATATCATATATGTATATATGAAAAACTGAATCACTTTGCTGTACACTAGAAACTAACAACAATGTAAATTAGCTATAATTAAAAAAAGAAAAGAAAACCCATGTTTTCTGAGAAGAGCCACCTAATAGCACCACAGAAAGGAAAGCAGGCTTCTTTTTATGAGTATTAAATAGTGTAGGAAGATGGCCACAAACAAAACTGACTGTATGAGCAACATTATACCATACTCCCAAGGTTTTTAACTATTCATATACAGATGTGTTTTCTTCCTTACATTAGTGATTAACACGTTAGTGAATTAGCTCACACAGTAAAATCTGAGATCGTTCACCTAGTATGCATGTTACGAACTGCGGGATCTTCCCATGTGTCACAACTGTCTGCCACTTTTCCCTCACTTTCCTTTCTCAGCTCAGAAATGCATTATTAAATATAACAGTATTTAATCTTGCCACCAAACTCACTTTGTTTGTAACTCTTTACCAGTGACGGGACTACTGAGATAAGAAACGTGTTTTCCAAGGATTAGTTTTGAAAAATCTAGGATTTAAAAAATAATGGTATAAGACAGTGTTTAATAACTCACCTCATGCAAAGAATCTTTAGTAAGATTAGGGACACTTCTGTCTCGTGCCATAATCTCCTTTGGAGTCCTTGCCCTGAAACCCAAAACAAACTAAAATAAGTGTTTGGGATAGTGGTGCAAAATATTCTGGTTGGCCACGAGGTGGCAGTATTTGATGGGTGCAGATTTATTTATATGCATTAAAGCTGCAAATAACCTGCTTGAGTTGTAAGTAAAATTAAGGTCAAAAGCACAGAAATAAACTTGAATTTTATACTCACTTAAATGGACCAACTGAGTGGACAAAGTAAAACTGTCTTGTAAAAGGTTCATCTGGTAGATCATATAGTTTTGAATTCCCTATAGATAAAAGGATAAGAACATCTGAAAACATCCAAGGGTAGTTTAACAATTGTTTAGAAATTAAAGCACAGATGCAAAGTTTCAACATTTCTTTTAGTTAAAGTTTAACAACATTTAGGAAATTAAGGATTTCATTTGCTTACAGAAACGTGATAGTAGATACCTATGTATTACTGTGTGAACCCCCATGAAACAAAAATAAACCCTTAATACACTGATACTCCGCAGGCACAAACAATTACGGTGAGACAGCCTCAGGATTACCCAGATATGTGAATAGATTTATTCACATTATTACACTTCAAACTACAACAATAATTTTTTAAAAAGTTGAACAAGGACCCCATCTATAACAACTTTTTTATTAAGATTAAGAAAAAGTATTAAGTATTAATAAAAATCTTTTATTAAAAAGATTAATTAAAAAGTATTAGAAAATACTTCAGCCCCACCCCTGTTTGGCAGCTGCTGTTCTAATTACCATTAACCTCTATACACCTGCAAATTAAAAAAGAAATCTTTTTTCTTAACATTTAAACTTTTTATTTTATATTTGTGTGTAGCCGATTAACAGTATTGTGGTAGTTTCAGGTGAACAGCAAAGGGACTCAACTATATGTATAGAGGTATCCATTCTCCCCCACACTCCCCTCCCACCCAGGCTGCTACATAACACTAAGCAGAGCTCCCCGTGCTGTGCAGTAGGCCCTTGTTGGTTATCCATTTTAAATACACCAGTGTGAACCTGTCCATCTGAAACTCCCTAACTATCCCTCCCATCCTTCCCCTCTGCCAGCAACCATAAGTTCCTTCTCTGAGTCTCTTTCTGTTTTGTAAGTTCATTTGTACCCTTTCTGTTTAGATTCCGCATATAAGGGATGTCATAAGATATTTCTCCTTCTCTGACTCAGGATGACAATCTCTAGGTCTATCCATGTTTCTGCAAATAGCACTACTTCATTTTTTTAAAAAATATTTAAAGGTAGCATTTATCCCAGATGTCCAGGAAATGCTTAGAAAAAGGCCTGGATTTAGAACTCAAGACATGGACGGAACTACCAGAGGCAGGGCCTCCTCCAAAGCTGGCAAGTGGGGGCCTGACCTTCAGGGTGAGGCCTCCAAGTGTCCTCCTCACCTCCTTAGGAAGCACTACCATCGACCAGAAAGCCAGTATCCAAAACAGTCGATGAAACAGGCTGTAACGTACATTTCTTTGGTGCCTATAATCCCATCCCCAGTCATGACTCTAATTACGTTTTACATTGAAAGTTAGGTGGAAATTGGCAACCACTCATGGATTTCCAAATAAACCCAAGCTGAGAATTCCAGAAAGAATGTGAGTTCTTACATTTTTTCCTGATCTTAACAGTGACGTACTCGCTGTGGTCTGTTTCACCAATGTCGTCTAATGTGGCCACACAGCTTGGTACAACTTGAAGCAATTCCATTATTTTTGAATTCTATAAGTTGAAAAGGAAAAGGTAACAGTGACGGGGTTTTAAAATTCTTTCTTAGGAGGTTATTGCCTGTTTTTAATCTAAGTGTCAACGCTGGCGTGGCTGGGCAGAAAAGCTAAGAAAGAAGCCACTACCGACAAAACTTGGAGGCCATAAAGTGGTGGAGAACAGCCCTGCATCTGGGGGCTGGCTCTGCCTGTGTTTCACTGCTCTGTGCAGCGGGGGTGATGAGAACAGGATCTGTTACTGTAGAGTTACTGTGAGGTTACTGAGCACCCAACACATAGAAGGACTCAGTGAAAGATACTCATCATCATTTGAGGAAGTGCTAAACTGAATGTTTAAAATATGTCAATTCTGTTAAGAAATACAACTGAAAATGAGAAATGAATATATTGCAAACTACACTGAATATACTAAATAAATATACTCGCCTATACTTTAGCAACCTGATGCAATATACCAAGTAAATAAACTCAGCCTATACTTGGCCACCTGATGCAAACAGACAACTCATGGAAAAGACCCTGATGCTGGGAAAGACTGAATGCAAAAGGAGAAGAGGGCAGCAGAGGATGAGATGGTTCAATGGCATCACCGATTCAATGGACATGGACTTGGGTGAACTCTGGGAGATGGGGAGTTGATGCTGGGACTGCAGCAGGCCCGGCATGCTGTAGTCCATGGGGTCGTGGAGTCGGACACGACTTAGCAGATGAACAACAACATGAGTAGGTTGGGTTATGGTGACTTAAAAGTGTCAGTGGTGCAGCTCAACAGCCTACCGGTTGTCCACCTGAGTAGGAAACTATATGAAGATTCAATGTGAACAGAGGACCAGTGAAGAGGTGCCTCTTCCCCAGGAGGACCAGACTCTTCCCTCACCATTTCCCACAGTGCACATCCACCCCTGGGAGGGTGGTAAACCGCCCCTCACAGAACTCAAGGTGTGCTCACAGACTGCACACACTTTCTCCCTTGTGCTGCTAAGACCCTGATGGGTTCCCAGGGCAAGAAGGGCGAGACCAGGACACTGTCTCATCCTACTTCTTCCCCGTAGGCGCCTGACTGCTGGACAGTGAGTGGGGCAGGTCAGGGCACCAAGGCCTGCAGTGGGTGAGAGGCACCTCTACTCGGACCTTTGAAAACTACCCCTGGGGACTTCCCTGGCTGTCCAGTGGTGAAGACTGTGCTTCCAATGCAGGAGGCATGGGGTTGATCCCTGGTTGAGGAACTGAGATCCCACATGTGGCATGCAGCATGGGAAAAAAAACCTACCGCTGGCTCCCCAGCAGGCCACCTCTGACCAGGTGACCAAGGACCTGGGGTGTAGCCACACTGGCGGACTCTAGCATGCTAACTCAGCCCAGCTCGGTGAGTCAGAGGTCTGGCTACCATTCTCTCAGATCTGGCTTCAACGTGGGGGATCCACGAGAACTGTGAGGGAGCTTGGGATGCCCTCAGCCAGGAAGTGCTCCCACCTACCTGTTCAGCACAGTCGATCGCTGTGCACTGCCTCTTATTCAGGACCTGAGCCGATGCTCCATGAAGCAGCAGCAGCTCCACCACGAAGACGTGCCTTTCTATCACAGCCTCATGCAGTGCTGTGTTGCCCTTGTTGTTGGAAGCGTTGATGGAGGCCCCGTGCTAGAAAGAAAAACAGTACAGTCAAGAGCAGTGCTAAAAATGATCCACACTGAATTGATGTGGTAGCTATATGGATGTACACTATAACCTTCCTTCAGCTTTTCTGCATGTCTGAAATTTGTCTTAAAATGTTAGGGGTAAAAGTAATACTGAGGAAAAAAGATTTATGTACAAAGATATTCATGGCAGCATTTATCACTCAACAGCAGGGGAAAAAATAGAAGTCACCTAAATGTATTAAGCAGAAAGAGTTTTAAAAAAGAAAACTACAGTAAGTACATCCATAATTATGCAACCATTAAAAAAATTCAGATTTTTAATAAACGGTTTTCTATGTTAAGTTAAAACAAGATAGAGGACCTCCCTGGTAGTCCAGGGATTAAGACTGTGCTTCCGCTGCAGGGGCTCGGGTTTGATCCCTGGTCCAGGAAGTTCCACATGTCATGCAGCACAATAAAAAAAAAAACAAGATAGAAAACAATACTGATCTAAACTATGCACATTTTCAAAAAGTCACCCAAAATAGTTACCCTTGAGTAGCAGGGTTATGGAAAATTTGGGTTTTTCCCTTCTTTTATAAATTCTTCCTTCTACAGTCAACACATACAGCCTTCATCATGAGAGGGAAAAAAAGCAGTGACAAAAAAGGACATTCAGCTCACATTTCAGGTAACGATTCAACTGACCTGGTAAATGAGGCAAGACCCAAACCTCCAGGAAAAGCGGTGGCTCAGTCCTTAACCCTGCATCTCTGATGCATCGCTGACTCCAAGGCCCCTGATTCCAGAGCTCCTCTCCCAGGGCCCGCTTACACCATGAGCCCTGCCACCTCCCCAGGGCGCTGCCAGGGGCTCCCTGCAAGCCGACCCACGCCAGCAGCTCCTGGGCCGGGGTGGGGGCCAGGGTGGCGGGTGCCTTACCTGCAGCAGCAGCGCCGCGACTTCGTGGTGGCCTCTGGAACAGGCATAAATGAGGGGTGTGTTTCCACTTATGTCCTTTTTATTGGGTTTTGCATTCGACTCTAATAGACACTTCACCACCTAGCCCAGAGAAGAAAAATTTAACATTTGCAGGGAGAGATTATCTAACTTGATATTCTTTTGACTTTTCTGTAGGTTTATCCAGAGAGCTCTTTAGACACATGTCTGACCCTCAGGAGAATGCAGACCAGCTGAAGCATGAAGGGGTTAACCTGGGCTGAGGGTCTCCTACAGGCCAGGCATGCTCCAGGCACCAGTGCTTGTCACTGAATCACTGTATGTCCTCTGGAGAGCTGCAATAACTACTCTAGTTTTACATGTTAGGAAGCTGATGCTAGGCATTACCTGAAACATGATTCCTGTCTTTAATAAGCTTACAGTAGAACTACTAAGGGAAGATGAAAAAAATAAATAGATATTTAACTGTCTGGCACAAGACAGGAGCTGTGGGAACACAGAGGTGATCAGACACACTTCAGCCCTCAATGACCAAAGCCCAAGAATAAGACAGAGGCAGTTCCAGGTGGGGGTGAGAATCAGGACTGGCTCTGGTTGGCTCCGCCCCCAAAAGCACCAGGGCTGTGTGTTCTGTTGCCAAGCGGCCCTGCCCTGTGCATCTCAGAATCTCAGGGCTGGGAGGAAGGACACAGGCCCATCCCTTTGGACAGCCACCTTCCCCCTCTGTAGTATCCCCATGAGGTGAGGTTCTAACCCTGTCCACGCTGCCCAAGACTCAGCACTGGTACCTGGAAGTGGCCCTGCTGGCAGGCCAGGTGGAGTGGCACAGCCTGGCTGGCGTCTCGGGCCCCCACGCTGGCACCATGCTTCACAAGGAGGAGGATGAGGTCCGCCCGACCGTGCAGGGCAGCAACGTGCAGCGGGGAGGAGCCATCTTGGTTGGTCACATTCACACCAAGCCCACTGGCGGGAATCTTTGCCAGCTTCTAGTAAGGGCAGGAGGTGGAAACAAATGTCGTTAGTTTTTAAGAAAACTGGCTAAAGGAATTGAAGCCACCTGTCCCAGCAGCCCCTCTGTAAAATCTGGAATCACAGCGGGATCCTGAATCAGGCTGCCTATAAGTGAATTAATACTTTAGAAAGGTCTGATATATCAAAGTGTAACTTCCATTTTCAAGAAAGCAAGCCCCCTACAATGATACCATATTATGCCATGGCAGTTCAATGGCGAAAGCAAGTCCTGTCTTAGATGGTGCTGGAACAAGTGGATATCCATATAGGCAGAAACTGCCCATCAACCCTTACCTCACACCCAACACACACACTAAAGTGCATCGCAGACCTAAATGTAAAAGCTACAGCTATTACATTTGAACACAAAGGAAAATCTCTGCTACGCTGGGATGGGCAAAGAATAGCTAGGACACAAAAAGCAAAAGTTTGATAAACTGGACAATAAAAATATTTAATACTTGCTCTTTGCATAAGGCAAGTAAGAAAATGAAAAGGCAGGTCACAGACAGGGAAAAAAATGTTTGCAATATGTATATCCGACAAAGGACTTGTACCAACCAGAAATTCAAAACAGAACAAGCTCGCTTACAACTCAGTAAGACAATCCAACTTTAAAAAAAAATAGGTAAAAGATTTTCAAAGGACTTCACAAAAGGCTTCACAAAAGACCGGAGAAGGCAATGGCACCCCACTCCAGTACTCTTGCCTGGAAAATCCCATGGACGGAGGAGCCTGGTGGGCTGCAGTCCATGAGGTCGCAAAGAGTCAGACGCGACTCAGCGACTTCACTTTCACTTTTCACTTTCATGCATTGGAGAAGGAAATGGCAACCCACTCCAGTGTTCTTGCCTAGAGAATCCCGGGGACAGGGGAGCCTGGTGGGCTGCTGTCTATGGGGTCACACAGAGTCAGACACGACTGAACTGACTTAGCAGCAGCAGCAGCGGCACAAAAGACAGTTGAGCTTGGTGGGGGAGCACCTAAGGGACTCCCCTGCTGGTCCAGTAGCTGGGACTCCATGCTCCCGATGCAGCAGACCCAGGTTTGGTACCTGGTAGGGGAACGAGATCCCACATGCCCCAACTAAGAGGTCACACGCAGCAACTAAGACCCAGCACAGCCAAATAAATAGTAAAAAATGAGCACATAAAATAACATCTTTAGTTACCAGGGAAATGCAAATCAAACCAAGAATCACAAAACTAAAGGGTCACGAAGCACATAAGTGACAGTCGGGAGAGGGAACATGCAATCCAGCCAACTTCAAAGGGGCGGGAGGGAATATCGGGGGTGATAGACAGTCTATTCTCTTGCCTGCGCTGGTGGTTAAGCATTCGTTTGTCAAACCTCAGAAAGCTGTTGGCTATTTATCTCTCAAGCTGAAGCTCCCCTTCATGTTTATCATGGAACTTCTTTATTATTCACAATAGTTTTAAAACCAATCATGCAGATACAAGGAAAATCAATCACTAAATTAAAAGGGCAAACAAAACAAAGAAATAGAACTAAAAATAAACATTGAATTGTGATGCTGGATCAAGTATTTGATAGTGGAATGAGTATGTCAGTGGTTTCTGTGACTGATCAAGGATTAAAACTTGGGTTATCTAGTTCACTTCTTGATGATTAATAATATTATCTCTTTAAAAAACTATGCTGAACTTAAAGGGTGAATTTTACTGTACATAAGTTATACTTCAAAAACCACAAACAAGTGAAGAAGTAGAAGGGGAAAAACATGATGAAACACCACTGCACACTTACCAGAAGGGCTAAAGTTAAAAAGTCAAAATACCAATTGTTGACCAGGATATAAGTCAACTAGAACTCTCACACCCTGCTGGTGGGGAATGAAAAATGCTATAATCACTGGAAAACTGGCCATTTCTTATGAAGTTAACATATACCTCCTGTGTCAGTTCAGTCGCTCAGTCGTGTCTGACTCTTTGCGACCCCATGAATCACAGCACGCCAGGACCCCCTGTCCATCACCAACTCCCGGATTCTACCCAAACCCATGCCCATTGTGTTAGTGATGCCATCGAACCACCTCATCCTCTGTCGTCCCCTTCTCCTCCTGCCCTCAGTCTTTCCCAGCATCAGGGTCTTTTCCAATGAGTCAGCTCTCTGCATCAGGTGGCCAAAGTACTGGAGTTTCAGCTTCAACATCAGTCCTTCCAATGAACACCCAGGACTGATCTCCTTTAGGATGGACTGGTTGGATCTCCTTGCGGTCCACGGGACTCTCAAGAGTCTTCTCAAACACCACAATTCAAAATCATCAGTTCTTCTGCGCTCAGCTTTCTTTATATTTCAACTCTCACATCCATACATGACTCCTGGAAAAACCATAAGCCTTGACTAGACAGACCTTTGTTGGCAAAGTAATGTCTCTGCTTTTCAATATGCTATCTAGGTTGGTCATAACTTTCCTTCCAAGGATTAAGTGTCTTTTAATTTCATGGCTGCAATCACCATCTGCAGTGATTCTGGAGCCCCAAAAAATAAAGTCAGCCACTGTTTCCACTGTTTCCCCACCTATTTCCCATGAAATGATGGGACCGGATGCCATGATCTTCGTTTTCTGAATGTTGAGCTTTAAGCCAACTTTTTCACTTTCCACTTTCACTTTCATCAAGAGGCTTTTTAGTTCCTCTTCACTTTCTGCCATAAGGGTGGTGTCATCTGCATATCTGAGGTTATTGATATTTCTCCCGGCAATCTTGATTCCAGCTTGTGTTTCTTCCAGTCCAGCGTTTCTCATGATGTACTCTGCATATACGTTAAATAAGCAGGGTGACAATATACAGCCTTGACGTACTCCTTTTCCTATTTGGAACCAGTCTGTTGTTCCATGTCCAGTTCTAACTGTTGCTTCCTGACCTGCATATAGGTTTCTCAAGAGGCAGGTCAGGTGGTCTGGTATTCCCGTCTCTTTCAGAATTTTCCACAGTTTATTGTGATCCACACAGTCAAGGGCTTTGGCATAGTCAATAAAGCAGAAATAGATGTTTTTCTGGAACTCTCTTGCTTTTTCAATGATCCAGGGGATGTTGGCAATTTGAACCTCTGGTACCTCTGCCTTTTCTAAAACCAGCTTGAACATCTGGAAGTTCACGGTTCACATATTGCTGAAGCCTGGCTTGGAGAATTTTGAGCATTACTTTACTAGCGTGTGAGATGAGTGCAATTGTGCGGTAGTTTGAGCATTCTTTGGTAATGCCTTTCTTTGGGATTGGAATGAAAACTGACCTTTTCCAGTCCTGTGTAACATATCAATTATACTCATGGATAATTACCCAAGTAGACATATGTTTACACAAAGACCTGTACACACAAATGTTCTTGGTTGGTTTATTCACAAAGCCCAAAGCAGGAGACAACTAAATGCCCTGATCCCAGGTTGTTTCGAGTAATCAACAGTTTATTCTTTACCACTGAGCCTGATGCACTTCGTTTAGCCAGTTAATCTGTTGAAGGACATGTGGGTTGTCTCTGGTTTGGGGATATGGCAAATAAAGTTGCTGATGAACCTATTAGCAGAAATAAAGACACAGACGTAGAGAACAAAGGTATGGAACACCAAAGGGGGTAAGGTGAGGGATGAATTGGGAGATTGGGATTGACATATATGCAGTATTGATCCTATGTATAAAACCAATAACTAATGAGAAATGGCTGTACAGCACAGGGAACTTGACTCAGTGGTGACCTAAATGGGAAGGAAATGCAAAAGAGGGGGTATAGTATAGAGCGGATTCACTTTGTACAGCAGAAACTAACACAACATTGTAAAGCAACTATACTCCAATAAAAAAATTTTTTTTAAGTTGCTGTGTACATTTGTTTACAGGTTTTTGTGAGAACATGTTTCCATTCCACAAAGATCAGTTGCCCTTAGTGGATCTTCCATTCCACTAAGATCAATAAGGAAAGCAACTGCTGAATCATATTGCAATTACAGGGTAATTCTATGGTTAGTTTTATACGGAACAACACCACACACATTTTTCCAAAGTGGCTTTTACATTCCTAGCAGCAATGGATGAGTAACCAATTTCCCCGCATCCTCACCAACATTTGGTATTGTCACTTTTCACTAATTTTTATTTTAGCCCTTCTGCTAGGTGCGTAGCACTGTCTCATGGTGGTTATACTTTGCATTTCCCTGAAGGGTGATGACCTTTAACATCCTTTCACATGCTTATTTGCCATCTTTAAATGTTCTTCGGTGAAATGAACGTTCATTTTCTATGCCCATTTTCTTACTGGTTTGTTTTTACTATTGAGTTTTGGAGGTTCTTTGTATAGTCTAGATTCTGGCCCTTTGTCAGATACATGGTTTGCAGACATTTTCTTTTAAGTCAGTAGTTTGCCTGTAGCTTCTTTGCATGGGTTTCCACAGGGCAAGTTTCTAAATGAGAAGTCCAACTATACCACAAAGCTACAGTCATCAAGACAGTATGGTATTGGCACAAAGACAGAAATACAGATCAGTGGAACAAAATAGAAAGCCCAGAGACAAATCCACGCTCCTATGGACACCTTATCTTTGACAAAGGAGGCAAGAATATACAGTGGAGAAAAGATAACCTCTTTAACAAGTGGTACTGGGAAAACTGGTCAACCACTTGTAAAAGAATGAAACTAGAACACTTTCTAACACCATACACAAAAATAAACTCAAAATGGATTAAAGATCTAAACGTAAGACCAGTAACTATAAAATTCCTAAAGGAGAACATAGGCAAAACACTCTCCAACATAAATCACAGCAGGATCCTCTATGACCCACCTCGCAGAGCAATGGAAATAAAAGCAAAAATAAAGAAATGGGACCTAATTAAACTTTGCACAATGAAGGAAACTATAAGCAAGGTGAAAAGACAGCCTTAAGAATAGGAGAAAATAATAGCAAATGAAGCAACTGACAAAGAATTAATCTAAAAAATATACAAGCAGCTCTTGCAGCTCAATTCCAGAAAAATAAATGACCCAATCAAAAAATGGGCCAAAGAACTAAACAGACATTTCTCCAAAGAAGACATATAGATGGCTAACAAACACATGAAAAGATGCTCAACATCACTCTTTATCAGAGAAATGCAAATCAAAACCACAATGAGGTAACATCTCACACTGGTCAGAATGGCTGCTATTCAAAAGTCTACAAACAATAAATGCTGGAGAGGGTGTGGAGAAAAGGGAACCCTCTTACACTGTTGGTGGGAATGCAAACTAGTACAGCTACTATGGAGAACAGTGTGGAGATTCTTTAAAAAACTGGAAATAGAACTGCCATATGACCCAGCAATCCCATTGCTGGGCAATCACACGAAGGAAACCAGAACTGAAAGAGACATGTGTACCCCAATGTTCATTGCAGCACTGTTTACAATAGCTAAGACATGGAAGCAACCTAGATGTCCATTGGCAGACAAATGGATAAGAAAGCTTTGAATCAGTTCTAATGAGGTGGATGAAACTGGAGCCTATTATACAGAGTGAAGTAAGCCAGAAAGAAAAACGCCAATACAGTATACTAACGCATATATATGGAATTTAGAAAGATGGTAATGATGACCCTATATGCGAGACAGTAAAAGAGACACAGAAGAACAGTCTTCTGGACTCTGTGGGAGAAGGCGAGAGTGGGATGATTTGAGAGAATAGCATTGAAACATGTATAATATCATACGTGAAATAGATCGCCAGTCCAGGTTCGATGCATGAGACAGGGTGCTCAGGGCTGGTGCACTGGGATGACCCTGAGGGATGGGATGGGGAGGGAGGTAGGAGGGGGGTTCAGGATGGGGAGCACATGTACACCCATGGCTGATTCATGTCAACGTATGGCAAAAACCACTACAATATTGTAACTAGCCTCCAATTAAAATAAATTAATTAATTAAAAAAATAAATGAGAAGTCCAGTTTATCCATTGTCCTTTATGGATCATGCTGTGGGTGTCCAGTCTAAGAACTCTCTGCTTAAATGCTGGATTCCAAAGATTTCCCCGTATTTTTTTTCTAAAAGTTTTATAATTTTACATTTTACAGTTAGGTCTGTGATCCACTTTGCATCAGTTTTTGTACAAGGTGTGAGTTTAGGTTGAGATTCTTTATTTTTTTTCCTGAACATGTCCGTTTGCTCCAGCCCCATCTGTTGAAAAGGCTGTCCTTTCCCCACCACCTTCCTGTTGGACCTCCGCAGCCATGTCTGTGTGGGTCTGTTTCTGAGCGCTCTGATCTGTCTGATCTGTGTGTCTGTCCCTCCACCTGGGCCACACTGTTTTGATGAGTGTATCTACATAGTCAGCCTTAATATTGGGTAGAGTGATCCTAATTTATTCTTCTTTGCCAGGATTGTTGTTGAGTATTCTGGGACCTGCACCTTTCCGTATAAATTTTAAAATTAGCTTGTCTATGTCTACAAAAGCTTTGTTAGGATTTTGATAAGAATTGCATTAAAACTGTAGATCAATCTGGGGAGAAATAACTTCTTTCCTATGTCGAGGCTTCATGAGTCTGTTTATCTCTCTGAGTATTTAGGCATTCTTTGATTGATTTTTTTCATCAACATTTTGTGATTTCCAGCATGCAGAACCTATCCATGTCCTGTTAAATGTTTACCTAAGTGGTTCATTGTTTTTGAGCAGCTGTAAATGATTTTGTATATATAGTATGTACTCATGTGCTGTCTAACTCAAGGTCCCATGTTAAGAAAAGTAATTTGACTTTACAAAACAGATACAGAGCAAGATAATACTACCTTATTAAAAAAAGCTTCACCATGGGTGTCTCTAACCTAAGAGATGGCTGAGACTGTCGCTCACATGAACCTTTGCAGCAGAGTGCACGCTGGGATGTGTGACTTTTGTTCTGTCCCCATGCTGCTGGATATTCACAGTCCAAGAACCTGAAAACTGACCTCTCCTACGTGGGCTGCTTAAAAATCAAAGGGATTAAAAAAGGCAGATGCTGTTTCAAAGGATGTGATGTGAAGTAGCACCTCAGGCCCAGCCGATGACTGTATGGCTGGAGGCAATCACTGTATCTCTGCTGTTCTTCTTGCTGTTTACTTTGTTTTTTCCACCTCACAGTTCATTAATTGTAAAAAAAAAAAAAAACGGAATTACACATCACAGTGTCTGCTGAATTTGTCAGATAAACTTACGTTCCTGCTCACTTAAAACCTACTACCTTTTTCTCCTTTGTAATTTCTCAAAAAGACACAAAAGTAAATTGCTTCATGCTGTGATTAAATTAACCCCTCACCCTCTTCCAGCCCAGTGGCGTGTTACAGCTTGCTCAGTGATAAAGAACAAAATGTTGATGACACGCTACGACCTGGAATTAGGCTGAATGAGCAGAGCTAGTCCCCGATGGGTGCATGCCGTATTGATGACATTTATATAACATTTTTGAAATGACAAAAACATTAGAGCTGAGGAACAGATAGTGGTGACTAGGGGCCAGGGATGGTGGGGTGGGGTGAGGAGGTGTGGTTATTAGAGGCAACATGAGTGATTTTCCTTGTGATGTGAACACTGATCTGTACCGTGACTGTGGTGGTGGATGCACAAACCTTCACATGTGTAAATGAGACAGAACTAAACATATATACATGCACACAAGCACAAGTAAAACGGGAGATCTAAGACGGATGGACTGTGTCCATGGCGATGCCCTGGTCAGGGTACGTACTGTGCTTTTGCAAGCTATTACCACTGCGGGAAATGGGGGGTGGAGAGGGGACAGGGGTCTCTCTGTGCTAGGAGGGGGGCCCTCCCACAGAGGGTGCACCAACATGAGCCAAGGCAGAGGGCAGCTGATGTCGCCTGCAGCCTCCCCAGGGGACCACGGCCACACGGACACAGCCCCTTGGTGTGTGTCTGTTCATAAGCTCCTGCCTTGTGACTCAGGGGCCCTGAGAACCGCTGAAACACTAAACCCTCGTGCGTGGCCCTGTGCCCTGACCTGCGCGTTCAGAAGGCAGGCAGCCCAAGCTGATCCTGCATGCGTGTCCACTTTCCCCTACCTTGAGCTGGGTCTCAAGGGACACCTACAGCCAGCCACTCGGCCTTAGCTGGCTGAGAAGGGGACGACTTTCCTAGAGGGAGAAAGAAGAACTGGCCGCCTACTCCCGCCCCCACCTTCCAACAGAAGAGACGCCAAACCTTTTGAGCTGGAGCACACTTGGGGCACTGGCACAAGGGGTGACAGAACTCAAGCTCCACCGCCCCAACAGCGTCTTCTGCTTCATCCAGGTCCTCCTCCGTCCACTCCAACAGGTAACGCACCTGGTGTCAGGCAGTGAGGAGAGATGCGGACTGAAAACCCATCCTCAGCTCCTGTACAAGCTATGGTGTCCTACATGCACACACACACACATACAGTGTCCTACACACACACCACACACACACCATATGCACACACATCCACACACACACATAAATGTTCCCAAATCAGGACCTACATCTCCACCACCACGGAAGTACCTTATGCATGATGGTGCTCTTTCTTGAGGACTCCAGGGTCTCCTGTGCTCAGGCCTTTCTAAATCCTTTTAGTGGTGACAGAGAGATGGAGCTACCATTTCTGCAGATTGCATTAGATTCTTCTCTTCTGTCTTAGAAAGGGGCAGCGTGGTGCTGCTTCAGGGTGACAGCTTTAAAGCCCTGGTCCTAGAGCATCTCGCGAGCACCTCCTCTTATGTTACGTCCTCTTATGTTATCTAATTGTCCTCCTTCGACAAGCAGTCTGTCTCATCTTATCAGGGAGCAGACTCACTCCAAGGGGCCAACAACTTGTTCAAGACCACATGATGAGGAAGTGGTGGCCAGAACCTAAACACAGACTCTCTGACTTCACAAGCATCCCTTCCACCTTAATGCTGTAGCCCACAGGCGAAAGCACTGGAAAGACCCCTAACAGGTCAAATTTATGTTCCAGTAAAGGCCAGTTTCTGGGATATTAAATGTGAGAAAACACAAATACATTTCCAGGCCTGGTTCTGAGCCCTGGGGAAGCCAGCAAATGCCTGCAAGGGGTGACAGAGGGCCCCAGGAAGATCCCATGCCCCTCCAAACACCCCCCCTCCAGGGCCCCTCCACACTGCTGACAGCAAATATTCCATCCAGGCCGAAGGCCTCACCTGACCCCGGGGCCTCACCTCCCAGGCTGGCTGGGACAGACTGGACTCAGGGCGATTCCTCTTGGCGGTGGTTAGAAGATATACGATGGGGGAAGGGGGCTGAGGGCGGTGGCCTCGGGCTGTGGGATGGGGGCTGTGTCGTGTGTGGATGGGTTTGGGTGGTGACCACCGGGCACCGGGCAGCCTGCCTCTGCTCAGCTCCTCCGTGAGTGGCCCCACCCCCTCGCCCGCCCACAGGATGAAAGCAGATGTGTCATGACACAGAAGGGTCGGTCTCTTCTCTACACTCATAGGAGCCTGAGAAACTCCTCCTTGGCTTCCCTAAAGAACGCTGACTTCCCTGGGGCTGGTCTCGAGAGGGCAGCAGCCGGCACCAGCCAGATCCATACCCCAGATCCTCCCATGAGAGGAGCTGTGAGTCAGGCTGGGGGTTCACAGTGGGCTCTGGGCAGAGGCTAAGACACTGATAACTATGTTCAGACTCCATATACCCCCGGAGACTGTGCTAATCAAATCCCAGGAAATTCTGTCCACCACCCCAAACTCCACCATCCTTGAGAAGCACTCTTGAAACATGACTCTTAAAAGCGCTCTTGTAAACCCGATCCACTCAAGGCTCCAAATCTGGTAAGGGCTAATTTACTCCTTTTAAAGTGGAAGTCAGGGGACTTCCCTGGTCCTGTGGCTCAGATTCCTTCCTCCCAACTCAGGGGGCCTCGGTTTAATTCCTGGTCAGGAAACTAGATCCCACAGGCCACGACTAGAGATCCCGCATGCTGCATCTAAGACCCGTTGTAGCCAAATAAATTAAAAAAAAAAAAAAATTTTTTTTTTTAAATTTTTAAAAAATAAAGTGGAAGACAGAACAAATTCCTTTCAGGAAGCCTCAGATAAGCCAGGGGGACTGCCCATGAGTGTTTCCAGTGATCTCATCACAGCTGTTCCCCGTCGCCTGACAGGAAGGGTTAGGACGCACACCTTAGCGCCGTCTCATCTGGACACTTGCTTGTTGTGGGTCCTTTCAGCTCCGAGCCTGGGACTCAGCCTCCTGACCAGGATGCCACACTGCCCACAGCTCCTTGCAGGGCCACACCAAGGCCCTCTGTGCTCTGTCCTCCCCTTCGCCACCTCTACCCATCCCCTACCCAATCTGTTCACCTTGCTCCTGGCTAGTGGGATCCGGCCCTCTTGCCAGCATCGCCACCCTCCTGGAATATGAATGTCTAAAAGGCGGGGGCAGGCTTCCTCTGAGGCTTTATCCCACCTGCCTCGTTACTTGTTGGGGGGTACGTCCCATCCCATCACCATCACTCATGAAATGCACCCCTTCTGCATGAACGTGAACAAAGACCCCCCACAGCTCCTGACTCACCTGAAGACCAAACACACGGGCACAGCTGCTTCAGCTGAGAGCAAGCCGTTTGAAATTCACTTCTAAAAACTCACCATTTTTATAGAGGTTTATGTGTTTGGAGATAGGATATAGGAACTCTGTCTGTACTTCCTGCTCAATTTTGCTATGAACCTAAATCTTTCTAAAAAATAAACTATTAATTAATAAACAAAACTCACCATTTCCAGGTCTCCATCAGCAACAGCTCTTAAAAGTTTTTCTACCTTAATAAAAGGAAAAAGAATGTAAGGGAAAATATAATAATATGGTAAGACTAGAAACAATACAAATCACATTCTGGGCATTCCCTAGTGGTCCAGTGGTTAGAACTCAGTGTTTCCACTGCTGGGGGCCTGGATTCAATCCCTGGTCTGGAAATTAAGCTCCCAGAAGCCTCATGGTCAAAAAGAATAAATAAAGGTGAAATTCATGTTATTATTAGAAAAACAAACCAAAAAAAGAGCATTCTGAAGACCTAGTAGCTTTCCCGTCTCTTGATTTCATTCAGTATCTTTCAAACACACCCCCGAAGTTGTTCGCACAGGGCACCTTCCACATAAGGCCTATAAGATGACCTGCCACTTGTGTGGCACAGGGGGACACCAGCCACCTGGAGCCCAAGTGCTTCCTAAGAGGGCGACCACCCGTCAGACCTGCATCTGTTCAGCTCTCGTTATCCACCAGCTAGGATACCATGAGGTTAAAGCTCATGGATCCACTCCCGGCCTGTGTTAGGCCCTGGAGCATGTCTCTAGGCTTTTCTTCGCTGTGGTTCTGCATTGAGCTAGGGGTGGAAGGGGTGGAGGGGCCCCGGGGTGGGGTCAGTGAGGGCTCCCCAACCACAGGGGAGGAACTGGGACACATCCATGCCATGATCTACTCTGTGGGCTGACTCTGGACAAGCTCTAAGGTAAGTTAGACAGAAAAACAAAAACAAAAAAACAGGGTATAAGTCAGCTTTTATAAAAAGTAATGCGAGAGGACACGTAACTATCTCCATAAACTCAGCAGGAAGTCAGGAATGACACACCAAGTTAATAAGTGTGCTGACAGAGCGGGATGGAAGGGCAGAGAAAGTGCTCTGTAAAATAATCTTAAAGCAGTGGACCTACAGGTGACTCTACCTGTAGGCTTCTTAGAATACTCCCCCTCCCATCACACACACCCACTCGCATACACACACACACAGACACTTAAGCACATGTGTCCATGAAGGGCAAGGAGGAGGAGGCTGGGCTTCCCCCAAGGGCACGGCATGGCCCCCGTCAGGCCGGGGCTCTAAGTGGCCCCCAGAACACAGGCCCCCTCCACCCTCCTGTCTGGGGGCCTCACCTCTCTGTAGTCCTTCTTGGGGTCATCTTGCCTGGAGCTCAGCGACACGGAGGAGAAGCTGGAGGTGGAGGAGCCCTGGCTGATGGAGTCCATGGAGCACTGAGGGGCCTGCACAGACACCTACAGCCCGGCAAGAGAGGGGGTGAGGGCCAGACAGAGGCTGGTCGCAACAGGGCCGATGAGTGCAGCCCTGCCGTCTTACCTCTGAAGACTTCTGCCTCCTCTCGAAGGACAGATGGTGGGCTTCCATGATGGACAGAATCTAGGACAAAGGGGACGCAGATGAGTCCTGAGATGAGTCACCGAAGTCTCATCACCTGTATGGTGCTCCCCACCTCCTCGGGAGGGCACACAGCCCAGCCAGGCCCACAGCGGGCGGAAACCTACTCGGGTTCACACTAAGTCCAACAGGAGGAGCCGGTCTCCCCATTAATGGGCTCGGGGAACAAGGGAACCCAGGCACAGAGGGGCCTCAGAGGCTGCCTGGTCCAGCCTGGGCTGGTTGTCCACAGGCCTAAAACACGGCCTTTCCACTGGCAGACAGGGGCCTCAAGTCGGGGCAGCTCAAAGTCGGGCAGGACGGCCGTCTGCTTCTTCTGTCTGCAGATCTCCTTCTGGAAGGGCCTTTGGGAGAAGCTCGAGGACAGAGGTGCCCTCAGCCCCTCATGGGCATCTCCAGCCAAGGGTGGCCTCACCCAGTCCCCCAGTTCTGGCTGCTGCAAAGCTGAGACCCCGTGAGGGCATGGGCAGCTGAGCCTGCTCCCCTCCCCGGGGCCAGGAGCAGGGATTTAAACCTCTGAAAACTTGGCTCAGAAAACTCCAAAAACTAGGTCTTACATTGTGCCCTTATCACACACACAATAATAATAGACAAAGAGGGCACGGGAGTGTAAACATCTGGAGGTGATGCATCTGTTTACAGCACAGACTGTGGTGCTGGTCTCATGGGTATGGACTTATCTCCAAACCCATCACGTTGCATATGCTAAATGTGTACAGCTTTCTGTATGTCACGCATACCTCAATGAAACTGAAAGTGAAATTGCTCAGTCGTGTCCAACTCTTTGTGACCCTATGGACTATAGCCCACCAGACTCCTCCATCCATGGGATTTTCCAGGCAAGAACACTGGAGTGGGTTGCCATTTCCTTCTCCAGGGGATCTTCCCAACCCAGGGATTGAACTCAGGTCTCCCGCATTGCAGGCAGAATTATTACCATCTGAGGAGCTTTCTGTATGTCACTCATACCTCAATAAAGTGGTTTAAAAACAAAAACCGGTACTCCTAGAAGACAGGAAGGAACTAAAAGAACTCCCTAGATGAGGGCTGGGAATGATAAAACATCAAGAGGCAAAAGTAGGGCCTGTGCAGAGAGAGACATCTGGAGACCTGCATGGAAACAGAATCACCTGTGCGAGCCACCAGCCAGGCTGGTCTGGACATCAGGACCACGGATGGCCATGGCAGGTGGCCCTGTGCTCCCCCGGCTCGTTGGTCAAACGCTTCTCTGTGGGCATCCCTTCAACAGGGTTGCTGCCACAAGGCATACAGGCCTGGCCTCTGGAAGGACCCCCCCCCATTCCCGACCCACTTGCAAGTGAGCACTGCATGACATGTGGCCCCAAACTACGTGTAATCAGAAGTTACTGGCAGGAGAGGCTAGTAGTTCATTAACGAATCATTTATGGAGGAAACTATACCCAATGACGTCCAGAGCTGGCCGACTCAGAATAAGGTTTTAGGCGCTGAGGGTACAGGAACAGGGAACAGAGCTGATGCTGCTGTCTCCATGCCCCGCCCCTGCTCTCCCTGGCCGGACCCACCGCCCCATCTCCTCTCACTCTATCTAATCACAAGCCAACAGCCCTCAGAGGCAAACTCTGCAGGAGCAGCTCTTGGTAGGACACTGAGAAAAACTCCTACTAAGTTGGAAAATAATATGACTGCATGAACCTCATTAACAACCAGGTGTGGTACGCAGCACAGCGGGTATGCACAAACGCTAGCCTTGGGGACCGATGCAGTTTGAGCAGCACGGCAGAGACCTGACCTGCGGATGGTGCTATTTTTTTTAATCATACTGCTGCTCTGAGAGGAAAAACGCTACCTTTGAGTTTAACGCACACTTGAGGGGCGTTTCCTTCAGCCTGTTCTGGATCTCTGTGGACGCCCCGTTCTGCAACAAGGTCTCGATGATGCCCTGGTAACCCCAGCGGGCAGCGATGTGCAGGGGGGTGTCTCCCTTCTCGTTACCGATGTCCAGTCTGCAGGCCTGCACGTCAAAGTAGACCAGAGCCTTCACGCACTGCGAACAGAATGGGAGAGGCCCCCGTGAGCTCACAGGCCAGGCCCCGGCAGATCTGTGCACCCTGCAGCCTCAGCCCGTATCCCGACTCGATCCAGGTGCCATCTGCTAAGCAAACATGCAGTAATAGAATGTTACACCTCCAGGGTTCCAGGTAACCTGATCAGGACACATCATTTTTATTTTTTAAGAACCCAACTGCCAATCAACTGGAATGGCTGAATATAAATTGTCGCATATCATGTGTAGAAAGGAGTTCCCAGAGTAGGCCTGACCATCATCCCGTGAGAGGCCAACCTGCAAGTCTGGCCCTGGACTGGCCAAGTTCCTTGGGAGCTTGGATATGAGGACCGTTCTCACAGTGCCCTGACTGATAGATAAGATGGGCTCACTGGGCCTAAACTGTTTGTCCAACAATGGTTTATGCTGAACACCTGCTGTTCTTCTGGGAGTATGGAATTTGAAAGATGCTAGGCAGATATGGTTCACACTACCAGCCTCCAAGCAAAATCTTGAGCACTGAGTCCCTAATGAGCTTCTGGTGGAGAACACTGTGCATGTGTTGTTACGCTGCTCGAGGAGTAAGTGTGTCCTGAGTGACTCCATAGGGAGCAACTCTTGGAAGCCTGTACCTGGTTTCCTCCAGGCTTTATCCTTGGACCCTCCCCTTGGCTGGTTTTGCTCTGTGTCCTTCCACTACAACAGAGCTGTGAAGCAACTGGACGCTGAGTCCCGTGAGCCTTCCCAGTGAGTCACTGAACTGGGGAGTGGCCTCAGGGACCCTGACACAATACACACGACGGATTATTGTGTAATGATTACAGAATGGGCTAGATCTACATTGATCGACCTATAGGATGTCCACAATATAGTAAGTTAGGAAAATAAGCTGCATAAAAATATGTCAGGGGGACTTCCCCGGTGGTCCAGTGGTTAAGAGCCTGCCTTCCAATGCAGGGGATGCAGGTTCGATCCCTGGTCAGGGAACTAAGATCCCACATTGTATGCATGTCTGTGCTTAGTTGCTCAGTCATGTCTGACTCTTTGCGACCCCATGGACTGTAGCCCACCAGGCTTCTCTCTCCATGGGATTTCCCAGGCAAGAATACTAGAGCGGATTGCCATTTCCTTCTCCAGGGGATCTTGCCGACCCAGGGATCGAATCCATATCTTCTGTGTCTCCTGCACTCCAGGCAGATTCTTTGCTTGCTGAGCCATCCTACATGCCACCGTCGAACGGCAACAAAAGATCCCGTACATCACAAAGACCCAATGCAGCCAAATAAGAATAAATATATTTTTTAAACATGTGTACAGTATGATTTCATTTTCACTCCTCAACCACCTAGCCCTTTGTCTGTATAAATCTACCTATATTTCACCATGGAGAGAAGCAAGGCAGAGAGTGGTTAGGGAAAAAAAACAAATACACAGTTAAATATTAAGCGAAAATGGAAATGGTAAAATCCCTTGATATTACCACAAAAATATAAAATGTAAAGACTGAGTACGAACAAAGGCAAGAAGCAGATGGCAGCAGGGAGGATGCATAAGATTTCAGGAAAAGACAATGGGCAGTTACTTTTCAGATTTCTGTTATTTCAATGTAGCATCTGTAATATGCTTTTACATTTTTTAATTAAAAAAATAATACACCAAATGTTCCAATAATTGTCAACATAAAATACAACAGGCAACAAATGTGAAATCCACATTTCTCCTCCAGTGAGAAAGGGTAAGGCCCCTCCCCGGGGACAGCAAGGACCACTTACGTCCTCGTGGCCGTAGGTGCAGGCCAGGTGCAGAGGGGTGTTACCGTTGTTGTCTTGCACTTCGGCACTGGCTTTGTAGTGCATTAGCAGCAGCTTCCAAGGGAGAGGAGAGAGCAGTGAGCGCCAGTGAGCACGGCAGGGCAGGCTGGAGCCCTCGGGGAGCACAGCCTGGGGTCTTACAGGGGGTTGTTGCCCAGTCTCCATTTTCAACCTTATCTACTTACATTACAATTACAATTAGATCAGCCCTATAATGGAAACCAATCTGAAAAAGAATATATACTATAGGGATTTCCCTGGTGGTCCAGTGGTTAGGACAACACATTTCCGCTGAAAGGGGCCTGGGTTCAATCCCTGGTCAAGATCCTGCATGCCGTGGCCAGAAAATAAAGAAAAAGTTACAAAAAACAAAAGTACTTGGCCCTGGGCCTGGTGCTTAATAAGTCAGTGAAGGTCAGCTCCCCACAACCCCAGGGCGCTGAGACTTGTATGCATTGTCAGACATATACTGGCCTAAAAAAATTTAAATTAAAAAGGTAAAAAAAAGATTGTACACTGTAAATACACTACCTACACACACATACATATAACCAAATCACTTTGCTGTGCATCTGCAACTTATGCATGGTAAATCAACTATACTTCAACTACACAAAAACATTGAAAAAATTTGAAAAATGAAAGCAAAAAAAGTATCATGCATCTTTCCTGCAAAAAAGTTTAGAGATCATTAAAAAGAAAAAAAAGAGTGGATATATGCATAACTGATTCACTTTGCTGAAACTAACACAACATTATAAATCAACTATACTCCAATAAAAACTTTTTAAAAAAGAAAAACAACCCCCATCAATCACTAGCAGGAACGGAGGCACTTTATGTACCGAACAACTTCATCTGAAATCGAAACATCAGTGACTGGCAAAACAATTTTGCTTTCCAGTTTCTGGACTGTCTTCTCACCATAGGTATTAAGTCTAAGGGAAAATCCATGTTGGGGCTCTATCTAAAATATTTCTAGTATCTGGGGGGGTGCCTGTCTTACCGCGGATTACCGTGACGTTTCTAATCTACACCTAACAGCTTTGGCCCAGCAGACTCTGGGGGAGGCGCCAGAGACCCCAGGCTTGCCGTGACCTCACAGAGCCACGTGGAGCAGAGGAGAGGCCAGCCCTGCAAGGCCTCGAGCAGAGCCCAGCTGCTCACCGTCACGCTCTGATAGCCCTTCTGACACGCAAGGTGGAGCGGGGTGGAGCCGTGGTAGTCCGTGGCGTTTACCACCGCGCCCTTGGAAACCAGGAGGTCGATGAGGGATGCCTGCCCTGCAGAACAGAAGGGAAAAGGGTGGGCTTTCTGAAACCATTGAGCGAAGCCACGGCTTTATTTCACCCTCTCATCTGCTGGCACGAGACATGCCAGGAGGTATCTTTCTGTGTGGGGGGAACCAGAGCTAACATCAAGTCACACGCTGCAGTCTCTGGACACCCTGGGGTGATGCTTCCCCTCTGGAGGGAGTTCGGCCCCACCCCACCTAAACACCCCTGCGGCAGCCACAGAAGGGAGGAGAAAAGAGCCTTAGATGCCCACAGAAGAGTCCAGGGTGCATCACTTCAAGGGTGGAATACCGTGCAACCATGAAAAAAAAAACTGACATGGAGAAATGTTCTTACATATCTCCTAGTGGAAAAAAGCACCCCACAGACCGTGTGAGCCCCACAATATCATATCTTTTATATACACACACACTCAAGCATGGTGACGTTTCAGTCATGGATCAAAACAATCTTTAGACGACTGCAGGATGCAAGAGTTTACAGATGTTGTGTTTTCTACCTTGAATGTGCACTTTTATTTGTGCACTTTAAAAGACAGAGAACTAAATTCAGTATCCTATGATAAATCATGATGGAAAAGAATATAGAATACAAAATAAATTAAAGATAGTAAAGTTATTTTTTTTAACAGGAATATAAGAACCTTAATTCAGTCTCATAGTTCAGATTCAAGCCTTCCCTGGCTGGACACCAGCCCAGAGCAGTGTCAGGCATCCACACAGCCCGGACACATGCTCTTCCAGCCCAGGGACAGCACATGAAGGTCCCAGGGTGGGGGGCCTGTGATACAATCCCTGCCACCACCCCACACCGCCTCCCCCAGCATCCACGCTCTGCTGGGGCACCCTTGGCCCCCATCCCTTTGCCCTGAGAGCACAGAGGCTGGACCACATACCACAGAGGGCAGCCACATGGAGCGGTGTGTGACCCCTGTCGTCTCTGGAGAATGGAGTGACAACTGAGGGGTCATTCAGCCTCCTAAAAGGGAAAGAGGATACAGAGAAATAGACCGAGGTAAGGACATGCTGGGGCCCTGGGACCAGAAGACAGACCTCCGGTGTGATCCAAGTTGGGTCTCCTCTACAGCGACCCGGAGAGCATCAACCATGGCTTCCGCTGGGACCCTCCCCACACCCAGCCCTCCAGCCTTTGACACCCAGCCAAAGAGCCCGATAAAGATAAGAGGAGACCGAAAAGGTTGTGGGGAGGAGCTGACAGTCCTCCATCCGAAAACCCACTTTCCGAGGTAGGGGCAGGCCCTCTGCCCGCCTCCCCAGGTTAAGCAGCCCAGGAGGGTGCTAAATATTTTTATTTCATCTGATTCTCCGAAGAGGCGGAGGTTACCATCTCCAGTTTACAGCAGAAGCAGCAGAGTGCAGCAAGGATAAGTTTCTGATTCCAAATTGCACAGCAAACGAGGGGGAAAGTTCCACCCAGGCCCCGAGTCTCCCCCTTCCCAGTGCTGCGGGGCCCTCTTACCCAGAGACGAGTTTCTCACAGTCATCACAGAAACACAGAGGGTGACACATCTTTTGGACGGCATCTTTATCTTGGTCTTCCTGACTCAGAAGTCTCTCCACTTCCTTCTGGTTACCTGATGCAATGTGCTAAAGTGACATCAAAAACACTGTTGATACGACGGAACGATTCGTTCTCTAAACTGTGAATTTTTGAAGCATCCTTACAGAAACATATATCTATGTGTGTGTACTTAGTAGCTCACTTGTGCCTGACTCTTTGCGACCCCAGGGATTGTAGCCTGCCAGGCTCCTCTGTCCATGGGGATTCTCCAGGCAAGAATACTGGAGTGGGTTGCCACGCCCTCCTCCAGGGGATCTTCCCAAACCAGGGATTGAACCCAGATCTCCTGCACTGCAGACAGATTCTTTACCATCTGAGCCAACAGGGAAGCCCATCAATGTGTGGATGGATGAAATGACTTGTTCTCTGGGACTTGTTTCAAAATGATTTAGATGGATGGTGAAAGTGGGGCCAGGGGATAGAAATGAAACAAGATTAGGGAGATGGCTACATGGAGGTTCGTTCATCATACTACTCTCTTCTACTTTTGCAAATGTTAGGATTTTTCCATAACTAAAACAACGACAGTCTGACAAAAGTTCCAGAGCAACAGGCAAAGGGGGGACAATCCACCCTGAGGGTTGGCGCAGACTCTGACCCTTCTTTTAGATTACAATTGTCTTACAATCTAATAGAGCCTTGGCTTTCAAAAGAGCTGCAATTAGTAGGAGACCCCTGCCAACTGCAGGGCTCACCTCTGTGACTCCTGGATATGTTTCCTATGTGGAGTGAGACTTTCTGGGGCGCAGAGCTCATGGAACGCACTCTGGCTGGTGGCCTCCTGATGACTGCCTCCCAGGGCACCTCACCAGCCTCCCCGTGGTAGATCAGATCCGAGGAGGGAGCCTCCTGCACTGCCTGGGGGTCTAACCACCAGCAGGTGCTGTGTTCCCAGCCCAGCGCGGGCACACAGGTGTCTATCACGCAGGTTCCTGGAGCTGAGAAGAGGCACTGATTCTGGCAGAGCTGCCAGTGAGGTGCCACTGAGCAGACGGTGAAGAACAAGCTATGTTTCGCTGAATGGAGAGAGGAGGACAGCCAGGCAGAGGGTTCCACTCACAGGGGCCCAATCCAGCAGGGCTGCAGCACAGCTCACATCAGAGAAGACGGGCAGCAAACTGATCCCATGAGACCCCAGCATCCCTAGCGCCTCCTTGAGCACAAAATGGACTTCTGTGTTGAACTATGCAAACCACCCTGATGGATTCTACAGAGACTCAAGAGGCGAGGAAAGACGGAGAGCTCCTGGGACTTCCCTGGTGGCCCGGTGGCTAAGACTCCCAATGCAGGGGGCCCAGGTCTGATCCCCGGTCGGGAACTAGATCCCACATGCTGAAACTAAGACCCAGCAGCAGCCAAATAAACAAAAATAAATATATATTAAAAAATAAAAGACGGAGCACTCCTCACACATTTGCACCCTCGGGACCTCCCGTATCTTACCTGAAACAGGCAGTCGATGGGCGTTGAGGTCAGCTGAGACAGTAAGCTCATTCTCTGCTTAAGGAACAGTCTGTCACCAAATCCCTCCGACTCCTGCAGGAAAAGCCGATAAGCCATGTTCTCACACGTCATGAGCTGCAGTGCAGGTCCTTGAGAACAGAGGACCCGGGACGATCGGTGCTATCTCCCACAGAGCGGGCCCGGCGGTGCCTCTCCCTGCCCCCACTCAGCCGCACAGCAGACCCTCATCAGGCTGGAAGAGGGGCTCCCCGTTTACCTCTCCAGGAAGCGGGGCTCTGACAACAAATACCCAGCAGGGATGTGGGAGGTGGGTAGTGTACTGGCTGTGTGTGTGAGTGAGTGTGTGTGTGTGTGTGTGTAGAATGTAGCATCTCTAAGTGTGGAATGTGGCATGCACACAGCACTATCATCCCCAAGGCAACCTAGGTTGTCCTGGCCTCCCCCGCCTCTCACAGTCTCTCTCCTAATGCCTGCCGAGCTCTGTCCCCTGCGTTGTATGTGGGCCCACAGACAGGAGACCTGGAGGAGGAAACGGCAACCCATTCCAGTATTCTTGCCTGGAGAATCCCATGGACAGAGGTGCCTGGCAGGTTACAGCCCATGGGGTCGCAAAGAGTCGGACACAAATGAGCGACTGAGCGACTGAGCACACACAGACAGGAGAACCATTCGACAGGCTGGTCTACGCGTCTCAGCAACAGAGAGAAGGGCTGTGCATCTTGAACATACATATTGAAACATCAGACAACACGGCCCCTTGGCCCAAAGTCCAACAAAGTCTACCCCAACGAATAAACTTCATTGTGCAGATTATTTTTACCTAGATACAAAAATCCAAACAAATATTCTTACTTTATGAAGTCATTTCTAGAGACACTCAATGCTCACTTAAGCACCTGTGACTACATTTTCTGATGACAAATTAACTTCCTTGGAAAGAATGCTGGCGGAAGATGGAAAGAGTTGTTCTCAGCCAGCTGCTGCCAGAGCTCACCAAACCCTGAGAAAATGATGGGATCAGCTCTCTGTGGCCCCCTAAGTTCTGACGTAGGTGGTCTGGTTAAAAATAAAGCTGCCAACACTTCTGGGGTCCACTGCCAATCAGGGCCCCTCACACCAGCCGCCCTCACAGGGTTGTGTTGGCAGACAACAACCCCTCACCATTATAGCCGCCTTTGCTCCCGTTGACATCTGCTGCATAAACCTCTGTCGACTGTTTTATTCAGTGATTTACAGCTGAGCAGCTCAGGGTCAGAGAAACATCAAAGATCTTATTGCTCAGGTAAATCTGGGGCTCTTTCCTCCACTTGGGGTGACTATTTACAGGGCAGTGATAAAAAGAGATAGATCTTCTAAGATTGAATCTTCAGGGAAGAATGACCAGAAGAGATCACATATCAGCTAAGACCAATTTGGAAAAAGGGTAAACCCTATTTATTGGAAGCCCAGTAAAGCAGGAGTGAGCCAAAGCCTGCAAAGCTGGAGCAGAGAAGGGTGGAAATACTATTTGGGTTCTGCCCCATTTTTTTTCTGTCCACAAAGGTAAAAGTCACCCCAGTAATGATTATTTTCCAAAAGTTCAAGCCTTCACTAATGAACATACTTAAAGAATGTTTATAGTCATCTCAACAAGGATTATGTCTTGGGAAGAAAATTTCCGTGAAACTACATTAAAGTATATATAGTCAATAGGAAAACATTATTTGATTTAGAAACACTTAATGCTTTTCAGAGACCTCACCTGCTGTTTAGAGATACACCTGGGCTCTTTCCCCAGGAAATATCACGACCGAGCAGCTGTGACCTCACACACTTCTAGATGGAACTGCACCAAGGCAGAGACAACACCGCAGACGAAATCCCAACGCTGACATCACACACGACAGGTGAGCCGCAACGCCTGCTCTGTCCATACAGGTAAAGGCAGGCAGCTCTCAGGTCTGATCCCTTCAAGACCCAAGGGTCGGGCTCCATGGCTGGCCATGAAGATGATGCAACCTTGTCCCAAGTCTGGGGGTATCGACAAGCCTTCTCCCGGGAAGGCAGGACCAGCTGGTGTGACAGCCCAGTCCAGAGGGGCACACTGGGCTGTGTACCCACCTTGCCCATCCAAGTTAACAGCCAGCCTTGGGGCGATCCACACAGAATACACCAGAGAATCAGGAAACGGGGACATCCAGATGAGGAGTGTTGCGAGAGCAAGGAAGTGCATCAATTATCACTTCATACGTTGAAAAGGCACTTTCAAATATCCCATTTAAGGACCTCCCTGCTGGTCTATTGGCTAAGACTCAGAGCAATGAAGACTGAAGATCCGGCGTGCCACAACTAAGACCCAGCCCAACCAAACTAAAATAAATAAGTATTTAAAAAAAAAAAATCTCATTTGATCCTCACAACCATCCTGCAGGGGTGAAATATGCAACATGCTCCCCAGTGTAGACAGGAGAAAGGACAGAGGCTCAGAGAGACAGACTTGTCCAAGGGCTAGACCCCAACATACACCAGCACGAGAGGTGCCCCCTCACATACTCCCCTGATCCCACTTGGAACATTTTCTGAAGGCAAAGCAGGTGTGAGAAGCTGAGCAATGGTGTCCGGTCAACCACCTCTTTATTCTCTGGCCAAAGGGCTTCAAGGGCTGGCGATCCTGCCTACACGTCATGGGAATCGAGATAGCAGGATGGCTGCGGGACAGGAAGCGGGCAGCAAGGGGACAGGAGCACCTTCAAGAGGTGGGTGCCTCCCTCCAGGTGACGAGGCCCCATCAAGGAGCACGAGGCGAGGCCTCTGCAGGGCAGTGGGTCCAGGAGAGGAGAGCAATCAGAGGGAAAGGACCAGAAGGGCAGGGCTGTGATGGAAAACCTCCCCAGGCAGGCACCATGGGAACAACGTGCGTTCCTGGAACCTCACAGCAGACGATTCAACCTGGGACATCTCACTGCCCAGCTCTGGAAGTGAGCGGCATTTCTGACTCTGTGGACACGTGTGTATGCAGAGGCGCCTGTGTACACCACATGTACATTCTGAATGTTAATGGTTTCGCCCGAATTAGAAGCAACTTTTCTTGAGAGTCGCACAAGACCCATCGGAGATGAGATGCATGCATGCTAAGTTGCTTCAGTTATGTCCAACTCTTGCACAGCCTCTAATTTTACCTGTGTGTGTGCTTATACTCAGGCTCAGTCATGTCTGACTCTTTGCGACCCTTTGGACTGTAGCTCACCAGACTCCTCTGTCCATGGGATTTTCCCAGGCAAGAATACTGGAGTGGGTTACCATTTTCTCCTTCATGGGATATTCCTGACCTAGGAATCGAACCTGTGTCTCCTGCATTGGCAGGGGGATTCTTTACCCCTGAGCCACCTGGAAAGCTCCTGTATATGTGTATGGGTGATCAAATCAAACCCAGACAAGAGCAGAACTTAATTCTTCAGCAAGTACCAGGATAGTCGGGCTATGTGCCAAGAAGTGCAGCAGAAACTCAAATTTTGGTTAAAAATATAATTGTGTAAGCACAGAAAAAGACATCTACCAAAATGTTAATAAAAGTCATTTGCAGCTAGTGTGCTTATAGGAGGCTTTTGCTGTCTTCACTGCAACTTTTTATATATTAAATATTACTGCTACTGCTAAGTCACTTCAGTCGTGTCCGACTCTCTGAGACCCCATAGACGGCAGCCCACCAGGCTCCCCTGTCCCTGGGATTCTCCAGGCAAGAACACTGGAGTGGGTTGCCATTTCCTTCTCCAATGCATGAAAGTGAAAAGTGAAAGTGAAGGCGCTCAGTCGTGTCCGACTCTTAGCGACCCCATGGACTGCAGCCCACCAGGCTCCTCCATCCATGGGACCCTCCAGGCAAGAGTACTGGAGTGGGGTGCCATTATTACTTATAAGCAAATATTAGTTTTCTAATCAGAAAAAAAAAGAAAACTATCCTTTCTGGAGAAAGAAACAGTATGCAATGTTATCTACAATATCATTTCAATTATGTAAGATATACATGGCAAGGAAAAAGACTGAAAAATACATAAACATGTTAACAGTGAATGAATTCATGAAACTGCTTGTACCCAAGTGTCCCCATTTGAACAGGCGTATGTTCTTTTTCAGATGTTTCAACTTGTCATTTACTTTGGGGAGCTTCCAACATCAGGGGGGCATTAAGATTGAGTGTGAATGTTCAATCCTTGGGGCTCTGAGTTTTTAATACAGAAATCTCTCCATTCGATTGATTTCAACTCTGCAATTTCTGTGAGTACCCTCACGTTTTGGTGGTGGGTATAATGCGAAGTAAATCAGCAGTGAAATCTTGGTTTAAGCCTCTCAGTTCTCGTGGGAATATAATCGCCTCTGCCAGTCTAAGTTCATCAACGAACCAAGGAAATTACAATAGGGCCGCTGAGTCCTTAAAACTGCAGACATTATTAATCTCATCTCTTGCCCAGCATGATCAGGGTACCCTAATTCACCGCTTCTGGTGCCCCCTTCTGCCCGTGTGCATTCGAGGATGACCAGGATTAATGAAGCAGGAGATCAATGAAGTGAGAGCCAAGGATGACCTGCCAACTTTCACAACCTACCGACTGCTTCGTGTTCAGTCTGCCAGGCAGTTTTTAAATGGCTGAGGCCCCATTTTCTTGGGAGAGGATCTCTGATCCTCCTCCTCCACACCACCCTGAGAATCCCGCCGCACACACCATGGCACCCACAGAGAAAGGGCAGGACAGGAGGGAGCTCTTACTGGCTTAACAGAGAGGCTTCCCTGCCGAATATATTCGATTGCAGCCTCGATTGAGGTCAGGCAGTATCCCAGTTCATCTTTGGCTGAGCTGCTAAATCTGAAGTTTTTGATGTAACTCAAGTTTGCCATCCTAATAAAAGGAAGAAAACAGTTTAATTGCTATATACCCCCATTAACGCTTTGGTAGAAATGATGCTATTGGCTTGGTCACAAAGTTGGTCAGCTCTGGGGAGCTAAGGCCGCTTCCCCTGGGATCTTTATTTAGATGGAGTGCAACTAGGGAAATAATTGGGACTCCCCTGGCGGTCCAGTGGCTAAGACCTTTTGCTCCCAATGCAGGTAGCCGGGGTTCCATCACTGGTCAGGAAACTAACCTAGATCCCACATGCTGCAACTATGACCGAGTACCGCCAAATAAATACATATTAAAAAAAAAAAAAGGCAAAAGACGTAAAGTCGCTTCTTACTTTCCTGCAATGAGCTAATTTTTAGGAAGCTGATTTTTTCTATGGTGAATTTGGGTTTCTGTGAGAAAAGGATGGGCTTTGGAGCCAGACAGAACTGGAGCTCACTTGCCTCTCAGCTGCTGACTGGCCACATGTTCCAGAGAGAAACGTAAGATCTCTGGGCCAAACTTTCCCCACCTGCAGGTGGAATGACAGATGCCCTTGCAGGGCAGGTACCTGGCTCCTACAGGGCGCTCAGCTTCTAGAGTGATACCAGAACCACCCCAGTGCAGTGCTGCCATTTTGAAAAAAGTTATTTTAACAAAAAAAAATATTACCAATTAGGGATCTCTGTTTTCACAAGCAAATACAACAGGACTGACAGCAGATCATCAGCACACATGGTCTCCAAGTTAACTGCAAGCAGGAAACACACATTCAGGGCCATCCTGGGACGCAAATGGACTGACAGGCATTATCAACTCCCCACCACCGTCCAACCCACAAAACCACAATCCGGGAAGATGACACATCGGGGAGAAATTCAATCGCACAATTTCCTTTCTAGTGTCCTAAATAGATGTCAGACTCCAGGAGGAAATGAATGCCTCCTGAGAACATGTGCAGAAAACAGCAAGCTCCAAGCAGACCACCCCTTGCTACCTGTCCCCAGCAATCCCAGGACAGGGAAAGAGCCCAGGCAAGTCGGTGATGGTGGATACGACTCGAAGGTGTGCCAGGATCACTGCCAGAAGCCTCTTTCCTCCTGAGATCATTGCCATTTTATACACTGCAGAGTCCAGGGCTGATGGGCAACTTCTCATTGAAATTTTGTTTAAGTAATCCAGTCACACATTTAAAATTCCAAATGGTGCAAAAGAGCAGACCATGCATGGCTCTCCCATCCGTGCCACCCAGACTTCCTCCCCAGAAGCCACTTCTGTTGGTTCCCATGTATCATTCCAAGAGAGGCTATGATCACCCCCCTGTATACATATATGGGTATAGAGCCACCCCCTTTGTGCAGTGTCCTGGAAGTATACTGTACACACTCCTGTTCATTTGATTTAATACACTTTGAAGAGCATCCCTACTGGCCCACAAAGATCTGCCTTCTCATTAATTTTTAGTTTTTACTTTTAATAATGGAAAATTTTAAGTATACAAAATTAGAACAACCTAACAGTTAAACTCCCCTGTACCCATCACTAGCTTAGCTTGTTTTTGAGGCCACTGCTTCTCCACCAGCATTTCCTTACCTAAAGATGCCTAACCTACCCCACTACCCCCTACCCCCATTACTAGGCACCCACTCTGCAGAACAGGCTCTGGGGTGCTCATACGGGAATACTCTACTACACATCAGCCCATCTCTGTGGCCCTTTAAGATGGCACTGCTCCCCAACAGATGTTTGCATCTGGACTTTTGCAGCCACCGCCCTGCCAGCCCCTTCCCTGAGCACACACCTCTCTGGCTGGGAGACTGGGTGATCAGCTGCACCACCTTCCGCAAACAAGCCAGCTTCTGCTGCGGGGACGTGCACCTGTTCAGCTGAGCCAGCTCCCTCTTTGCTCGAGGTATGTTGAAGCTGCAAAGTGATTTGGGACATGACCATATAAGACCACGGTGTGAAGGCCCTCCTTCTTGGTAATCACAAACCTCAGATTTACATTTCTCACGGCAAACCATAAGTAACGGCAAACAGAAATAGACACTCAGAAGTAATCTGAGACAGCAGCAAAACCCAGCAGCTTTCAAGGTCTCAAGCAGGCTGCCAGGTGATGTAGCTGCACCAAAAAATTAGGGGGAAAAAGAAATCAACAATCCTTAGCTTCAGAGTAAAATAGGCCAAAGGGGGGGAAAAATTAGACAAAGAGATTAGACATTTTTGTATCCTTTCATCAGGATACAACTCAAAAGGAGGGGCTCCAGAGAATTTTCTGGCAGTCCAGGGCACAGGACTCCACGCTTCCACTGCAGGGTGGGGTGAGGGTACAATCCCTCATCGGGAAACTGGGGTTCTGCAAGCCTCAAGCTGCAGCCAAAAAAAAAAAAAAAAAACAAAATCAAAAGGAGGTGCCCCTAAGGCAGGGGTCCCTCAGACCAGCAGGTGATGAGAGATGTCAGTGTGCAAGGCCCACCTGGGTGAGCTGCACGCCCACCCAGAGACCAGCTGTGCACGACCCCACCTCCTCCGGCTCCCACCCACTGGCACGCTGGAAGTTGGGTGCAGCAATGTGCCAGCTCTGAAACACTCATCTACCAACTTCAAGCCTTTATCTTTGGTCACAAACAACTGCCCTGCTCCACAGTCTGAACCACGTCACCTAGAGCTGACGCTGCCACTGAGGGTCCCGCTTCTCGGTCACAGCGGCCCAGGCTCCGAGGACGCCAACGCTGCAGTGTAAACCCTTACCTGAACTCAGGTTTCACACCGATATCCTTCTGCTGAAGATCTTGAAGGCTCCTCGTGATTTTGTTAAAGGCAGCATCCTAACGAGAGATTTTAATGAAGCTTCAAATGTCTGAAAAGGCTTAGAACACGGCTTCCGTCCTACATGGTGATGACACAGAACCTACCTCTGCTGCCTCCATGGTGCCCACGTACTTGAATATCAGGTCGTAAATATCATGCTGGACATACATCTGTGAGGTCAACAGGTTCAAGAGTGTGTGTGTGGGAAAGTGGGCAGCAGAGGAGGCCCCGGCCCTGGACCTCCTCGCCCCTCACTTCCCAGGGCCCTTACCTCTACCGCCTGCTTCATCAGGTTCATCTGGGCCTCCTGCTTGGCGAGCACTTTCTGGAGGACAAGGAGAGGACAGTTACAGAGCGTGGACTGGCCTGGGCCAAACCACACGTCTCTGTTTTGGTTTTGGTTTTGTTTTCTTAATTGAAGTATAGTTGATTTACAGTATTAATTTCTGCTGGACAGCAAAGTGATTCAGTTATACACATACATATACATATATATACACACATTCTTTTTTCTATATTCTTTTCCATTATGAAAAGATTTTTTTTCTATACTCTTTTTCTTTTCTATATTCTTTTCCATTATATAGCCATTCTTTCCCATGATATTCTTTTTCATTATGGTTCATCAAAGGATTTTTAAAAAAAATATGCATTTATTTATTTGGCTGCACAGTGTCTTAGTTGAGGCACTTGGGATCTTTAACTGTGGCACGCAAACTCTTAGTTGCAGCGTGTGGGATCTAGTTCCCTGATCAGGGATCAAATCCAGGCCCCTGCACTGGGAGCACGGAGTCTCAGCTACTGGAGCACCAGGGCAGTCCGTCATAGCATATGGAATGGAGTTCTCTGTGCTATACAGTAGGACTTGGTTGTTTATCCTTTCTATATGTCGTAGTTTACAACTGCTAACCCCAACCTCCCCCTCCATCCCTCTCCCAACCTCCCTCTCCATCCCTCCCCCAACCTCCCCCTCCATCCCTCCCCCAACCTCCCCCTCCATCCCTCTCCCCCAACCTCCCCCTCCATCCCTCTCTCAACCTCCCCCTCCATCTCTCCCCCAACCTCTACCACCATCCCTCTAACAACCTCCCCCTCCATCCCTCCTCCAACCTCCCCCTCCATCCCTCTCCCAACCTCCCCCTCCATCCCCCCCCAACCTCCACCACCATCCCTCTAACAACCTCCCCCTCCATCTCTCCCCCAACCTCCACCACCATCTCTCCCCCAACCTCCCCCACCATCCCTCTCCCAACCTCCCCCTCCATCTCTCCCTCAACCTCCACCACCATCCCTCTAACAACCTCCCCCTCCATCTCTCCCCCAACCTCCACCATCATCCCTCTAACAACCTCCCCCTCCATCTCTCCCCAACCTCCACCACCATCCCTCTAACAACCTCCCCCTCCATCTCTCCCCCAACCTCCCCACCATCGCCCCCCCAACTTCCCCACCATCCCTCCCCATCCTCCCCACCATCCCTCCCCATCTCCCCCCCCATCCCCCCCCCATCCTCCCCTCCATCCCTCCCCATCCTCCCCCTCCATCCCTCCCCATCCTCCCCCTCCACCCCTCCCCCAGCCCTCTCCTCCCTGGCAACCACAAATCTGTTCTCTGTGTCTGTGAGTCTGTTTCTGTTCCGTAGATAAGTTCATTCATATCATACTTCAGATTCCACGTATAGGTGACATTGTATGGTATTTGTCTTTCTCTTTCTGGCAAGTCTCTCTTTTGCAGGCCATGCTGCTTACCAGGTGGGAGTCCCTCAGCAGCTGCTGGAGGCATTTGGTGTAGAGAGCATTCACGGAGTCCTGCGGAATACAGAGCAGAGAGAGGCCATCCTCAGAATCTGAGGCCACGACACTGAACCCAGGATGCAGCCAAGAGAATATCTCACAAAGTGGATTTCCTGGGCAAAAAGCTCTTAAGTCCTAATGCAAGCTTATCAAACTAAGTATGTGATTTTTTTTTTTTTTAATTAAGTATGTGATTTTTTTTTCCAATTTTTTGGGGGGTGTCTATGCATTAAGAGTAGGAAAAAAAATTCCCCTTAGGGTTAACACAGATGATAACAATATTCATCGTGATACTTCTCTGTGACTTTTCAGGTTTTCTACTGTGCTTATTACTTTTTTAGGTAACAAGAAACATTTAAACGGAATCCAACATTTTGTTGGACGTTTAAATGTTCGCTTCAGATATGTAAACGTTGCCAACAGAGGCGGCAGCAAAGTGGCAGAGTGATCCTGGCGCTCTGAGCAGGGCACGCCTATGGCAAAGCAGGGCTCAGCTACTGACTATGTGATGACGGAGGCTCTTCCGTTCACACTCTCTGAACGTTCGCTGGAAAGAGGTGATGTTCCTGTCAAATCTCTCCGCATGTCTTCCCAAAAATTCTCTCACATCTTCGATGGTTTTCAGGGAAAAAGAATCTGAGGATGTCGAAGTCTCTTCTGAAAAAAAGAGACAAGCGGGTCAGGCTGGCTGAAGCCATTGCTGTTTCCTGAAGAAAAGAAGTCCCACAACCCTTTGCCCTGCTCCGCCAGCTCCTGGGTCACCATCTACCACAGGAGGAGAGGGATAAGCTTATTTCAAGACATCACCCAACAGTGGCCCAGGTGGGGGTCCAGGGAGCCTGGCCCTCTTGAAGCCCTTTCCTGGGACAAAAACCTGAACTCTCCGGGATCACAGGCATGGCCTGGGAGGTTCTGGTGATGAAGCCCTGATTCTTGACAATAAGACCTCGGACAGCATTTGGTACATCATTATCTCAATTTTCTTGGAGCACCGAAGACTTATATTATCTGTTGAAAATAATGAGATCTCAGAGAAGCATGGCAGTGGGGCTCCGTGACTAACAATGCCATAAAAGACAGTCCTGAAGCTGAGGCCCAGAGACAAAGCCAGGGCTGCCGTTTTGCACAGCTCCAGGGCGTGACATTCCCACTGAGGTCACATGTAGCCGCATGTGATGTGGCCTCACCCACATCACGCTGGCTCAAGATGACTTTCCGATCTATGTTCCAGGGGGAATTCTTGTAAGCAGTTATGCAGGTTTCTCATGGGCTCCTGAATATCTTATGAGATGTTCATAACCGCTGTGTCAGGAAGAAGTTCCGCAAGCAGGTTTCTCCCAGTCAGGAGAAAGGGGTTTTCTCCCAGAATACCTGAACTCTCTCTCTTTTCCAAAGGATGGGCTATGCACAGTATGCTGAAACTTTCTTCTTTCTCATTGTAGAAAGTTTCTTCAAAAAGAATGGGCACTGAGAGAAGACAGGCGAAACCAGCTCCTAGTTTAATCCTGTTTCCTTGGATAAAGACATCCTAGAACAAGAGACAGGTCACTGCACCAGCAGCCGCTGTGACCACCAGCCCCTCTCAGCCTGGCCACCATCAGGCGCTTCACCCCACCCACCTACCCACCTCTCCCCCAGTGTGGTTTTCAGGAGGGCAGCAATACTTCAATCTTCTTTCCTCCTTGTTCACCCTGTTATGGTGGCTACATAATACCCTGACCAATTTCATATGTCACAACAGAAAAGCATTAAGCTGTTCCTTAGAGAAGAAGAAAGCCTGTGTTCTCTGGAAAAAGAAAAAGAAGGTTCTCCTCTCTGAATAAGAGATCAGAATGACCCAGATGACCCAGAAGGGTCGGAGGATGCTCGCTGCACCCCTCCTTGGCTCATCACTCTGGCCGTGGCTGGGGTGCCACGATGAGCCTGGTGCTTCTGTTCTGATGGATTTGGGAAGTGAACAAGTAAACTGATGCACAGCTGTGGTGAGCAGAACCCTGCAGGAAAACAGCAGCCTGCCAGGGGCGGCAGGACTGCAGACTCCCCTCTCCCACGCTGGCACACTGTACCCACCTCCTGTCCCCCCCCAAGCACCCACAAGCCCCAGCTAAACCAGCGTGGGCCCCCACTGCTGACTGTGGGTAGGCTGGGGACCACAGCCATTCCTGACCAGGGACGGAACTTACCCCTCTCAGAAACTATCTGCTTCCACTTAAAAAAACAAACAAGAAAATGCCTACCCCAAAGTTAACATCAACCATGAGACAGACAGACGTCACATACCTCTGGACACAAAGTACTGAGATAAAGCACCCTCCAGTAGGCATTCTAACTGAAAACGCTTAGCTGTGATCTAACCAAGGCAAACATCAAAGAAACCCACACTGAGGGAGAGTTTACAAAGGAAGACAAAAATGTCAGTGTCATCAAAGACACAGGCTGAGAATTGTTCCATAAGAAAGAAACTAAAAAGATAAAAACTGAATATGTTGCATGATCCTGAATCTTAAAAAAAGGTCTTTTTTGCTCTAAAAGGGTATTACAGTTAGCACAGTTTATTTAAGGACAGTATGTTGGAGAAGAGTATTCTGCCAACCTGAAATTTTCTGAGTATGATCACTGTGCTGAATTATATGAGATACACATTGTTTTGAAGCCCAAGGGACAGGGTGTCTGCAACTTATTCTCACTCTTTGTGAAAAAGGTTCAGAAAAAAGTAACAATATGTGTGTGTGTTAACAGATAGAAAGATAGATAAATGGGGGTGGGGAGATGAAACAGATGTGGCCAAAAATGCAAACAGCTGACCAGTCTGGAGAGAAAGCTATGTGAATGCTCTCTGTACATTACTGGAACTTTCTATAGGTTAAAACTTCCTGTGTCATTGCTGTTGTTCAGTCACTAAGTAGTGTCCAACTCTGCGACCCCATGAACAGCAGCACGCCAGGCTTCCCTGTCCTTCACTATCTCCTGGAGTTTGCTCCAACTCATGTCCATTGAGTCAGTGATGCCATCTGACCATCTCACCCTACAGGTTTCTTAAAAAATTAGAAATTCATCTCTGATCCCAAGGGCACAGGGATAAACAGCTTGCTCTGACAGGGCCTCTCTGAGGAGGTGTCCCAGCGACTCCCCAGTTCCCTGGCAGAAGCCTCATGGGCTAAGGGAGATGTGACCAGCACCACCTCCAACTCCAGGCCACAGCCAGGACCCTGCTCTCCACGGCCAGCTTCTCTTCACTCAAAGGCAGCAGGGCTGTTGTGGTGTCAAAGCCACCAGGTAACACGGACAAGAAAGGGTGAGCAGCAGGATTCCCTCCCCTCCCGAACTCTCAGACGCTGAGTGAGTGGTGCTAGGTGACCCGCAGGAAACGAAAGAATACCTTTCCATCTAAGGTCTGAAAGTGTTCTTCCACTGGGATCAAAATATAGGACTCAAACTGACAAGTAGACTGAATTCTGGTTGACAGGCTTCCTTTGCAGGGTACTAACACCTGGAAAAAAAAAATTAAGGTGAATACTAAACAGATGTGTTGTTTACAACTTCAGCGGAACGGGATGTATCCAAAGATGCTCCAGCTGGAATTGCAGTGGAGACCTGCAGGCAGACAACCCCTGGGGTTACAGGTCAAAGCAGCAGCAGCTAACCTCTTGTCGCTGTGATGGAAGCCTGGATGGACGTCTCATCCATCCAGGATCTCAGGGGTGAGGGCAATGGAGGTGGGGGGGCCTCGGTCCCACCCCGCTGGGCCCCTCCCCAGAGCTACCCCAGGTGGCGACTTTGTCCTCAGCAGGCTCAGGAAGGATTCCAAGTGAAGAAAGGTTTGAAGGGTACAGAAACGTGAAACTAAAAGATGACACGTAACCCCACCACCTTCACGATAAACACAGCACATTGAGGACAGTTTCCTTCCCATCTTTTTTCTATGCTTTTTTTAAGCCCAATTGTGATCAGTTGGTTGTACCAGCCACAGAAATAGAGTTTCCTAGCTCAGGCTGCCACCTCCACCAGGGATATTTCAGGTGCCAGACTCTGTCTTTGGAGCAGGTTCAACCTGAAACGTGAATTTTGGTCCCACCGTGGCCACCACGTTGACCTGATTCCAGCCTCTCTGCTCAGTGCAGCAAAGGAAAGTGCCCTGGCATCCACGCATCTGTGCGTGGCCCGGGGACTCACATTTAAGAGGAGGCTCTCAAGTGCACCTGGAAGAAGACGACCAAGGGGGTCGACCAGGTGGGCCCCTGACCAGGGCCCCGACTCCTGAAGCCGCTGGAACAAGACAAGGGGCTTCTGCACTGTCCCCATCGTACAGACAAGGAAACTAAGGCTCAAGGGAGTTCAGCAACTTGTCCTAGGGTACAGAGAGAGTGGCAGAGCCATGTCTTAAACTCCTGCCACCCACACCCATCACTGCCCTGTCCTGAGGCCTCCTGGAGGCCAGTGCTAGGAACACAGCCCAGTCCCTGCTGGAGTTCCCTCTGCAAAGACACCATGAAACTCTGGGGCCTTAGAGCAGCTGTCATCAGGAGCTTCCCTAGGTAGGTCAGAAAGAGCAGCATGGCCTCTCTCCCCACGAGGGACAGGGGCACACCAAGTCCTCAGAGCAGGAAAGGGAGGCCCTCGTTGATGAAAGATCACCACTGTGTATGAAGTGGCCCTGCCCCTCCACAAAAAATCAAGACTGAATCAGACCCAGAACTAGACTTAGCTACCAAGTTCAGGAAATACAAAGACCAGAGGACTTTGGTGAACACCAACACAGGACTGCAACTGGCGAAAGCTAGAAGGTAGGAAAGCCTACGGGATAAATGACCTGGATACATGAATTTCAAGGAAAGAAGGAAAATGAGGAAAGAAAGGGATATAGCTAAAAAGAAACTTAAGGGACTTCTCTGGTGGTCTAATGGTTAAGAATCTCCCTTACTGATGCAGGGGACGTGGGTTCAATCCCTGGTCAGGGAACTAAGATCCCACATGCCATGGGGCAACTCAGCCCTCGTGCCACAACTAATGAGCCTGTGTGCTCTAGAGCCCCTGCTCCACAACAAAGGAAGCTTGTGAGCTGCACCGAGGGAAGGCGTGTGCACTGCGACAAAAACGTGCAGCTGGAAAGTAATAATAATTATTAATGGAATTTAATTTTTCAAAATTAAAAACACAATAATAAGACACTTAAGACTGCAGTGATGGCTTCACAAGCCTGTAGACATGTCAATATGGATGAACTTTACACACTAAGTAGGTACGGTTTAATTATTCTAAAAGTTTAGCTCATTAGGAGAAAAAAGAATGACTTAAAAGGCATACCCAGTAACACAGATTTACTGTACAGCCCAAGGAACTATCTTCAATACCTTGTAATAACCTGTAATGAGAAAGAATCTGAAAAAGAACTGAATCACTGCATCACCGCTGTACACCCGAAACTAACACAATACTGTAAATCAACTATAACGAAGAGCTGACTCGTTGGAAAAGACTCTGATGCTGGGAGGGATTGGGGGCAGGCGGAGAAGGGGACGACAGAGGATGAGATGGCTGGATGGCATCACCGACTCGATGGACATGAGTTTGAGTGAACTCAGGGAGCTGGTGATGGACAGGAGGCCTGGCGTGCTGCGATTCATGGGGTCGCAAGGAGTCGGACACGACTGAGCGACTGAACTGAGCTGAACTATAACTTCAACTGAAAAAAACAAAGGCCTATCAAATTCAGAATAATGTGTGGATCTCCTCTGGATTCTGATTTAACCAACTGGAAAACAAAAAATGATGAGATGATGTGGGAGATTTGCATGGTGAGCGACAACACTGAAGAGTTGCTGAGGAATCTCTGAGCTATGATAATGGCGTGAGCTTGTGGGTTTTTTTAAAGTCCTTATCATTGAAAACTACATTCCTGAAGATTTACAGATGAAATCAGATGACTGCTGCTGCTGCTAAGTCGCTCCAGTCGTGTCCGACTCTGTGCAACCCCATAGACGGCAGCCCACCAGGCTCCCCCGTCCCTGGGATTCTCCAGGCAAGAACACTGGAGTGGGTTGCCATTGCCTTCTGAAATGCATGAAAGTGAAAAGTGAAAGTGAACGCGCTCAGTCGTGTCTGACTCTTCATGACCCCATGGACTACAGCCCACCAGGCTCCTCCGTCCATGGGATTTGCCAGGCAAGAGTACTGGAGTGGGGTGTCAGTATGACTACCTTATATAATTTTCTGGAATTTATTTCCAAATGATCCCCTGGCCGAGGGGAGAGGGCAGCAGGGTTTGAAGTGAGAAGTGCTGGCGTCTGAGCCCGGCTGAGAGATGAGGGCAGCAGGGGTGCATGGTATGATTCTTTTCACTTGTTCATGTTTGAGATTAAACACAATAACTTTTAAAAAAAATTTTCAGGTAGCCAACTTTATTCAAGTAAGTATTAAAATTTGAGTTTGGTTTTCCTGTTTTTTTCTCCATTCAATATTCATGACATTGGGCACTGCTGGAGATATGGTGAACTGTCCTCATGACATTACATTCTAAGTGGGGGCTACAGATTTTTTTAACAATGTAACAGATTCCATATATCAGTAAGTTTTATGCAGATAATAAAGCAGGGCATCAAGCCAGAGAATGCCTGGAGTGGGGCAAAGGTTAGCTAACTCAGGTCAAGTTGTTAAGGGGGAGGGCTTTCTGAGAAAGCCTCATTTGAGCAACGAATGGATGGAGAGAAGGACCTACCAAGTACAGATCTAAGGGAAAAACTTCTTCTGGAGGGGGCACACCACACAGCACGCAGGATCTTAGTTCCCAGACCAGGGATCAAACCCAAGCCCCCTGCAGTGGAAGCTCAGAGTCTTCACCACTGCACCACCAAGGAAGTCCAGGGAAGAACACTTCCGTCAGAAGAAAGCATGTGCAAAGGTCCTGAGGTGGGCTTGGTGGTACCAGACGAGGAGAGAGAGCAAAAGGGGAGACAATCATAATAATTTTAAAAGGTTAATAAAAGTGCAGCTTAGAAAAACAAGAGACCCTCATGTATGAGAATCAAGAAACAGCCTCAAGGCTCCTAGACGGCCTCACTGTAACCTGGAACACAAAAAGATCTTGGAGATGAGAGGGTTGGCCCCAGGCAAGAGGACAGCATGACCCAGGCCTAAGGGATTTAGGTGGCCAAAGGCAGGCAACGGGATTGCCCCACTCCAGCTCAGTGGGTGCAGGCGGGGCCTCCGAGGGGCCAGGAGCTTCTGAGTGCTTCAGAGATACACACCGCTCACCCCCCCACCACTGCGACTGCATCCTGTGTCATCCTCGCTGTGTACACATACCTTCTCTGCCTCCTTAAATAAGCACGGCCAGCTCCTGAGGCACTGCATCCCCCTTACCAAGCCCATGGCTCACCATAGGGTAGATACCAATCAGTGCTTGCTGAGTGAACAGGGAAGCCTCCAATTTCAAGGACTCTCCCAGAGTTTTCAGGCAGGCGAGGCTGCCTGGTGCATTTCACTGCAAGCAGAAGCCAGTGGCTGGCTCTCTGTGGCTCCATCCATCCACCAGGTTCCTGCTGAGACCGGTGTGAGGAGGATCAGTGGTGGGTGGCTATGAAGCCACCCACGGGAGGCAGGCTCAGGTGCCAAGGGCCCTCGCAGGAGGGAGGTTCAGACTATTTCTGGAACGGAGGTTGTGGAGCTGTAGCAGCCGGTGTGGAAGACGCAAAGTTCAGAGTTGCTGAGAAGACCATGAGTTAGGGACTCAGTTCAGAGCTTAACAATAAAACTTTTTATTATAACCCCTTTGTAAAGAATTTTTTAAAAATAATAGTCATTAAAGAAAAGAAAGCATAAAAACAAGAATTAGCATTAGTCATACCTACTCCAGGGTAGAACTTCCCTGGTGGCTCAGACAGTAAAGCGTCTGTCTACAATGCGGGAGACCTGGGTTCGATCCCTGGGTTGGGAAGATCCCCTGGAGAAGGAAATGGCAACCCACTCCAGTACTCTTGCCTGGAAAATCCCATGGACAGAGGAGCCTGGTAGGCTACAGTCCATGGGGTCGCAAAGAGTCGGACACGACTGAGCGACTTCACTTTCACTTTCACTCCAGCGTACCCTCCAGACTTCCCCCTGCCTGGGTCGGCTACTCCACAGGAGCACATGACGACTTCTGTCCTAATACTCAACCCTCTGGCCTACAAATGACCTGTTTGTGGAAATCCCCAAAGGCATGTCGTGTCCCCCATTCCTCCGAGTAACCCTGCAAACCCAGCGTGGTGTCTGGAGTATAGGAGATACTCGGTGTTTGTCAGATGAAGCTCTACTAAGCAAATTCTGAGAACTGGAACATGAACTTCAGTGCCCTTAGCTGGGCTGTATAAGCATGTTCTTGAGTCAGTTCCCTGGAACTTAGAAGTCACGATGCTAGGTTCCCAGGTGAGCCCTCAGAAGCCTGCATACCCCATAATTAGACCCATAATTACAGGGCCATGATTAAAGGACCAAATGTCATCTCCTTTTGCTATTGTTGTTTTTCCTATAGGCAAATGGACCCACCCCCCACCCTCCGGTCCACCAGGGAAATCTGGAGAACTTTTGCCCAATGCCCCAAGAACAACAGCCCCGGGGTGCGGGAGGCCTACGCAGCTGCTCTGAAGAAAACTCATTGCATAATAACCAGACGGTCACAAGAACAAGGTGACTGTGAGACAATGTGTGGGCGTCACAGGTCTCTGGAATCAGAATGGGAAGGAACTTTAGGAGATGGGGTTCCACTGTCCAGTCAAAGAGCAAATGGTGGCAGGCGGTGCCTTCCAGGACACGGGGCAGCCCCATCAAAGGCAGGTTCAGGAAGGAAGTCAAACTCGAGGAGGGGCTGGGACAGGTGAGGGGAACAGCCAGCCTGCACCCTCAGCTATCGTGTGAGGGGGCCTGCCGGCTCCATTTGCAGAGGGAGATGTGAAGGGCATTTAAGCCTGGGAGACACATGTTCAAAAGTGGTGACTTTAGGACTTTCCTGAGGGCCAGTGGTCAAGAGTCCACCTTGCAATGCAGGGGACACGCGTTTGATTCCTGGTAAGGGAACTCAGACCCCATGTGCTGTGGAGAAGACCCAATGCAGCCAAATAAAAGAGTAAATAAAAAGTGGTGACTTCACATTTTTAGAGCCTAGTAAAGGACCCTAATCCCCAGGGCAGATTCAAGGGCCACCCAACTCAGTCCAGGCTTCCCAGGTTGGGTGCGAGTGGTAAAGAACTCACCTGCCAATGCAGGAGACTTAAGGGACATGGGTTCAATTCCTGGGTCAGGAAGATGCCCTGGAGGAGGGCATAGCAACCCACTCCAGTGTTCTTGCCTGGAGAGTCCCACCAACAGAGAAGCCTGGTGGGCTACAGTCCACAGGCCAGCAAAGAGTTGGACATGACTAAAGTGACTTAGCACAAACTCAGCCCAGTGGCCAAGCCCCGTGAAAGGAAATATAGCATTCACCTGCTGAGGCCATGTGGGTCCCTCAGAGATGGCAGAAAGGATGAGTGCTCTCTCTTCTAGAGGTCATTGGGATATTCTACTTTTTACACTCAACCAACAGACCCAGAAAGAGCAATAAGACAGGTTAGATGAGCCGGGGCTCCATCACATGGCCAACAGGTGGCAGGAGTTGGTTATCAGCACCTGGCCTGGCTGAACAGGACAGCAGCAGCCGGCTCTTTCCCACAGCTGCCCTTTCCTGAGGAGCTGGCCTCGCTGATTCTCACGTCTACTGAATGCGGGCCCCACACAGCCCCTTGTGGATCTCATCGGGAGCCGGAGTAAGAAGCCTAGGGCACCCTTGGGATCTCGGGATGGCAACTTAAGAAGTATCTCCTGGGACTTTCCTGGTGGGCCAGTGGTTGAGACTCCATGTTCCCAATGCAGGGGACACAAATTTGATCCCTGGCCAGGGAACTAAGATCTCACATGCACACCTCACAGGCTAAAAAAGAAAATAAGAAGCATGTCCTATTCCTCGATGTATCTTAGAGGAAGGTGACCGAGATGCTAAAGTTCTTATTTCAAATTCTCCTTTTGCTAAAGTGAGCTTGAGTGGGATTCTGAGCTGGCAGCTGCAAAAGCACCTCCTGGGTGACAGGGAGCATGCTAAGTGCTGGCACCACAGTGACGAGTGAGACAGGTCCCTGTCTCAGGCTTCCTGAGAGGTTAACAGCGGTCCGCAGTACGGCGCTTTTAAAAAGAGAAAGTTACCTGTGATAATACACTCTTATCTAGACAGTATTTCTTTTCAAAATACCACAGAACAAACATGGGAAGGAAAGATTTCCCCAGTTGGGTCAGGCCCTCTCAGTTAACATGATGTCTGGGCCTTTTCTCTGTGACACTTAACCATAATTCCCTGGAGAAGGAAATGGCAACCCACTCCAGTATTCTTGCCTGGAAAATCCCTTGGACGGTAACCATAATTAGTTAAATATTAACCCAGAGTGAGACCGTCTCTCCCACTAGAAGTCTGGGTAGAGATCCATGAGGGTAAAAATCGTGATGCCTACTCATATTTTTGGCTGAATCTCCCACATCAAACCTAATGTCTTACACATAGCAGCATTTAAGAGCTGCTGTGAAATGAACGGATGACAGTGAACACCTGTGGCGAGCTTTATGAGAATTTTATTTTCTTCTTTGGAAATAACTGTATTCTCTTAGCCTTTTTTTTTTTTTAAATAATGAAGTTTATGACTTCTAAAATCCAAAGTAAAAAAAATTCTGGGAAAGAGATATTAATCACAAAGCCAATCATAAAAGCCAGAAGGGACTTGGGGGAAAAAAACAAAAAACAGGCTTCTGATGGCAGAGGGGTGGGCTAAGCATGGAAAAGTCAGCTCTAAGGTTGCAGAGAAACCTGAGCTGACTCATTTCTCCTTTGGTTCAAACCCTCGGCCACCTGACTCACTTAAGACCCCATCACTGGGTAAGAGAAGCAGGAACAAAAGTATGAGAAGAAAAGAGGACATGCAGGAAGGGAAGAGGCCCACGCGCAGCAAGTATTGAAGCCCGCATGCCCTAGCGCCCGCGCCGTGCAACAGAAGCCACCGCAATGCAAAGCCCGAGCACCGCAACTCAGAGTAGCCCCCGCTCGCCGCAGCTAGAGAAAAGCCCTTGCAGCAACAAAGACCCAGCGCAGCCAAAAATAAATAAATAAAAATTATTTAGAAAAAAAAAAAAAGAAGAGGCCCTGCCATAGGCAGGCGGCACAAAGGCGCCCAGCTAACTCTCTGTATCCCACGGTGTGTAAGATGTCAGCCAAGTTCACCAACCTCGGAATGAAAAAAGGCCTGCAGTGTGGGCCCTTCCTCCCTCCAGGCAGCAGACGCCCTGCCAACAGACCACGGTTTCTCTCTTCTCTGGCTCCTGTTACCTGGCTGCCCCTGTAGGCTTCTGAGGTTGTGGTCTCTACTATGAAACTTCCCTTGGCTCCTCCTCTTCAGGAAATGCCTTTGAAGGTGACATACCCGTACATTTACACGTTCCCCTACTCTGCAGGAGTGAGCACCCATCTCACAGACAAGGAAGGATATGATTTCTGCCCTGGAGAAGCCCTCCTGGTCAACATGGAAACAGGAGAAACAGAGGTGACTACCATGAGAGCAGTGATAATGGGGGCTGAGAGTTCAGAGAAAAGATTACACCCGGGCTGAAGCAGTCTCAGGGGGCTTCCTGGAGGAAGCTGCTCAGGGCGGTTCCTCTTTGCTCGTCCACATGTCGAGCATAGTCTGGGGCTTGCTGCACTGAGCAGTTCTATACCTGACTCCTGCTAAATTTAACTGAAGTCTACCATATTTGTAGGTGAGCCTCCCACACCCAGCAGAGGACCACCCTCGGGATCGATGCACTTACAATGCCATGAGCTTGGGCCACCTTGTTGCACAAGTCAGGACGCCACTTCTGAAGAGCCAGGTAGAAGGGATTTTTCAGGAGGTCCTCATCATACAGAGCCATATGGACTTCAGGTGGGGCAGAGCGAGTCTCCTGGGACGAGAGAGGAAACAGCAGTAAATGACGACCTTCAGACTGGTGTGTCACATCTGATCTAGCAATGTCCAAAAAGCATCCCTGACATGCATTACTCTACAGACCTAACACATGGTCAGGAAAAAACAAAGAAAACCCACAAGTTCCAAGATGACTTTTCTTACTGGTTAAACGTATAAATCATGTTCAGAAAATCTTGTTACGCTTCAAGTCATTGCAAAAGTAACAACGGCTATTTTTAGAACATCCTACATGACTCAAATTATGATATTTTAAAGATATGCATGTTTTTAATGAAATATTTTAAGCATAACAGAAAAGTAGAGTAATAATGCTAACCTACCACCCAAGATAGATCAGTCGGTAAAGAATCCACCTGCAACGCAGGAGACCAGGGTTTGATTCCTGGATTGGGAAGATCCCCTGGAGGAGGAAATGGCAACCCACTCCAGCATTCTTACCTGGAGAATCCCATGGACAGAGGAGCCTGGTGGGCTACAGCCCATGGGGTCACAAGGGTCAGACATGACTTAGCGACTAAACCACTGCCACCACCCAGGATTACCAAATCTTAACACATTGCCATATTTGCCTTAGATTTTCTTTTCAGAAATAAAGTATATCAGAGTAGACTGGTTCCCCTACCTGCCCCCACCCTCCCATCCTCTACTCCTTTTTCAGAGACAACCAGTATCTTAAAGCTGTTTCTATATCCTTCTTGCTGACATTTCTACTCCTTTAAAACTCATGTATTCATAAATAATACAAAATCTTGCTTTATGGGCTTCAAAATCTACATAAATGGTATCACACTGTAAGTAGTCGGGAACATTCCATCTTTTCCATCAACATTATGTTTTCAAGTTCTTTCAGCGCTGATCCACACAGCTCCTATTAATTTACTAATTCCTGCTGTACTGTATGAAGTGAACACGACACAATTTATCTAATATCCTACACTTAAGTTGGTTCCACATTCTCAGTATTACAAAGAATGCTGACACAAACACTCCTACCCTCTTATGTGTTCCTGGAGTACACATCCAGGAATGTGACTAGGAGAGGCACTGCAGCATACACCTACACCTTCACCAGAAGCTAACACCACTGGACCGCTTACGACCTCCCTGCCAAGTCCGTGAGCACTCCCCTTCCTTCCATCACATCCTAGCCAGTGCTCCTCAGAGTGGTCAGACCAGCTCATTTATGCCAGTCTGGGCATAAAACAGCTATTTTGCTGTTTCTAATTTTCATTTCTTTAATGAAGTTGATTATCACTTCTTTACATGCTATAAATTACCATGTTTTTTGGCCACTTTTCTCATGGTTTGTTGGCCCTCTTCTTTACAATTGGTAGCTCTCTCGACATCTGGACACTAAAAGATGTTGCAAATATCTTCTCCGGATCTGTGACTTGTCTCTTCATTTTTCCAAATGAGTGTTTTCAGAAATAAAAGTGTTTGATTTTAATGTAGTTGAACTTGTCCATCTTTGCCTTACTGGTCAGTGGTCTTGGGAGCTAAGGAAATCTTATCATCTTGGCATGCCCCCTTGTAAATTTCACCATTCCCTCTATGAGAAGGTGGAGTCTATTTCCCCATCTCTCAAATTTGAGCCACCCCTGTGGTTTGCTTTAACCAACCACACACACAGAATTGATGTTCTGTGATTCTGAGTGTCAGCCTCAAGAGACCTTGCAGATTTCACTTTCATTCATTTGGTACCACGTGATCACCATGCAATAGAGAAGCCCATGGGACGAAAGCCCATGGAGGGAGAGAGAGGTGGTCCAGTGGGCATAGCCAGCCCACTGGCTGAGTGCAACCACACAAGTGAGCACAGGTGAGACCAGCAGAAGACCCACCTTGCTAGTTCCTTGTAAGGAACAACAAACTGTAGCAGTTGTGAGTCACGAATCTGGGGGCTGGCTGGTTATGCAGCAAAGGCTACCTGAAACCACATCCTTTCCAACTTCAAGGCCACAAAAATAGTCCCTGTAATTTCCAAGACTCTTAAAGTTTATCATTTTTTGGAATTTAATTCATCTTTATTTTTATATATGCTATAAATTGGGCATTTAAATTTTTTCTGAAGGTAATCTTAGTTTGGTCAGGGTCTTATAACAAAATACAATAGACTGAGGGGGCTTAAACAACAAGCATTTTATTTCTTACAGTTCTGGAGGCTGGGGGTCAAAAATCAAGGTGCTAGTATAGTAGATCTGGTTCTTGGTGAGGGTCCACGTCTTGGACTGTATGGGTTGGCCACCTTCTTACTATATCCTCACATGGTAGAGAAAGAGTTCTCCTTATCACTTCTGCCTTTTATAAGGCCACTAATCCCATCATGAGGGCCCCACCTTTATGGCCTAACCTAATCCCAATTAGATCTCAAAGCTCCATCTCCAAATACCATCACATTTAGGATTAGGGATTCAACATATGAATTTGGGCTGGCTCGGGGGGCGGGGGGTGTGGAACAGGGGGAGACAAACATTCAGTCCACAGCATAAGCCAACTGTTCCATATATTGTATCCCTTTCACACCAGCTGATAATGTTACCTTTCTCAAATTCCAACTTCCCATGTATGTTTGCCCTATTTCTGGGCTTTAGTCTGTTTCAATGGTCTTGACCAGTGCCATCCAACAGATTTATGTGAGAAATGTAATTGTATATACATTATGCATAATTACATATATTATTTAAAATTTTCTAGTAGTCATATTTTAAAAAGTGAAATTAATTTTAATTATATATTTTATTTAATATGCTGCTGCTGCTGCTGCTAAGTCGCTTCAGTCGTGTCCGACTCTGTGCGACCCCATAGACGGCAGCCCACCAGGCTCCCCTGTCCCTGGGATTCTCCAGGCAAGAACACTGGAGTGGGTTGCCATGTCCTTCTCCAATGCATGAAAGTGAAAAGTCAAAGTGAAGTAGCTCAGTCATGTCCGATCCTCAGCAACCCCATGGACTGCAGCCTTCCAGGCTCCTCCGTCCATGGGATCTTCCAGGCAAGACTACTGGAATGGGGTGCCATTTAATATAGGTACAATATATTTCCAACATGTGAACAATGCTTTAAAATTATTGACATATTTCACATTCTTTTTACGTCTATGGAGTCTTCAAAATCTGATGTGTATTCTGCTCAATTCATACTAGCCTCATTTCAAATACTTAATATCCACATGTAGCTAGTGGCAATTACTTTAGGAAAGGATCAGACCACATGAATTTACATAACCATGGCTTCATCATAAGCCTTGACATCTCATACAGGAAGACTTCTCCCCCTGTTCTCCAAAGTTGTTTGGTTATACCTAATTCTTTACAATATCACATGAACTAGAGTCAGTCTATCAATTCCATGAGATTTCTATTGGGATTTTTATTGTAACCACTAAATTTACAGACTAGAGAGTCAACATCTTTATAATAATGAATCATTCTCCATGAGCATGGTATGTCTTTCTACCTTCATCCTCTTTTATGTCTGCTAATTAAATTTTCTCCATTTGATCACAGATCATGGACATCCCTGGTGGTCCACTGGTTAGGAATCCACCTGCAGAGGATGTGGATTTGCTATCTGGTCCAGGCAGATTCCACAGGCCACAGGGCAACTAAGCCCGAGCTCCACAACTACTGAGCCTGTGCTCTAGAGCTCACAAGCAGCAATTACTGAGCCTGTGTGCCACCCGTACCAAAGCCTGCACACTCCAGGGCCTGTGCACTGCAACAAGAGAAGCCACCACAGTGAGAAGCCCATGCACCACAATGAAAGAGGACCCCCACTCACCGCAACTAGAGAGAGCCTGTGCACAGCAATGAAGACACGGAGCAGCCAAAATTTAATTTTTTTAAAAAGATCATAGATCATGTATAACTTTTATTAGACATTATATATATATTCTGTATAGATTTGCTCCTATTGTGAGTGGGGCTTCCAATTCACCTGGTCTACTCCCCTTACCATGTATCAGCACGGTTTTTAACTGAAGTATGAGACGGGAATACGAAAAATGGGCACAGAAAAGGAATCAGAGTTTTAGCCATGTCATTTCACCTCTCTGAGCCGCCATCTCAGTTTGAACAATGGAGAAAATGAATACTTGTCTTATGAGATTTCCATTTACATGTTACCTTCACTATTCTTGCCACTCTACACACCAATGTACGGTCACTTTCTGCCAGCCCACATGGTGCTTTCGTGAGAATTACAAAAAGGCAGCCCATCTTCCCCGTAGGTACAGCCCTGTGCCAGAGCACATGGCTTAGTAAGCAGCTCATAGGCTACACACCAGCCTAGTTGGCCAACACCTCTTCTCCCCCAGGGCAGGACACTTGTGCAATATATAAGCTGCACAGTTGTACACAATGGCTCTATTGTTAATGTTTGACATTTTCCTTTAAACATCTACTCCCATTTAAAATTTATTTTTAAAAGAACCCTTATCACTACTTTAAATGGGAAACCAGCATCACTTCCCATTCAGATAATCTTATAATTAAAAATGATAAAGCCAATTGACATTATTTAAAACCTGGCTAGATACCACTGCCTGCCAAAGGTTCTTTGAGCCTCTTCTTTTCATTAAAAAGAGAAAAGTAGCAACAGTAAAGGGCATCAAGTAATCTTATCCTTGATACAATCAGATGAATGAAATATAAGTGAAAAACTGAATTACTTTCTCATTATGTAACAGTATTCTAAAACGCCTCTTTGGGGAAACACTAGAAACAGTATGCCTAAGTGCATTATGAATTCCATCCCTAAAGTCTAATGTTAAAAACAGCCACCATTTATTTGAAAGCATCCTTGGTCTAGACACTGTGATAACTTCTACACATTCTCATCCCATTTGAATGCTCACAATAAGTATAGGTAACTAAATACAACTAATGCTCACAATAACCACAGGTATCATTTGCCCCATGCTGCAGATGAAGAAACTGAGGGTCAGCTGTCCAACTCGAGGTTAGGTGGATGTCAGAATTTATTCTAACACTCATCCCTTTAACCACTGCATTCATCATGTAAAAATAATTATGCCTAGGGGTTACAGCACACAAGCCACGGAGGCACAGACTCCACACTACATTTCCCTTATAGAAGTCCCCGTGACAGACAGCCAAACAGGCTCCGCATCAGATCCCCTCGGTCTGGTCCAGGCTGGGCTGTCTTGGCTGCAGGCCCTCCTGAGGACTGCCTGAAGAAGTCCCCTGAGCTCCCTGCAAATCCTCTTAGGGAGAAGAGCCTAGCATGAAAATGGCTACATATAATCCCTTCGCAGGCCCCAGCTCTGCAACCATTTAGGTATTTGAATCGTTGAAGGCAACCATTACTGGAGCACAGATAATCCTTTTATGAGTCCCTACCAGAAGAACTGGATAATATAATTTGGCTGGGGCACAGTCATAAGAAAACAAAGTTCTGTGCTGGTTCCAGACACAGCCGGTTCTACACGGCGGAGCACAAAAGTAAAGATGCCTTAGATAAAAACCACATGAGAAACAGGATGAGACAAGGTCAGACTAAAACTGAGAAGGGACACTCCTGCTCAACAGCCAGACAGGATGCTGGCAGAACACCAACACCCGCGCCCACGAGACAGACCTGACAAAGGTGGGCTCTGATGGAGGAGCGAGCCACCTCACTGGGAAGCAAGAAGACTTAGAAACAAGACAGTGCCAGGCAAGGTAAGGAGAAAGGAGTACCAGGGATGGGGTTGGGCTAGGGCGTGTGGGAGGCCTCCTTGGCAGGGACCATGGTGGGGCCAAAGCCATCAGGAGGCAGGAGCACATTCCTGGGGAGCACAGGAATAAACTCAAGGATAAACTCGGCTTGACTAGCTGTGAACATGAGCTCTGAGAAATAATAAGAATCCAGACAGGGCAGGTCAGAGAGGGGCAGCAAGGGAAGGGCCCTGAATGTCACGTCAAAACGCTGGGTTTAAATGCATGAACTGTGAACACAAAAGACTCTCCGCACCCACTGCTGGTGAATGGGATGGAGCTGGCTGTTTTTCAGTCCAAGTCATACGCCTGCTCTTGGACATCAGTCTCTGGTTGCCAATGACTGAATCCCGTCCAGCAGTAGGGATACAGAGAGCTCTGTCCTGCTCTGTTCTTGACCTTTCTGTCCCAGTGTTAAAAATAGGTAATAATCAGGGGCTTCCCTGGTGGTCTAGAGTCTAAGGCTCTGCTCTCTCAATGGAGGGGGCCCAGGTTACATCCCCGGTCGGGAAGCTAGTAATAGCTCCCACACAGCACAACTAAAAATCCTGCACGCCACAGCAAAGACAGAAGATCCTGTGTGCCACAACTAAGACTTGGCACAGCCAAATAAATAAATAAAAATACTGATATGTAATAATGCTTAATGCCAGAGCTGAATTCTTATACAGGGGTATGTGCTTTAAAATAATCTGACAAGTTTACTTGCAAGAATTGGTTTTGTATTTTAAAATCACATGTGAGGGAAAGAGGTGTGAAACCTCATTTAAACTCCTTAAAAACACACACACACACACAATTCCACTCTTTCTTAAGTGCAAATGATGAAATGATTTACAGAAACCCCCCCCCCAAAAAAAAGAAAACCCAGTGAAATTAGTCAGAGGTACCAAATACCCTTGCACATGAATTATTTGAGGTTATTTTGAAAAGGAGAGTCAAGCGAGGCCTCAGACCACTGCTGGGCATTTTAGGAGGTGGTGTGCACACCCGTGGTTTTGTGGTCTTCAACCGTCCTGCCAGCCCGGATGAGTCTGTGTTGTCGGGGACCATCTGGTGATAGTGTGCAGCCTGGCTCAGCAGAAGCCAGCCCAGGAAAGTCTGCACCTCCCAGAGAAGCACTCCCTGCCGAAATCTCACTGCTGTGGCCGCTCCTGCTCACCCCCAGGGCCCTGACCATAGACTCTGACCAGGCGTATTTTCCAACTGATGAGCAATATTCTCCAGCAGGCTTAATGTGTCTCTGAAGGAAAAGGCAGAAAGGGAAAACTTCCTATGCATCTCTGCTTAATACCACATGGAAGCAGTTTGATGATGTAACATGTGGTATTACAGCCACTCGTGTCCTTCTGTAATGTCTACAGCTCCTGTCCATAGGCTTCTCAAAGCACTTTGAAGCCTGGCTGCCTGGCTCCCTGCAGACATGCAGTAACCGCTGGTCCAGTTCAACAAAATGACAGCGAGGTGTTAGAGGAAGATCAAGCTCCCAGGGAGGGATTATCTCTCCCAGGAGCTGGAAATCCACCACCCGCATGCAGGGGAGGATGAGGGGCTGGTCCTGCAAGTATCCGCAAAAAGCCAAAACCAAATGTGCTCAGAGCAGGCTAAGCACAGAGCTGGCTGGAATGTGGAGCCTCACAGTAGGAGAGAAGGCCTCAGGGCTGGAAGAGGGCTGGAAGCAGGGAAGTTTGGAGGAATACAACTACCCCTTAGAAAGCCACTCCACACCCTGTTCCTGGAAATGCAGGGGAGCCACCAGCACCAAACTCCCTCGGGCTGGAGGGCAGGAGCACCACGGACCACTTCTCAGCGCTCTCTTGGACGTGGAAGCAGCCTCAGGGCAACTCTTTGGGTCTGAACCCTTTCTAGATCTGGTATCTAGCATCATGTGGTCACATTCCCCTGCTCCTCTAGGGAAGGAGGAAGTTACTGGACACCAACCTAACCCTGCTGCTGCTGTTGCTAAGTCGCTTCAGTCGTGTCTGACTCTGTGCGACCCCATAGACGGTAGCCTACCAGGCTCCCCCGTCCCTGGGATTCTCCAGGCAAGAACACTGGAGTGGGTTGCCATTTCCTTCTCCAATGCATGAAAGTGAAAAGCGAAAGGGAAGTCGCTCAGTCGTGTCTGACTCCTAGCGATCCCATGGACTGCAGCCCACCAGGCTCCTCCATCCATGGGATTTTCCAGGCAAGAGTACTGGAGTGGGGTGCCATTGCCTTCTCCTAACCCTGGCACTTCATAAACAGAAGGAGAGCCCTGACTCAAACACTAACAGTGGTGTCCCTGGTGATCCAGTGGTTAAGACATTGTCTTCCAATGCAGGGGGTGCAGGTTCGATCCCTGGCTGGGGAGCTAAGATACCACATGCCTCAGGGCCAAAAAAAAAAAAAATCAAAAACACAAAACAGAAGCAATATTGTAACAAATTCAATAAAGACTTTAAAAACTGTCTGAGGAGGAGACAGATGGGCTCCAGGCTAAGCATTTACAACTGGCCTCCTATTCATACCTCCTAGGGTGGGAAGAAGATGAGCTCCAGGCCTGACATTCATCACCAGCCCCCCGTTTATATTTCCTGAAGCAAGAGACAAACAGGCTCCAGGACAACAAATTTATGACCAGATTCCTGTCTATATTGTGAGATCTACACCTCGATATAAAAACCAGCAACAGGAATCGGGTAAATAACCAGACATTGGGCATTTTTATGGCAGGGGCAGAGTGAGACTAAATCCTGTTAAAAGATCAGGTATTTCCCATCTTTAGGCCAAGGGAGACATTTCACATGTGCAGAAAGGCTCCTTGCGGGTCAAAAAGGAGGGGGCACCACCCCATAACATGTGATGTTAAGGGCATCCCACAGGCCTCTGGGCCAGAATCCATCCTGGAAAAAAGTTCTGCACACATGTTGAGGAGGGTCCTAGGGCAGGTCAGGTGTGGAAAAAGAAACCAGATAATTGGCTAAAGGTAAACAAAGACCTGGAAGAACTGTCCTGTGCTCGCTTCAGCAACACAGATACTACAGATACTAAAATTGGAAGAACTGTCCTATTAAATGACAATCGCCTCTGTTCTGTGCCCCTCCTCACGAGGGGGGATGTCCACACCCTTCCTCTCTGGGTGTGCATCTCTGTCTTGTTTCTGTCTTAACTAAACAGCTTCTCTGTGCTTTCTCCCACTTGTTATGCTTTGTCTCTAGTAGTAAACTTTGTACCTGCATTTACATTTTTGGCTCCTAGAGAAATGAATTTTTCACTGGGGGCAGAGGTCCAGGGAAAAATGGCTTCCAACCTCTAGCGCTTACCGTTCTGGTGGCTAGGATTCCTGGTTTTCATCCAGGCTATCCAGATTCGATTCCTGGCTAGGAAATCAAGATCTCATTTTGTGCCACCGCTTACTGCTGCCTGGCCAAGATCAGATCCACATTGGAAAAATAAAAGACCTGACAGGCCGACATGTGTAGAACAAAACCCCAGCGCCTGCCCTCATGAGAGCAACACAGTCCAAGAGCCACAAGGAGGCACAGTGAAGACCTGGAGCCCAGGCCCCAGGCAAACACCACTGCTGCCCTCCCAGCAGTGCTGCCAGAAGGGATTATCGCAGGTGACAAGGCCAGGTGAGGAGAACTCACCGCGGATGTCCACTCAGCTTCAGGGGCCCGTCTGCTTTTCTGCCACTAGGACTTGTGAGACCTATCTGTTTCTGATCCCATCTTGCATTCCCCCCCACCCCCCCAGGCCTTCAGGCCCTGACCTCTGATGCACCGCAAACCCGTCCACCTGAAAGACAGGATCTTTCCAACACTGAGCCCTGTGCGGGACTACTCCACTCCCTATCAGATGCACTCTCAACTTCTCTGCTTGGCATGGAGGCCCTCTTATTCCTGGCCTCTTGCCCACCTCTGCAGCTTCATCTCCTTCTGCTGTCCACAAAGCTCCCAGAAGAGATGGGCTCTCCTCCCTTCTACCCATTTTATCCTAAAAACTACTCTTCCTCTGTCAAGGCCCCATTTGGCCCATAAGTGGCTGAGATGGCCAAGGGCCACAGTATCACCACTGAGACAACCAATTAAAGGACAGACTGCTGCGTGAGAGGCCCCTGAACCCAGCGCTCTGGACGGGGTTGGGGGCGGGGCCGACTGCCTCAATGCCAAACCTGGCAAGGTGCCTGGAAATGTAAATATCCTGCTAACATCTGCTGCTCCTCTCTAGGGCTGGTGGAAGGGTGCAATCAAAATAGGGGTCTCTCTTCCGGAAACCCACAAAACTTGGAAAATTCCAGCACAAGGCAAACTAGGAGTCCCCTACAGTTTCGTCTGCGCCTCATTCCCTGAATGTCCTAAATCCTCAAAGAAGACGCCCCACTTGCTCCCGGTGGCCCTGCACGACCGCAAGCGCCCACGTCCCCAGCACCTCCAGGGGCGGCCAGAGCCGCACGGCCTTGCTCACGCGCCAATGGGCAGTCCATTTTCAACGAAAAGAACTGAACAGACTCAGAATCCAGAACACCGTTTGGTGCTTCATAGTTTTCCCGGGGTAATCTTAACCCAGCTGGAAGAGGAGACCCCCGCCCCATGAGAGGCAGGCTAGCAGGGATTCCCTCCTCTCCTTCCAGCTCCTCCATCACCACGGGGACCACGACAGCCCGGCTCGAGGATCCGCACCCCTATCCACAGCCTCCCATCCACAGCCTCCCCTCCACCCGCCCCGCCAGGCCTCCCTTAAACCCCAGAAGCCACCCAGCCCGTGATCGACGGCCCTGCCTATTATTGCCCCCAAGTCTGAGCTCCCGGGATCCCAGACTGCTAACCTGTCCTGATGCCGCGGGGGTCAGAGGGCTCACTCTTCGCCAACCCCACCCCTCGACCCGCAAACACACACGAGGGGCAGAGCGAGCCAGGCTGCGGACGGGAGCTGGAGAGCACGGGCGCGGCAGTCCACTCCGCGATGGGTCCAGGCCTCGGGGGCCTCCCAGGGACAGCCAGCCCAGCTTGGGGCGCCGGCCGAGGAAAGAGCCCCTCCCCCTTCTCCGCTCCGAGGCCCCGCCCGGCCTCTGGGCCCAGAGACGCAGCCGTCCCGAGGGAACGGAGGCGCGGGAGGAGACAGGAGAGAGGACACTTACTTAAAAGGCTACATAGTTTCACTCCCCGCCCTTCCAGGAGTGGCGCCGATACCTCCCGGCCCCTCGATAAAGACCTCAGGGCCCACCACCCCAACGCGGCAGAACTGCTGCACCGCCCACCCCCGTTGGGCGGAGTCGCACCCCAGGACTCGGGTCAGTCCAATGAGAAGCTGTCTTTATTCAGAGTGACGCGTGCGCAGAGCAATCATTGAGCCCGCCCAGCCAGGGGTGGGGCTCAGGCGGCGTGCAACACTTCCTATTCAGACTGGACCAGCCCAGAGCCATCGACTGCGCCTGCCTGGAACAGGAGGGGGCGGGGCCGAAAAACAAGTCTGACACAAGGGGTGGAGTCCAAGCCCTGTTGCTGGAAAGCGGGCTGGACTAGGATGGGGAGATACGGCAGCCTTTCCGCCCCGAAGATTGCCCTTTACTACTCGGTTTGGAGGACAGGGGTGTCCAGTCCTACGAAGCATACTACTTCCGTCGCTGGCTGGGTCTAAGAGTCAGAGCCCCTGGGTTGTAGCCCCATCACTTACATGCACGTGGCGTGATCTTTATCCTCCTCCCCCCTTTTAAATCTGAGCCTCAGTTTCCCCTTCTCAAAAACAGAGGAGGGTTGGATCTGCTGAGCGCTAATATTCCAGACTGTAATGGGGTGCAGAGGAGGGGGAGATGGGGGACCTGCACGTGACCTCCCCGCTCAGGGCCCCGCCTATGCCTGGTCCAGGGGATGGGAGCGCCCAGCGAGGAAGGGCGGGGGTGGGCGGATCTAAGAAACCCGACCCCGCCGCCCTTAAGGCGCTCGGAGCGAGCGGCTCAGCGGCCCGCTAGCCCTGGCGACGGCACGGGAGGAGGATGGGGACCTCAACACGGGCTTCGCAGGTGCTACCGTGGAGGCGAGAGCTGCGCAGAGATTCGGCGTGTGACTAGGAGCGCACCTGGGGAGGATGGATGAGGGAATGGCAAACCGGGTCAGCGGAAGCGCATGTTGTGGACCCTGAGCAGCGGTAGCGCCAAGCTCCTCTCAGGCCATGAGGAGTGCTCGGACCGTCCGGCCGGGGAACGCCGTCGAGGCTGGCTGCATCCTGCTGCGCTGAGTGGGTGAAGGTGAGAGGGGCGCAGGCGGCCGGGGTGCGCGGGAGAGCAGCGCCATGGCGAAGGAGGAGTGCAAAGCGCTACTGGACGCGCTTAATAAGGCGACCGCATGCTACCATCACCTGGTGCTGACCATCGGCGGCTCCGCAGACTCGCAGAACCTGCGAGAGGAGCTGCAGAAGACGCGCCAGAAGGCGCAGGAGCTGGCGGTGGCCATCCGCGTCCGGCTGACAGCCCCGCTGCGCGACCGGAGCCTGGGCGCCGAGGAGCGCGCCGAATTCGAGCGCCTCTGGGTGGCCTTCTCCGGCTGCCTGGACCTGTTGGAAGCCGACATGCGGCGTGCACTGGCCCTGAGCACTGAGTTTCCGCTGCAGGAGCCTCGGCGGCCACTGGTGCGCACGGGGGTGGAAGGCGGCGCGACCGGCGTAGCGGCGCGCGCCCTGAGCGTCCGCAGCCTGCGGCACGAGGCGCATCGCGACTTCGACGTGGAAGACCTGCACCAGCTGGAGCGGGAGATCCTTCAGGTGGGCGAAATGATCCAGGATATGGAGATGAAGGTCAACGTGCCCCGCTGGACGGTGCAGGCCCGGCAGGCGGCAGGTGCCGAGCTCCTGTCCAGCGCCAGTGCCGGCGTCTCCTCGGTGGGCGGCGTGTCGGTAGAACAGCGCACTGGGCCCTGCGACCTGAGCAAGGCCAAGGCCGCCACCATCTTCAGCGCCGTGCTGCTGGCGGCTGTGGCCTTGGCGGTGTGCGTGGCGAAGCTGAGCTGACCCGTACCTGACGGGCCCCCGCCTCCACCAACCCCTCTCGGGAGACACCCCTGGAGAACGTCTGCAACCGCCTGGACTAGGGATGGGAATGGGATCTGGCATGTTTAAGGGGAGCGGTTCTAAAGCACAGTGTGTGTAACGTGTATGTTTGTACGCGTGTTTCAAGCACACATCTGCCTGGGCAGAACGTGGCTTCCCTCTTGCTGGCCCGGGAGGAGTTAATTTTGCGCGGGCCACCAGGGCATTATCGCTAATGTATGCAAGAGCTTTATCCCCTATTAATAGAAAACCGTTCTCGGTGACCTGAGATTCCTCCCAGTTAATACGTTACCGCCTGTGCTGCTGGGGCGTGTTTACACTGAGGCTGAGCTTGGTGCCCCAGCCCCTGCGGGTGATTCCCATTCTCGGAGAGAGGCAGTTTGGAAAGAGGATGGGGTGAAATGAAGTGTGAGGTGAGGGCTATGTTTTGTGTTTGTGTGTGTTGGTTTTGTTTCCTGGAACAAGAAAGCAAATGGTAATGAGATGTGAGCAGTTTTATAACCTTCATCCTTTGGGGCCTAAGCGTAGGAGAGTGTGCGTTCTTATAGGGAGGATTACACACTTCTGCACCTGCTTGCCTACTGAAAATGACTCCCTGGGTGGGACACAAGCTTTGGGAAGGGACGCAGTCTGTCCATACAAGCACTTTCTCCTTGACTGGGGCTTATTTTTGTTCCAGAACTAGACCAGAGTTTTTGATCCTCCTTTGGGGGAGGGCTGGGGAATCCTCTTTGGAGCTCTTAATCCTAACTATCCCTTGGAATTTGCTTGCTAGCCAGTAGGAGACCTGGCTTTGGAGGGAGTTGCACAACTCCCTGACCTGGACACCCCCTGAGAGGGTCAAGTGACATCATTGGGCACAGAGGTTTTGAGCCAATCAGCCCTGAGACTGGGTTAGAACGTAACAGCTTTAACTCCAAAGTTAAGGAGCTTTTTTTAAAAAAAAAACTTCCGTTTAAAAAAATCGTATGACCACATTGTGTACTATCAAAGCTGATTTTTTGTAAAAGACATTTGGCCACGAATTCATACAGTTGCCAATGAATCGTTACATGATGTCTTTACTTAAATATTTAGATTGCTAAACAAACATCTCCATTTATTTTGAAAATCTGTCTTCTTAAGGCAGGAGATCATAGCATAAACTACTGGAACCACAGGTGTAGATGACAGAAGTTAAGTGGCCCTAGCCTCTTTGTGGCAATAAATAAGGAAATGTGGAAAACACACTAGGTCCCAGGCTGGAATTTGCCTGAGCGGTGCCACCAACTCCCCACCTGTGGTTCAGAGAGAGCGTTACTGGGGAAGAACGGCTGAGAAAACAGATGCATTTAACTCTATAGATAATTTGGAATAAAACCCAGAGACTGATTTGGCTGAAAAGTGAAAAGAATTTTTTTCTCTCTCTCTTTTTCACCCCAGAAGGGAGAAAGGGGACCGGGGGGAGGGAATGGGTAGTGTTTCACAGGGCAGTTTGAAGGGCCAAGGGTCAAAAGTAAATATCAGTCCCAAGAGCTCAGTCCTACGGACCACCCTCCCAGCCTCGCTCACCCAGTCCCACTCCTCAACACACAGATAGTTAAACCACAGGACCTGTTTGTGTGTTTCTGTGATAATGATTTTAAAAGATCCACAAAATCTTAAGCTGATTAAGAGTTCTGCAACAATAACTAATAAAAGGAACTCCTTCTGCTTCATCCAGTCTGGGTGAATCTGAATTGGGCCATGTCAGTTTCTTTTTACACCTGCCTTCCCAGGATAACTTCAGAAATGACATAGGAAGTTTTCTAACTCCCCTCTTTCTCATCCACCTGGGATAAAGCATGGACTCTCTCACCTCATGTCTCTCAGGCTGGGGCATATTGTGACCCAGTGTTGGAAAATATCCCTAAAAACCAAGCCCTAAATATATTCTTTGATCTATAAAATTGTGACTCTTTGTTCTTTTGAAGGTGTTTTTGTTCATGATTCATCAGAATCTGTTATAGAAACAGCCCGTTAGAAACTGTGTAGTCATCACTTCTCAGCCTTTTGGCTAAGATCAAGTGTAGAAGTTGTGTAATCCATAGAGGGCAATTGGAACAAGCGAATGTCTTTATTTTCACTCTTTCCATCCACTTGACAGATCCTTGAGTATTTACTTACACGTGCAATCAGATGTGTACCTGGTTCTGAGAATCCACTGCTCCCTGAAATCAGTGATAAAGTACTGTACACACACCGGAAAAGCTGAATTAGAATGAAGGTATTTATCCTGTGGCTCTGTTAACCTAAACACCTCTTTGTTAAATATTCATAATATTTGGCATTATTTGGGGTTATAACATTGCCTAATAGAACTTTTTGCTCTATGATGAGAGCAAAATCACCTTCTGCTTGAGCAATAGGCTGCTCTATAACAATATCTCCCTGATCTCATTTCTCTGTATCATTCAAGAGGTTGTTTTCTGGTAGAAGCCTGATTTAATTTAGAGGTTGGATATCAAAGTCATTAATTTTCTTAAAACATTTGGTATGATCTTATACCATGATACAAGTGATTAAAAAATTACAAATATTTAATAAAGTGTATATAGGGTATAGTCAGTGTTAGAGTCAACTTTCCTAAATTAAAGGTACAAGTGAAAGGATAGGTCTTTACCTCAAAAATTAAGTGCTATTATATTGATAAATCTATCGTATGTTGAATACGTGTAAGATAAAATATACCTGGCTTCTCTTTTGGGAAAATAGCACAGCTTTATCTGATACTGATATGACAAGAACTCATAATGTCAAGACACTTATCCCGAGAACTTTAAGCTCTTCCTATTAGAAAAAAAGAACAGAAAATGTTTATAGAAGGAAAAATGCCTGGCAAATTCTTTTTTATGTACTCTAAGAATGTATGCTTTTAAATGCCACAAGGGAAAATATTTTTGGCAAGTCAAATTAGAGCATAAAATTAATGATTTGCCTAAGGTTTACAGTAAGCTACATAAGAGATGCATGATGTCCAATGACTGAAAAGCAGTTTGGGTTGAAGAGAGTTCCAGGTTGCATGAGAACCCTAATCGTGCTGCATTTTTTTCAACATGCACATTCATACTTTTTTTTTTTTTTAGCTAGACAGTTGATTTTTAGGATGCAGTTCTCTGTTCTGTAATGAGTGTTTGTTAAGGGTGCAAGCCCCAAAGTGCGAGCCTGTAAGGCAGCCTCAGAAATAGAAGTGCTATAGGACTGACTTCTGTATTCCTTCGGGGAGTGCCTCCTCCTACAAGGCCAGACCAGTTGCAGTGGGCAGGGCTCTGCCTTTCTCTCCAAGTACCTCAGACAAGTCACTGACTTCCCTGTGTCTCCCTTCCCTCATCTGTGAAATTGGAGGGTCCTGACTGGTGAACTCAAAAACATTTAACAGGATGCAGTTAGACAGGGAAGAGTTCTTTTGTTTGGGGCTTTTTTGGGGGGAGGGGGTGGCGAGGGGTTGTTATTGTTGGTTTTGGTGCATATTGAAATGGAATCTTACAGTTTGTCTAAACTTAGCCTGGTGGTAAACTTCCATATGAATTTTAAAAATCAGAATGAACTAAGCTTACTGTGATTTTAGTCTATCGCACGTGTGTAAAAATGCTACTTATTTATAGTATCTAGATTAGAATTTTTAATTCAGACTCTAAATCCAAAAGGCCTTGTGTTTATTAAACACTTGGTTTTACCCAGCAACCTAAACTGATTCTGGTAACTTATAGATGTGAAATCCCATAGTTTGTCATGGAGTCTTGGAGAATCCTTTTCTGTAACTGCCCTGTACCCTCAGAACTGTAATGGCATTGCCTACCTGACACTGGGAAACTAGCACAGTGTGGCTGGTTTTGTACGTGGCATCAGACACTAGTTGGAAGTAAAAAGCTTCATGTTTGAATGATGCTTCTAACTAAAATGGTTATTAATAATTTAAAGGGGCTTCCCTTGTGGCTCAGCTGGTAAAGAATCCACCTGCAATGCAGGAAGATAACATGCAGCATTCATAACTTTGTTGAAAAAGGCACCCTCAAATGATTCAGCTATCAACTATTATGATATTTTAAGTTATTCTTAATCTTCTTCATGTACATTTAAATTGAAGTGAATTTATACTTCACAGATTTCATTACATAAAGAGATGTTCAGAAGGATGCCAGGATTATAAATCTCCAGGTGTTTTTCTACAATACAATCATACTCTTCTTTTCATGGAAGATGGAATCCAGGAAGAACAGTAGATCTGCATATGAACACTATTTGGCTGTGGTCAACACAGATCAGAGTCATGTTCAAATACTGTTCCTTTAGCTCTTAGGAACTGACCAAAGGTGCAGGAACTGACTACATGCCCTGCATCCATGAGCACAGGATAGATTTATGTAAAAGCATTCCTCTCTTTTATTTACTTATTTTCATTTCACTCCAAAGAGGATTTTGGGTGTTTTCACTGCAGTACTGTGAGATCTTCAGCATCCTTCTTCTCTGGTGTTTGAATTTAGAATATTATAACCTTAAGGCTTATATGACAAATATTAATAAGCCACATGAAAACTCCTGTTGACAAAATAATTTTTAAGAGTCCTTTTAACATGCTGTTGTCAGGAAAGCAATTTTTAAAATACTTTATTTGGTTGGGCTGGGTCTTAGTTGTGGCGTTCAGGATGTGGCATGCAGGATCCTTAATTGCAGCACGCAAACTCTTAATTGCAGCATGTGGGATCTAGTTCCCTCACCAGGGATGGAACTTGGGCCCCCTGCATCAGGAGCATGGACTGGACCAAGTCCCCAGAAAGCAAATTTGAATGTCTTTTGTCTGTAGGTATGTGTCAGGCACATAGAGAAGATCTATGAAGAAATTTACATAAATGAAAATGTTAATGTTTGGTGGGATTATAAATGGTATTTTTTCAATATATTTGTATTTAATATTATATTGTTTTTACAATAAAGTTTGAATGTTCTTATGGTTAGTTATTAAAATATAAATTTTAACAGTTAGGGTCTCAATTTTAATGAGAAATGATTTCAGAACACACACCCCTACCCCACCAGGAACCACAAACAGGCAAAGCAGAACTTTTAGAATCTTACCCACAGGGAATCAGAAGCATGTTTTTTCTTAATTAATTTTAATTGGAGGATAATTACTTTACAATATTGTGGTGGTTTTTGCCATACATGAGTCAGCCGTGGGTGCACACAGAAAATGTATTATGAAGACAATAGCATCAAGGTTAGGAACACTGACTACAGAATCTGGGGTAGCCCTGAATTCCGATCCATTCTTATTGAAGGTGTTCATTAATCTCCCTGACCTCAATTTCCATATCCTTACAACAGGAGTAATAATAGGATATACTTCATGGGGTGGGGTTCCCAGGTGACTCTGGTGAATCCATCTGCCAATGCAGGAGATACAGGCTCAGTCCCTGGGTAGGGAAGATTCCCCTGGAGGAGGAAATGACAACCTATTCCAGTATTATTGCTGGAAAAATCCCATGAACAGAGGAGCCTGGTGGGCTATAGTGCATGGGGTCGCAAAAGAATCGGAGGCGACTAAGTTCGATGATGATGATGACGAAGACTTCATGGGGTATTGACTGTGCTAGGGGGTACTGACTGTGCTGGGGGGTATTGACTGTGCTGGGGGGTACTGACTGTGCTAGGTCTTCGTTGCTGCACGAGCTTTCTCTAGTTGCCCCCGAGCAGGGGCTCCACTTCTTCAGGGCGTGGGCTTCTCATTGCAGTGACTTCTCTTGTTGTGGAGCACAGGCTCTAGGTGCATGGGCTTCAGTATTTGCAGCACTCAGGCTCAGCAGTTGTGGCACAAGGCCTTAGTTGCTCCGAGGCATGTGGGGTCTTCCTGGACCAAGGATCAAACCAGCGTTCCCTGCACTGGCAGGCAGATTCTTAACCACTAGACCAGGGAAGGCCCATAGTCATATTGAGGTAAGATTTTTTTCTGGCACAAGGCTCAATAAATATTGGCTGCCTAAAATGGAATTGGCAGAAAGTGAAGAGGAACTAAAAAGCCTCTTGATGAAGGTGAAAGAGGAGAGTGAAAAAGTTGGCTTAAAACTCAACATTCAGAAAACGAAGATCATGGCATCCGGTCCCATCACTTCATGGGAAATAGATGGGGAAACAGTGGAAACAGTGTCAGACTTTATTTTTTTGGGCTCCAAAATCACTGCAGATGGTGATTGCAGCCGTGAAATTAAAAGACGCTTACTCCTTGGAAGGAAAGTTATGACCAACCCAGATAGCATATTGAAAAGCAGAGACATAACTTTGCCAACAAAGGTCTGTCTAGTCAAGGCTATGGTTTTTCCAGCGGTCATGTATGGATGTGAGAGTTGGACTGTGAAGAAAGCTGAGCACTGAAGAATTGATGCTTTTGAACTGTGGTGTTGGAGAAGACTCTTGAGAGTCCCTTGGACTGCAAGGAGATCCAACCAGTCCATTCTGAAGGAGATCAGCCCTGGGCTTTCTTTGGAAGGAATGATGCTAAAGCTGAAACTCCAGTACTTTGGCCACCTCATGTGAAGAATTGATTCATTGGAAAAGACTCTGATGCTGGGAGGGATTGGGGGCAGGAGGAGAAGGGGACGACAGAGGATGAGATGGCTGGATGGCATCACTGACTCGATGGATGTGAGTCTGAGTGAACTCCGGGAGTTGGTGATGGACAGGGAGGCCTGGCGTGCTGCGATTCATGGGGTCGCAAAGAGTCGGACACGACTGAGTGACTGAACTGAACTGAAAATGGAATGACTGGGCAGAAGAATCAATACATATGAAAATACTAACTTCCTATAATTTAGGTGAAATCTGCTACACCAATCTGAAAATTAAAACTTGATAAACGTGTCAAGTTAGAGAAGGTATGTAATAAAATGGTCAAGTTTATAGAAGGAAATTTAGGTTATCTAGAAGTTGGAATCTGTACATTTTTAAAGTGCAATTTATTAAGGTATAATTTTAATAGAGTAACACTCACCCTTCTGAGGTGTGCAGTTTTTTGAGTTCTGACAAATATATACAACCACGTAATCACCACCGCAACCAAGATATAGGATGTTTTCATTACCACCCTAAAGTTCCCTCCTGTCCTCTGTAGGCATTCCTTTCCTCTCACCCTCAAATCTGGCAACCACTGATCTGATTTCTGTCCCTGCAGTGTTGCCTTTTCCAGACTGTCACCTAAATGGAATCGATGCATTTTTGAGAAAACATGAACCTTTTGAAAACTCTTCTCAAAAAGCATTCTGAGAAATCATTTTTATGTGGTGATTCTTGGTGCCAGTCATTCACAGGTGAATCTCATTTAACCACAATGATATCTTCATTTCCGGGCAGGCTGAACACACTCTCCTGGCCCCTGTTGATTCTCCAAGCTGAAGTCATCTCTCCATGGCTAGCCACGCATAGGCTCTTCCTTTCTTTTCCCGTGGAAAAACCTGATAAATAACAAACAACAGAAGTGAATTTAGGCTCACTGAGGTAGGTAGCTATGGGTAACAAACAGCATGACATGTTTGGGAAGTCTTTTTTTTTTTTTCTTTCAGGATCATGCCTGTCATGATAAATCAAATGAGGACATTTATTATCATAAAGATAGCTGGGGAGGATCAGACAAGTGAAACATAAGAACCGAGAGTCAAGTGTCCCTCTCTAAAATAAGCAACTATTGTCATAAACAAAGTGACTCATTTCTTGTGATCACGTGGCACATGGGAACTGCCAACTCTAATAGGGGATGGCTGTGTATACTTACTGTCAGGCCTGGGGTAAAACACTACGCTCCTGGCAGAACAGTGCCGGGCAGGGCACCTGGAGGACATGCTGATAGGCCTGGAGACATTCCAACACTTGCTGCATGTGTGACCTTAAATATACAGATCACAGTGAACTGTCTTTCTATATCTCTTGCCCATTGCACAACTGGAGGTTTTTTCTTTCTTTCTTAGTATTTACTTATTTGGTGGCTTTGGGTCTTAGGTGCGGCACACAGGCTTCTCTCTAGGTATAGCACGAGGGCTTAGTCGCTCCATGGTATGTAGGGTGTTAGTTTCCTGGACCAGGGACTGAATGTGAGTCCATTGCCTTGGAAGGCGGACCACTCGGTGGTCTCAACCACTGGAGCAGTAGGGAAGTCCCTTGAGGTTTTTTTTCTTCTCCATTTTTTCTCTCAATCCTTTGTGAAACGCAATAGAGTTAATTTTCTCAGTTTATTACATCTTGGACTTACTTATGGTATCTGTTGTCACAATAAAGTTATAAATATGCATGGTGTGTCAAACTGATCAATCTTTTCCCTTATGCTTCTAGATTTTGAGTCAAAGGCTATAGAGGAATTTACCTTTTTCTCCTAATGCTTAGATATTTTTTTATCCACTGTTGTAGCTAGCCTCCAAGATGACCACCAATGATCCCTACCTCCTGGTGTTTACATGTGGTCCCCTCCCATACAGAATAGAGCTGACCAGTGTCACAATAGGACACTGTGGAAGTGGTGGAGTGTGACTTCTGTGGCTGTCAGGAAAGGCATCATGACTTCTTCACTCTCTTCTGAATCATTGATTACCAAGTAAGTCTTGAAGGCATCCAGGAAGCCCTGTGGAGAGGCCAATGTGGTGAGGAACTGAGGCCTCTAGACAACAGTCATATGAGCGAGCCATTGTAGAAATGGATCCCCCAGCCCCTAATCAAATCCTGGTTGACATGCTGACCACAGTCTCATGGGAGATACTGAGACGGAATCACCCAGCTAAGATGCTCTTGGTCCATAGGAACTGTGAGATAGTAAATGCTTACTGTTTGAAGCTACTGAGTTTCCAATCTCCCAAGATAAAACTCTAATTCCTTCCTCTCCCTTGCTCTGCATATTCAACAGTTCCACCTCCTAAATACTCTCTAATAAATCATTCCCTCTCCCGACCTCTCCCCCTCTTCACAGCCACTCTTCTAGTTCAGACCCTCATTATTGCTTCCCCAGCACATTCCATGGGGTTCCAGAACAGCCCCATCCAACGGAGTCATCATGCTGTTGTCAGCGTGACCTTTGAAGATACAAACTTAATCATGTCATCACCGTTTACGGCTTCCTATGGCTCAAAGCACTGAAATGACTTCGATGGTTGGGGATTGGTAAAAACATAGACTCCGGGGTACCACCCTGATCTCTACAATAGATTGTGAAATGATTATCTCAGAGCAGACAGCCAAATGTAGTGGGAAAGCAGATAAGGGAAAGGTCCCCAACTGTGGATTATGAAGAGACTTGAGATGGATGAAATTTGGCAGACTCCACCTCCCCAAACCCCAATCTGCCAGTATATGTGCACTCCCTTGCCTCTGTGTGCTTTTCTAAACATGTGGTTGTGTTTCTGGGATGTGGTCAGTACACATGTATTTGCATCTTTAGACAGAGAAGGCAATGGCACCCTACTCCAGTACTTTTGCCTGGAAAATCCCATGGATGGAGGAGCCTGGTGGGCTGCAGTCCATGGGGTCACTGAGTTGGACACAATTGAGCGACTTCACTTTCACTTTTCACTTTCATGCATTGGAGAAGGACATGGCAACCCACTTCAGAGTTCTTGTCTGGAGAATCCCAGGGATGGGGGAGCCTGGTGGGCTACTGTCTATGGGGTTGCACAGAGTCAGACACGATTGAAGCGACTTAGTAGCAGAAGCAGCATCTTTAGAAAATGATGTTAACAAAAAAGTCAACCTAAATACAGCTGGTGCCATCTCTGGATTCTCTCCTAGGAAACATCCCACATTAGAATGATAGTTTGAAAATGAGGCTCAAAGAGTATGGTCTGTAAGTGTTCTGTGCTAAGTCATTTCAACTGTGTATGACACCATACAACCCTATGGACTAGCCTGTCAGGATTCTCTGTCCATGGGATTCTCCAGGCGAGAATACTGGAGTGGGTTGCCATGCCCTCTTCCAGGGGATCTTTCTGACCCGGGATCAAACCCATGTCTCTTATGCCTTCTGCACTGGCAGGCAGGTTCTTTACCACTAGTGCCACCTGGGAAGCCCATGGTCTATATACTCATCCAAAAACATAACAAATGTGTGATCACCTATAATAGCAATTGTAGGAGAAACCGTTCCCCAGTGGCTCAGTGGTAAAGAAACTGCCTGCATTTGGGGAGACCTGGGTTCCATACTTGGGTGGGGAAGATCCCCTGGAGAGGCAAACGTCAACCCACTCCAGTATTCTTGCCTGGAAAATTCCATGGACAAAAGAGCTATAGTCCATGGGGTCACAAAGAAATTGAGTGACTAACACTTTCACTTTTCATGAAAGAGTAAATTATCAAATGGCCTAAAATGCTTAAGGGTCCCAGGTGCCCTTGTCAATAAAAGGTGTCCCAGATCACAAGGCAGGAGATTGTCCTGGGATTCAAGGAGCACTTTTCACACTCAGACTGTGCAGTGTGAAATTTGTATTTTGGTATCTGGTTCATCCGTCAGTTTCTCATTGCTGCGGTTCATGTCAGTTTGCAAAGCTCCGACACCTACCCCCTGGATTCCCCTTCACCGCCTCCCACCCCACCGCCAGAGGAAACATATCCTCTTGTCGATTCCTGGTTTAATCGAGCAAGTCCTAGTTCTAAGGTTTTGTTTGGTCAGGTATGTGTCGCCAGGCCTAGGTTTGCATCGCACTTTTACCTCGACAGTCATTGTGCGATCTTAAGCATTCCAGCTGTAGTCTTGTGTCCTGCCTGGGTGAGGAAGATGAGGCCCTCCTAGCACGTGGCTGTGACAGCCTTTGTCCCGCGAGTGACCTGGCTGGGAACACGGGCATTCGAGGCGGAGCTTCTCTGCGTGGGCACCACACCCTTACAGGCAGGCGCCAGCTCGGCCAAACAGCCCGGGTTCACCGATTGCCCCGTGCGCGCCTCGCTGGGAGAGGCGGGAGTTCACTTAGCAAGCTTCCGGGGAGAGCTCCAGTGGCACCAGAACCCCGAGCCCGGTAGCCGCGCTCCGCTGCCCGTCATGAGTGTCCCGGTGCGAGCGGGCCCAAGCAGCTGGAGGCGGGCAGCCACCTTAGTGCTGGCGGCGGGCTGGACGCGCCCGGTCCCCGCCGCCGCATCGAGGCCCCAGCCACCCGCCGAGGGATTTCGGGTGCTGCTGCTGCAGCGCTCCGCGAGCCAAGGCTTCTTGCCCGGGGCGCAGGTCTTCCCGGGCGGGGTGCTGGAGGCGGCAGACCGCTCGACCGATTGGCTGCGCCTCTTCGCGCCGCACCACGGGCCCCCACGCTTCGGCCTGGGTCGCGCGCCGCCCCAGCGCGCCGCCTTCCCGGTGCTGCCCAACGTCCGGCCGGGAGCCGTGGACGAGGACGCGGCGGCGCTGCCGGATGACATCGCCTTCCGCATCTGCGCCATCCGCGAGGCTTTCGAGGAGGCGGGCGTGCTGCTGCTGCGGCCCAGGGACCCCCGGCCCCCTGATCAGGCGCCGGGCTGCGCCCTCGCGCCGCCGCCCGCCTTGGCCGATTGGCGCGCCCGCGTCCGCCGGGACCCGCGGCACTTCCTGAGCCTGTGCGCGCAGCTCGACTGCACTCCCGACATCTGGGCGCTGCACGACTGGAGCGGCTGGATCACGCCCTTCTCACGCCCCGGCGGCCGCCGTTTCGAGACCACCTTCTTCCTGTGCTGCCTGAAAGAGCCGCCGCCGGTCTTCCCCGACTTAGTGGAGGTGGTGGACTGCCAGGTAGGGCGTCCTCCCGGCCCGGAGTGGGGATCCACAGGAGCTAGAGAATGAGGACCCCGGCAGGCGGCCCAGCTCCCCCCGGACCTTCCAGTAGGCCGCCTCAGGGCCGTAATAGCCAGTTAGCTACTGAGCGGGCCTGGGACCCACGTGGTCCGGACCCCGGCCCAGCAGGCCAAAGCTGTGACATTGGTGAACTGTTTTCTGCTTTTTCCCGCTTCACAGTCCCAGGGCCTCGAAGATGTCTCCCCACGCGGTTTCTCCAGCGGGTGGCCGGCGGAGATCCCAGGAGTTCTGCTAGTGGTCCTTCCTGAGCAGTTGCCACGCTTTCACTTATTTCGTCCCCGCAGCCGTTTGTTTCCTCGTAGTTCAGTCTTTTAAAATTTATTTGAAACGTTTTCATTTGAGACTTGTTGGGGAAAGGCTACCCACTCCAGTATTCTGGCCTGGAGCATTCCGTGGAGTGTATAGTCCCTGGAGTCGCAGAGTCGGACTTGACTGAGCGACTTTCACTTTCACTTTCGGCTACCGATATGGCCTACCTTGGTGAATGATTCCTCTGCACCTGAACAAGAATGTGTTTTCTGCTGTATTTGATGGAGTGTTTTTTAAAATGTCAATTAGATTAAGTTAGTTGATGGTGTCTTTTTAGGTCTTCTGTATCGTTTACCTACCTGTTCCATCAATTTCTGAGAAAAGGTTGTTGAAATCGTTAACGAACAGTTTGCGGGTTTGTCTTGTTCTCTTCTCAGTTCTGCCAGGTTTTCCTTCGGGTATTTGGAAGCTCCTTTGCAAGGCGTTGCGTAAGACTGTTCAAGCTTGGAACTAGTCTTTGATTGTGATGAACTAGTCTTTGATTGTGAGAACTAGCCTTCTTTATCCCTGATAATGTTCCTTATTCTGAAATCTGAAGTTTATTATCAGATAGTGATATAGCTGCTCAGTCTTCCATTTAATTAGCAATAGCATAGCATATCCTCCTCCATTTTTTACTTTGAACCTGTGTCTTTATATTTAAAGTATGTTTATTGTAGGCAGCATATAGTCTTACTTTTTATCCTTTATGATAGTTTCTGCATTTCAATTGGAATGTTTTGATCATTTACATTCAGTGTTATTCTCAAATCTACTATCTTGCTGTTAGTTTTTTTAATCTGTCCCTTCTATTCTTTGCACTGTTTTTCTTCTTTTCTTGACTTCTTTTGGATTATTTGAGTATTTGTTGGACTCTTTTTATCTCCATTATTGCCTAATTACCTGTACTTCTTTGTAATTGCTTTAGGATTTGCAGTACATCTCTCACTTCATGTGTAGTATTAGACCCATAAAATAATAAATTTCCATTTCGCCCCTCCTGTCATGTATGCTTTTGTAGTCATACATTTGACTTTTATTTCTACTATAAACTCTACAATACAGTGAATATTTTTGCTTTAAGCAGTTACTCTGTTGTACACTGCGAATGAGGGGAAATGTTTTTTATGTTTACCTATATATGTGATCTTTGCACTCTTCATTCGTTTGTATAGATTTAAATCTACATCTGGTATCTTTCTGCCTAAAGAACTTCCTCTAATATGTCCTGAATTTCAGTTCTTCTGACAGTGAATCTTCTAAATTTTGTTTGTCTGAAAATATTTTGCCTTTATTTTTTGAAAGCTATTTCATGTGGGTGTAGAATTCTGTATAGGTTGACAGTATGAGTTTTTGTTTCGTTTTTCTTCCAGTACTTAAAGATGTTACTTCATTAGTTTCCAGTTTGCATGATCTTCTGGTGAGAAATCTGCTTTTTCTCCTCCAGTTTTATTGAGATATAATTGACACACAGCTGGTGGCACTAGCGGTAAAGGACCCGCCTGCCAATGCGGGAGACATAAGGGACAAAGATTCGATCCTTGTGTCGGGAAGATCCCCTGGAGGAGGGCATGACAACCCACTCCAGTATTCTTGCCTGGAGAATCCCCATGGATAGAGGAGCCTGGCAGGCTACAGTCCATAGGGTTGCAAAGAGCTGGACATGAGTGAAGCGACTTAGCACAGCACATTGTGTAAGTTTAAGGTGACAGCATGATGGTTTGACCTACATACACCATAACATAATTACCACAGTAAATTTAGTGCATGTTCATCATCTTTTAGAAAAGTTTGATTTTAACTCTGTTCCTCTGTACATAATGTGTTTGTATTTTTGGTTTTGATATGTATGCCTACTTAAGTATTTTCTCTTTAATTACTGGTATTCAGTAATGGCACTCCACTCCAGTACTCTTGCCTGGAGGGTCCCATGGATGGAGGAGCCTGGTGGGCTGCAGTCCATGGGGTCCACTAAGAGTCAGACACGACTGAGCGACTTCACTTCCACTTTTCACTTTCATGCATTGGAGAAGGAAATGGCAACTCACTCCAGTGTTCTTGCCTGGAGAATCCCAGGGACGGGGGAGCCTGGTGGGCTGCTGTCTATGGGGTCACACAGAGTCGGACATGACTGAAGTGACTTAGCAGCAGCAGCAGTAATTTGACTTTGATGTGCATAGTTTTCTTCTTGTTTTGTTAATAATTATTTGTTTCTTCAAATATTTTTCACCTCCCCCTATTTTCTGGGACTCCAATTACATGTATGTTAGACCACCTGATAATTTTTTGTGGGTCCCTGATGCCTTGTTCATTTTTTTTTTAACTTTTTTCCTCTGTGCTTTATTCTGAATAGATTTATTGCTGTATTTTCAAAGTTTCTCTGTTTATATGTAGTATCAAAATTGCTGTAAATATCATCCAGTATAATTTTCATCTCTAGAAGTTCCATTTATTTTTTTAAAAAACATTTCCTATTTCTCTCATGTTCATATTTTCCTTTACATCTTTGAGCCAATGGAACATACTTGTAACAGTGATTTTTAATGTCCTTTTCTGCCAATTCCATCATCTCTATAATTTCTGGGTCTGTTTCTATTGCCTGATTTTTCTTCTGGTTATGGGTCACATTTTTTTGCTGAGGTCTTGTAGTTTTTTATTGTCATTATTGTCGAGTCACTTAGTCTTATCTGACTTCCTTTGCTCAGGTTTCTCATACGAGCTTGTAAATTGTTGGCCTATAATTATTCTAGGCAGTCAATTTCAACTCCCTGGTTTTGGATGTGAGGGTCAATTTCCCCAGTGTATGTGGATATTTAGCAGTAAAGCAGTTAAAGAAAGAAAGACCTTTTGGAGTTATTTCATATTAATTGAATCAGCTCTTTTTATCTGAATGTGGACGGAAGGAAGACTTGGGAAGGAGGGCACAGCAGTGAGGTCACTTAGGTTAAGCGCTGACTGGTTGATATAATGCAGTTACTTCACTCCTGGGACAATAGACTGAGTCACGCCTCTTGACCTTTCTGAAAGCTTCTCTTGCTCCTGGCTCTTTACCGTCATTGTAACACACTGCGTGTACCATGCTACATTTTGTTTGCTGAAGGTCCTACTAGGCCTGAGAGAGCTTTGTCTTGTCCACCAGCATGTCCTTATTGCCTAACCAAGGTAGGCGGGAACGAGAGACCCTTGGGAGTCCCTCCCATTTATGGGAGGAATGAACGGGCACTAAGTTCTCAATCTGCTGCCATGAATTTATACTTTAGTCTTCCTTTGAAAGTGATCAGAACCTCCTTGCCTTCTTAGCATCTCCTGTCTTTTATGCTGAACAACTCTCCCAGTTCAACCCGTTGTGATCTATCCTGGCTTATTTACTAGTTCTCAGGATCCATGTCCTAATAATCAACCTCTGAAGGGGATCAACCCAGCTTTCTTCACTGAATCTTTCCTTGTTGTCTCAGAGGAATCTAGCAAGATACATTAATGAATTAATTTATACATTTTTTTCAGATAGATCTTAAGTACTGATCCAAGGATCTCAAATCTTGGATTGTCTATGGGTAAACCTTAGGAAACTCTACCTTTGTCTTCCACAGTGGTCGTCTCCATCAGAGGCAATTGAAAGGCTCATATCAAAGGAAATTTTGCTTGCACCCCCACAGTTCTACGAAATACGTAGACTAGGAAACTTTGCCTCTCTCTCTGACTTGCACAAATTTTCTTTGGATCGTGAATCAGAAGGAACGGAAAGATGGATGCCGATCATATTGTTAACTGCTGATGGGATGATCCATCTTTTACCAGGTAAATCTGTGTTTACCAGTGCTCTTGTTGATATTCCCATTTAATGCTCTGGGCTGTATGGCAATGTTCTCCCACACAGACACATGAATTACAATCTATGTTTTATATGCTACAGTGGAACTAATTAGATAAGCTCAAGTTCTATAAGATATTCATAGTTTTTATTATAATCAGAAATTCTGGATATATTACTTCATATACACTTAAGTAAATATATTTCCTAGACATTGGCAAGAGTTCTCTTGAATATTATCTCACTTTACCTTTTAATTTTGAATTATGAAAACTTGTAAATTATACTTATTTGATTGAAAGAGAGTTTTGTTGGTGGTCAGTTATTGTTGGGTTAGTACAGAAGTTTTTTAGCAGCTTACAGTGGAGTTTTCTGACCTCTCTTACTTACGGCTGCTTGTCTCACTTCTCAGAATCATGATAATATTTGTTACTCATCCTGCAGTGGGACAGCTTAGCAGTTTTGATGTGTAAATGATGATTTCTCTAACCTTAAAATGATTGGAGCAGCCCACATTGAAACACCAAAATTATATGGATATCGAGATGAATGTTATATTGAATGAAATAAAGAGAGTCTTGAATTAGTATAAAAAATTATAGTTCAGGATTAAAAAGTACCAGTTATAAATATTTATGTGCCCAAAGAAAATTCTTGGCTAGAAAATGGGGAACAGGTGAGGTTAGGTGGGATATTAAAAACATAAGAAATATATTGAGGTAAACTCAAAAAGTTCTGATTATTTAACAGCTGTATCAGTTCCAAACACATGAATAAAAATAAATACTAATATATTGAAGGTTTTATAAAATAACACTAAAGTTAAACTATTATTTTTCAGGAGATGAGATGTACTTAGAAGATTCAAACTTTTTAGAAAACTGTATGTCCACTGAAAAAAAGACTGAAGAAATCATGAACGAAGGCAAGAAATTTCACCGAATAGTGTTGTATAATTCCCACAATTATGGAGATTATACAGATTATAGCATCCATGTGACAGTTCTGCCAAAGTATAAGCACGTGTATCCTAAGAGCTGTGTAGTGGGTAAGAGCCGTCTGTAGGGAACAGCTTCCTTATACCTGGCCCACTTGTAGTTGTTCTAGTGAAAAATGAGGGTTGACTAGAGGTGCCTGGAACTTAAGGAACTTTATTCCTGTAAGTTCTAGGACAGTCTCTCCTATCTCAAGTGTATTGTGTAGCTCTGTTATTTTATTCTTTAAACCTTATAGTATCACACTAGTATAAGGTATTAATGTTTTGTTACCAAAAAGAGACAAAAGATTTCACAGAGATTTCCACTCCTGTGTTGTTCTGTTATCAAAAGTTTAAATCAGACATTCTGCTGCATTGTCTTTTAACTATATTAGCATACTACTCTATATGCTAGCATACTACTTTACCGCTTCCCTGGTGGATCAGAGGTTAAAGCGTCTGCCTACAATGCAGGAGACCTGGGTTCGTTCCCTGGATCAGGAAGATCCCCTGGAGAAGGAAACGGTAACCCACTCCAGTATTCTTGCCTGGAGAATCCCACGGACGGAGAAGCCTGGTAGGCTACAGTCCACGGGGTCGAAAAGAGTTGGACACGACTGAGCGACTTCACTCTCTTCACTCTGTTATATGCTAGGAGTTTGATCCATTAATTCCTTAGACTTTCTGCTGGAACTAATTTAAGGGTGTCTGATTAGACACATGGTGATCGGAAGACTGAGATGACCTTCAAGTGACAGTGTCATTATTTTCTTATGACTTTAGCTTGATGATTAAGATGTAATTCCATTAAAACTAAACGGCGTAAGTTATTAGTTTACCAGATTGGAAATTACTTTAGTGATTGTTGTAAAGAAATATGAAGCCATAACAGAAGTCATAATTTTTATTTTGGAGTGCTACTTGACAGAATACAAAGAGGTTATTAGAGAAATGTAGAACTATTCATCATTAATCATGCTTATTAATGGTTATTTATTATCAGTGTTTTTAATATGGGTAATTTTTTTTACTTCCTCTTAAGAGGAATAATAATCTTTATTGATTACAGATGGGAAGTGGTTAAGAAGAAACCAGTTCTATTTCAGATCTTTGACTATATTACGCATTGTATCAATACATTTAATTTCACTTTTCATAAAAAGTATTGATAAATGAAGACTTCCCTGTAGCTCAAATGGTAAAGAATCTGCCTGCGATGCAGGAGACCAGGATTCAATCCCTGGGTTGGGAAGTTCCTCTAGAGAAGGGAATGGCAATCCACTCCAGTATTCTTGCCTGGAGAATTCCACGGACAGAGAAGCCTGGGGGGCTCCAGTTCGTGGGGTCACAAAGAGTTGCACACGACTGGGCGGCTAACACACACACACAGAGGAAAACGTCTAGATGAGTGGTTCTCAGCCCCAGGCACTGTTGCCCTTTAGGGGCCTCTGGCAGTGTCTGGGACGTGTTGGGTTGTCACAGCTGAGAGTGAGATGCTACTGCCATCTAGTGGAGAGATGCCAGGGATACAGTTTAATATCCTGGAATGCACAGGACAGCCACCCACCGTGAAGAATTATCTGGTCATGGTTGAGAAACTCTGATCTAGAGTAAAATCTATTGTCTTCAGTAAATGATTCCAACATGTAAATTTTGAGAGCAATAGATAGTGTTCGCATTCCATCTGGCTTCTAAATCTATAGCAGTTCTTACCGATGTTTAGCCTCGGGCATCCTATTCTTTCATTCTCATTGAAAACAGAATGTTACAGCTGAGAGAGACCTCAGTCAACACCGGGATTTTGCCGATGAGAAAACCGAGAAACAAATTCACACAGCTAGTCAGTGTCACAGCCAAGAGTAGAACCTGATTCTTTTTCTAGCAGGTGGTATCTGTTGCCTGTCAGTAGAGGCCTGATCTGGTATTACAGTCAGCAGGGAAACCACAACACGGCCAAGAATTGGATGGAACAATGCTTTACTCATTTCCTGGAAGCAGCAAGGCCAGCTTTTGAACGACTTCTGTAAGAATCTAAAATTGGGCGGGTGTCAGTATTTCAGGCTAACATGTCCTTATCCTCACAGGTCTTTGTCAACATAAAACAAGAGTGCCCTATAATGTGGGAGAAAATAAAGGACTTGAATGTAAGGGGACTTATCTCCTGGAGGATAATTTGTCAGAGGAGCCCACATACATGGGCATATGTAGGTCACATCCTTAAAGGAAACTGCTTGCCTTCCACTTTCTCTTTTCCCTTCTCACTGGCTGGAAATGGTGGCAACTGGAGCAGCTACTCTGGACCCAGAGACAGAGGCCAGATGTGAAAGCATAACTGCCTGCTACTTGGATTGCTCACCTCTTGCTTGTTATGTGAAGAAAAATACACTTCTTTTCATATAAGCCACTGTATTTTAGGATCTCTTTGTTAAAACAGTTTAGCTTGTTCCCTGATCTATACTTCTCCCTCCTAAGCAGGTTCCCTTGGCATAGCCTTCCCTGGGGTCTAACAATCACTGAAGCAAAAATCTTAGTCATTTGTGATTCCACCTTTTCCTTCATTCCTATATCCAGGTGACTATCAAGTCCTACTGATCTGTTATACACAATTATCTTGGAATTCCCATCTTCCCACCTCTGCACTGCTATCACGTTGGTTTGAGCCACAGTTGACTCTTACTTTAATTTTGAATTTTAAAGATAGAGAACAACTGTAAGAGCTTCAGAGCCAGTCTCCATTTTCGTTCTTCCCCTCAATGCATTCCTCTTGGAAAAATGAACTTGACATTGACATGATGTCACTGCCCTCATTAAAGTCCTTCAATGGCTTTTCTTCACACTTAAACACTGAATTTGTGGTCTACAAGGCCCCACCTTTTTCTCTGATGTCATCAAGCATGCCTCTCCCTCTGCACTCCCCTCAGAGGATCTTCTTTCTCTTCTTGACTGCTCAGAGTTCTTTCCACCTCAGAAACTTAGTACATACTGTTGCCTTGAGACAAACCTGGATCTCTGAACTGTTTTTGTTCTTGGGTCTCCTTGTTACTAAAGCTTCAGAAAAACAGATATTAAGAACAGAGGTTGGGGGACTTCCCTGATGGTCAGGTGACTAAGATTTCAAGCTTCCAGAGCAGGGAACCAGGTTTAACCCCAGGTCAGGGAACTAGATCCTGCATGCTGCAACTGGAGATCCCTCATGCCACAGTGAAGACTGAAGATCCTGTGTTCTGCAACTAAGACCCAGCTCAGCCAAATTAAAAAAGAACAGAGGTTGGGCATCCAATATGTGGATTATTGGCATGTCTAGATGAAAGTTCCAGGACAAATAGAAGACAAGCATTATTTATAGAATGAATTTTTCTTGAGCTAAAGGAAAATGTTGATCTTCAGATAAAAAGATCCTGCTGTGGTCAAAACAAAAATAACAAAAATTGTTCAATACTCGGATGACATTTTGAATTTTAAAGATAGAGAACACAGATTTTCAAGGAGAGGAAGAAAAGATTACTTACAAAGGCACAAAATCATCTTAGTGTGTATCACCCAGTAATGTGATACACTGGATAGTATATATAATATGCTGAGGGGAAAAGGACATATGTGTTCACTAATTTTATATCAGCCATATGTATGAGCCACAGGAATAATCCTCATTTATATATGGGCTTTGAAGAGTCCAAAGCTCTGAAGAATTGATTTGATAGAAATAACTAAAAGATAATTGAAAATAAAAACTTTTGAAATAGAGCTGCATGGTAGAAGTCCTGATGGTGAATACAGAAATAAAATATAGGAGCAACTGTAACTATTTAAATATGGCTCAAAAGCGCTGCAGATGTTAAAAATAATTCAAGATTTAACCTACTTTATTTTAAAAAGATACCTTTTTCCATAAAAATTTTGTTCAGTAATCCCAGATTATGTTATCATTAACAGGAAGTGGCTATGGGAAGAATAAGAAAAACAAAACATGGAAGGAGGGAATCATTCGCTGTAGTTTTGAGATAATACTTGTTTAAATATTTTGGAATGCAAAAATGGGTATTAGAATTTAAAGGTCACTTTTCAAATCAATCAAAAGCAAGGCACAACCCCTAAGGCAGAGACAGAAAACATGAAAATGGCTATCAAACAAAAGCTTAGAATAAGACAATTCACATAGAAATAAACATCAACCATGCTGATATGCAAAAATGGGTTAAATGTATTGGATGATAAGGAATCTTAAATGTTTTTAAATCTAATTATCTAGAAGAACTTGAAAAACTAAATAAAGCCCAAATGTAGCAGAAGGAAGAAAATAATAATAGAAATTAGAGCAAAAGTAAATTTACGTAGAGATAGGAAAACAATAGAAAAGGCCAACAAAACTAAGAGTTGATTTTATGAAAAGATATTGAAGTGAAAGTCACTCAGTCGTGTCCGACTCTTTGCAACCCTATGGACTATACAGTCCGTGGAATTCTCCAGGCCAGAATACTGGAGTGGGTAGCCTTTCCCTTCTCCAGGGGATCTTCCCAACCCAGGGATCAAACCCAGGTCTCCTCCATTGCAGGCGGATTCTTTACCAGCTGAGCCACAAGGGAAGCCCGTGAAAAGGTAAACAGTTGGCAAACCATTAGCTAGACTAACCAAGAAAAAAACAGAAGAGGCAAATCAATAAAATTATAAATGAAAGAGGAGACAATGCAACTGATACCACAGAAATAGAAAAGATCATAAGAAACTACTATGAACAACCATATGCCAACAAAACTGTGCAACCCAGAAGACATGGATAAAGTGCTAGAAATATGGAACCTACCAAAACTGAATCAGGAAGAGAGAGAAAACCCGAACAGACCAATAGTGAGTAAGGAGATTGAATCGGGGGTGGGGGGGGGGGAGGGGGAAACACCCAAAAAAGAAAAGTCCAGGACCAGATGTCTTCACTGGTGAATTTTACCAAACATTTAAAGAAGAATTAATGCCAATCCTCAAACTCTTCCAAAATTTGAAGAGGAGGGAACACTCCCAAACTCACAAGGCCAGAATTTCCTGATACCAAAGCCATATAAGGATGCTGCAAGGACTGCTGGCCAATATCTCTGATGACTGGAGATGCAAAAATTCTAAAGAAAATATTAGCAAGATGAATTCAGCACATTAAAAGGATCATACACCATGATCAAGTAGGATTCAGCCCTGGGATGCAAGAACGGTTCAAAATCAAATTAATAGGTGTAGAAGAAGCATTTGGCAAAATTCAACATCCATTCATGATTAAAAACTCAAATTAGAAATAAAAGGAACATACATAGTAAAAGTTACAAATGACAGACCCACAGCCAACATCATACTCAGTGGTGAAAGGTTGAAAGCTTTTCCTCTAATACCTGTATCGGGAAAAAGACAATGGTGCCCACTCTCAACCATTCCTATTCAACACAGTATAGAAGCAGTTGGCAAGAAAAAGAAGTAAAAGGCATTAGAATTGGAAAGGAAGAAGTAAAATTGTCTCTGTTTTCAGAAGACATGATATTATATATTAAAAATTATAAAGTCTGCACCAAAAACCTGTTAGATCTAATCAACTAATTTAGTAGAGTTGCATGACACAGAACCAACATATAGAGATCAGTAGAATTTCTATACACTAACAAATTATCTGAAAAAAAAAAAAAAAACAACAATCCTATTTACAGTAACATCAAAAACCAATGAAATACTTAGGACTAAATTTAACCTAAGAGAAGCAGAAGAGATTGAGAACAGATGGCAAGAATACACAGAACTACAAAAGTCTTAAAGACCAGTCTAACAACAATGGTGTGGTCACTTACCTAGAGCCAGACATCCTGGAGTGTGAAGTCAAGTGGACCTGAGGAAGCATTACTACAAACAAAGTTGGAGGTGATAGAATTCCAGCTGAGCTATTTAATTTCTTAAAAGATGATTCTGTTAAAGTGCTGCACTCAGTATGTCAGCAAGTTTGGAAAATTCAGCAGTGGACCCAGGACTGGAAGAGGTCAGTTTTCATTCCAATCCCAAAGAATGGCAGTGCCAAAGAATGTAGAAACTACTGTATAATTGAACTTCTTTCACATGCTAGTAAGGTTATGTTCAAACTGCTTCAAGCTAGGCTTCAGCAGTGTGTGAATTGAGAACTTTCAGATGTACAAGCTGGGTTTAGAAAAGGCAGAGGAACAAGAGATCAAATTACCAACATTCGTTGGATCATAGAGAAAACAAGGGAATTCCAGAAAAACATCTGCATCATTGATTCCACAATAGCCTTTGACTGTGTGGATCACAACAAACTGTGGACAATTCTTCAAGAGATGGGAATACCAGACCACCTTACCTGTCTCCTGAGAAACCTGTATGCGGGGGCGGGTCAAGAAGTAGCAGTTAGAACCAGATGTGGAACAACTGACTGGTTCAAAATTGGGAAAGGATTATGTCAAGGCTGAATATAGTCACCCTGCTTATTTAACTTATATGCAGTATACATCAGGCGAAATGCCAGGCTGGATGAATCATAAGCTGAAATCAAGATTGTTGGGAGAAATATCACCAACTTCAGTTATGCAGATGATACCACTCTAATGGCAGAAAGTAAAGAGGAACTAAAGAGCCTCTTAGTGAAGGTGAAAGAGGAAAGTGAAAAAGCTGGCTTGAAACGGAACATTCAGAAAACTAAGATCTTGGCATCCAGTCCCATCACTTCATTTAAAACAGATAGGGAAACAATGGAAACAGCGACTGACTTTATTTTCTTGGGCTCCAAAATCACTGCAGACAATGACTGCAGCCATGAAATTAAAAGACACTTGCTCCTTGGAAGGAAAGCTATGACAAACCTAGATAGCATGTTAAAAAGCAGAGACATCACTTTGCCGACAAAGGTCTGTAGAGTCAAAGATATTATTTTTCCAGTAGTCATGTCTGGATGTGAGAGTTGGACCATAAAGAAGGCTGAGCACGAAAGAATGATGCTTTTGAATTGTGGTGCTGGAGAAGACTCTTGAGAGTCCCTTGGATTGCAAGGAAATCAAACCAATCAATCCTAAAGGAACTCAACCCTGAAAATTCACTGGAAGGACTGAAGCTGAAGTTCCAAAACTTTGGCCACCTGATATGAAGACCTGACTCATTGGAAAAGACCTTGATGCTGAGGAAAATTGAAGGCAAAAAGAGAAAAGGGCAGTAGAGAATGAGATGGTTAGATAGTGTCACTGACTCTGTGGATATGAATTTGAGCAAACTGTGGGAGATGGTGAAGGACAGGGAAGCCTGGCACGCTGCGGTCCATGGGGTTGCAAAGAGCTGGACACGACTGAACTACTGAACAACAACACGATTTTACCAAGGAGGTGAAAAATCTCTATTCTGAAAACTGTGAGCCATCGATCAAGGAAATTGAAGATGCAAAAAATTGAATAGATAGCCCATGTTCATGGATTGGAAAAATTGATATTTTTTGTCCATGCTAATCAAAGCCACTTCATTAAAGAGCCTCTTGATAAGGGTGAAAGAAGAGAGTGAAAAAGCTGGTTTGAAACTCAACACCCAAAAAACTAAGATCATGGCATTGACCCCATCACTTCATAGCAAATAGATGGGAGAAAAGTGGAAGCAGTGACAGATTTTATTTTCTTGGACACCAAAATCACTCCACATTTCATGACTGCAGCCATGGAATTCAAAGACACTTGCTCCTTGGAAGGAAAGCTATGACAAACCTAGACAGCATATTAAAAAGCAGAGACATCACTTTGCCGACAAATGTTTGTGTCCAACTCTTTGAAACACCATGGACTGCAGCCTGCAAGGCTTCCCTTCCTTCACTATCTCCCACAAAGGTTTATATAGTCAAAGCTGTGGTTTTTTCCAGTAGTCACGTATGGATGTGAGAGTTGGACCATAAGGAAGGCTGAGCGTTGAAGAATGATGCTTTTGAATTGTGGTGCTGGAGAAGACTCTTGAGAGTCCCTTGGACTGCAAGGAAATCAAATCAATCAATCCTAAAGGAAATCAATCCTGAGTATTCATTGGAAGGACTGTTGCTGAAGCTGAAGCTCCAATACTTTGGCCACTTGATGCGAAGAGCCCACTCACTGGAAAAGACCCTGATGCTAGAGAAGATTGAAGTCAAAAGGAGAAGAGGGCAGCAGAGGATGAGATGATTAGTTAGCATCACTGTCTCAGTGGACATGAATTGGAGCAAACTCCAGAAGATACTGGAGGACAGAGGAGCCTGACATGCTGCAGTCCATAGGTTGCAAAGAGTAGGACATTACTTAACAACTGAACAACAACTGAAAGCCATCTATAGCTTCAGTCAATCCCTATCAAGATTAGTATGTCCTTTTTTTTTTTTTAATAGAAATAGAACAAAAAACCCTAACATTCACATAGAACCACAAAAGACCTTCAATAGCCAAAGCAATTCTAAGAAAGAACAACAAAGCTGGAAGCAGCACACTTCCTGACTTCAAGCGTTATTACAAAGCTATCAGAACAGTATATTACTGGTACAAGAACAGACACATAGACCAATGGAATAGAATCAAGAGCCCAAAGAATGAAACTAGACCCCTACCTTATACCACTCACAAAATCAATTCAAAGTGAATTAAAGACTTAAATGTGAAGACCTGAAACCACAAAAATAGGGGAAAATTTACTGACATGGGTCTTGTCAATAATTTTTTTAATATGACAACCTAAAGCACATGCAACAAAATTAAAAATAAGTGGGACTCCATCAGACTAAAAACCTTCTGCACAGCAAAATAAATGATGAGCAGAGTGAAAGGGCAACCAACTGAACAGGAGAAATTATTTCCAAACCACACATCTGATAAAGGGGTTAATATTCCATAATATATAAGGAACTTAATGGTAAAAATTCAATCCAGTTTTAAAAATGGGCTTTTCCGATAAGCGGCCTGAGATGACCTCTAAAAATGGTGCGCTATTCACTCCACCCAGAAAACTCCACAAAATCATGCAAATCAAGAGGTTCAAATCTTCGTGTTCACTTTAAGAACATTCATGAAACTGCCCAGGCCATAAAGGGTATGCCTTTCCAAAAAGTCACCAAGTATCTGAAGGATGTCACTCCATCGTTACAACGGTGGAGTTGGTCGGTGTGCACAGGCCAAACAGGGCTGGATGCAGGGTTGGTGGCCCAAAAAGAGAGCTGAATTTTTACTGCACATGCTCAAAAATGAAGAGCGTAATGCTGAACTTAAGGGCTTAGATGTAGATTCTGTGGTCAGTGAGCACATCCAGGTGAACAAAGCCGCCAAGATGCAGCGCAGGACTTACAGAGCTCACGGCTGGACCAACCCCTACATGAGCTCTCCCTGCCACATGGAGATGAGAAGAAAAAGAACAGACTGTTCCTAAACCAGAAGAGGAGGTTGCACAGAAGAAAAAGATATCCCAGAAGAAACTGAAGAAACAAACACTTATGGCCCGGGAATAAATGTCGCAAAAAATAAAGGCAAATGAAAGTTAAAAAAAAGGGCAAAGGGCCTGAATACTTTTCCAAAGAAGGCATTCAGATAGCCAATAAATACATGATAAGGTACTAAACATCACTAATTATTAGAGAAACGCAAATCAAAACCACAGTGAGATACCAACAGTTCACACCTATTGGAATGGTTGTCATCAAAGAGGCAAGAGATAAGTTTTGGCAAAGTTGTGGAGAAAAGGGAAGCCCTGTGCGCTGTTGGTGGGGAATGTAAATTTGTACAGTCACTAGGTGAAACAGTATGGAGGTGCCTCAAAAGTTAAAAATAGAACTGTCATAATATATACACATACACACACATATAACTGAGAGCATTTATATAATTATCCTGAAGAGAGAGCAGCATGCTAATGTTACTGCAGCACTATTTACAATAACCAGGACATGGACAGAACCTGTGTCCATCAACAAGGAATGAATGGATAACAATGGATGAATGGACAGATACACGTTGAATATATATATATATATGTATGTGTGTATATATATATTAAAAAATGGAATACTATATAGTCATAGAAGGAAATCCTGGCACTGTGACAACACGGATGGACTTTTAGGACATTACGTTGAGTGACATGTCAGTGAAAGACAAATGCTACACTATCTCACTTACATGTAGAATCTAAAAAAATCTCATAGAAAGTGATCAGATTTGTTGTTACCAAAAGTGGGGAAGTGTGAAAGTGGTCAGAGGAACAATCTTCCAGTTATAAGATAAATAAGTTCTAGGGTTATAATATACAACATGATGAGTACAGTTAACAATACTGTATTATATATTTCAAAGTTTCTAAAAGAGCAGATGGTGGAACTTCCAGGTGGTCCAGTGGCTAAGACTCTGCGCTCCCAACGCACGGGGCCCTGGTTCAATCCCCAGTCAGGGAACGAGATCCCTCATCCCGCAACTAAGAGTTTGCATGCCACAACTAGAGATCCTGCATGCCGCAGTGAGAATTGAAGATCCTGAGTGCTGCAACTAAGACCTGGTACTGCCAAATAAATATATATATATATATATATTTTTTTTTTTTAGAGTATATGATAACAGATAAAGAGAACAGACTTGTGGTTGCCAAGGGGTGAGGGAGGGAAAGATTGGGAGCTTGGGATTAGCAGATGCAAACTATTACATATAGAATAAACAACAAGGTTATACTGTATAGCACAGGGAACTACTATATTCAATATACTATGATTAAACCATAATGGAAAAGAATATGAAAAAATACCTATTTCTGACTGAATCACTTTGCTGTACAGCAGAAATTAACGCATTATAAATCAGATCTACTTCAAAATTTTTTTAGAAGTCAGAAAGCTAAAAATGTTTAAAATTCAAAGGTTGAGAAACAAAATACTAATAAAATTAGAATACAAACAATTGAAATAAAATTTTTTTAACTTACAAAAAAAAAAAAAAAGAGTAGGGATGTCCGTGGTGGTCCAGTGTCCATACTCCCAGTGCAGGAGGCGTATGTTCAATCCCTGCTTGGGGTACTAGATCCCCCATGCTGTTACTGATGACCCTGCACACTGCAAAGAAGATCGAAGATCCTGAGTGTTGCAGCTAAGACCTGGTGCAGCCAAATAAACATCTCTTTTCAAAGAAAAGAGTAGATAGTAAGTTTTTGTCTCTAGGGGAAAAACTTTTTTTTAACTATGTTATATAACTGATGGATATTAACTAAACATACATGGTAATCATTTTACAATATATACATATGTCAAACCATTATGTTGCACACTTCAAGCTTAATATAATGTTATTAGTCAATTACATCTCAATCAAAACTGAAAAAAATTAAACCTAATTATAAGTTGCTTAAAAACAGTCCTGCATGAGGGCTAAAAATAAAAAGAGAAACAAAGCAAGAGCTCAGAGAGTACTAATCAGAGGAAATGAAATTCATCATAGGAAGCAATAAAAGTTAATTTTAGTTTCTGTGTACAGTTAGAAATGGAAATATGAGAATCTTTCAGTGAGTAACACCATGCTGAGCTATGGAAACAAGCTATTAGAAACAAGGGTAATCTGACAGGTGTATAATATTAGTGGGAACCATGAAGAAGACCTTCTCTGATGGACCGAGCAAAGTCCATCAAAGATAAGTGAGGTGTCTGGGGAAAAACCCTGGACAGCTACCAGGCTTCTGCTTTTGGGTTGAATGGCATAACGTCAACGTTCACTTCCTCTCGATTAATGCAGAATAAAAGAATTTTAAAAGTTCCAAATCAGGTGAAGCCTGATTTTAAGGCCAATGAAGCCAGCTTTTAAGGCCAAACTTGTTTTTCATCCCTTTTAAAACAAGAATATTTTAAAACTGGGAAAGTACACACTGCCTATGGGAACTGATGACTCAAAGGTAAGATCATTTGAACTACATTTGGTGGAGGAGGGATCTGGCATTGAGGGGAGTAAAGAATGTCCCCTTCATGCCCACTTTTTAGAGTTATGTCAGTACTGGGAAACTTAGATCAGCTTCTCCCGATAACCTCTCAAGCCACCATGAGCACACCGACAGAAGAGACTGGTCTAGCATGACTACAAGTCCTGCTAACTCAGACTCTGCCTCCTGCCATGCCTAATGCTTTGTCTTCTCTCCTTTTCTCCCTTCTCTTGGGGAGAGAGAAGGGAGAAGTAAAAAAACCTAAGAACAGTTCACTCTCCACGATGCTATGCTATGCTAAGTCACTTCAGTCGTGTCCGACTCTGTGTGACCCCATAGACAGCAGCCCACCAGGCTCCCCCGTCCCTGGGATTCTCCAGGCAAGAACACTGGAGTGGGTTGCCATTTCCTTCTCCACTACATGAAAGTGAAAAGTGAAACTGAAGTTGCTCAGTCGTGTCCGACTCTCAGCGACCCCATGGACTGCAGCCTACCAGGCTCCTCCGTCCATGGGATTTTCCAGGCAAGAATACTGGAGTGGGTGCCATTGCCTTCTCCCACTCTCCACGAAGCCCTTTGCAGAACCAGAGTATCATCCCCATTATGGGGAGCCCCATCATCACCCCACGGTGCCTGCGAGAGCCCATCAGTTCATGACAACTTTTGGTTGCTTGCTGGGCCATAAGCTAGCCATGTTTGTGACTGACCAATATTAAACCTTCCTGCATTCCTAATTTTTATTTTTTTGGTCTTAGATTTTACTGGTAGCATTTTATTGGGATTTCAGCACCTTCATTAGTCTAGAGTTGTGTTATCTTGGTCAGGTTTTGATACCAGAATTTAACCACTTTATAAAAATGCACCGACCTAAAATCTTTTTGTGTTCATCTTCTTATCTTTCCATCACTTTAAAAGTGCTTCCCATTAGCTGCGGGAAGGGGAGACAGGTACAGATCCTGACGCCCTTCAGCCTCCAGAGGTCTGTGTGGCTGAAGCCCCACACACTGAGTTCCCACTGCAGCAGTCTTGACGACTCAGCGCAGACTGGTAAATATTTTTGTTTCTGTGAGCCATGCTGTGAAAAGTTTGCAAAACACCCTATAGTAGCAGGGTATCTAATCAATGATACCCACCGGGGTTCTTGGCCTTCCCCAGTCGATAGAAATTGACGAGAGAGGGCCCATAAATTCAGTCAGGGCTTTAATGGGCCCCTGTACCCTGAGTATGTGTGAGGCGGTGATCTCATTTCTTCTTTGGGGTGTGGTCAGGGGTCAAACTAGAGGGTGGCTTAGGTGGTTTGCCCACCTCTTTGTGATGCTGAGTGCAGGTGGCATGCGCAGTACTCTGCTTTTGCTCCAGACACCCAGGTTTTTGCTCCTAGCTCTTCAGAAATGGCAGTTGGGTTTTTTGGTCTCTGTATCATTTGGGTCCAGAATTTGCCCCAACTGCATGCAGTTATTTTTAGTCCCATATAATTTCTATTTTTTAGCTGGTGGGGAAGTGTGTTCAGATGCAAGCTTTGCAGCACTGCAGCGAAGAGTCCCAGGCCTGTCTCAAAAAGTAAAATAACATCAACTGGCTGTACTCTGTATCTACTCTGGGGATTGAGAACTGCCTCTGGGACCTCCTATTTAAAACACCCTCTTACACTGTTGGTGGGAATGCAAACTAGTACAGCCATTATGGAGAACAGTGTGGCCATTCCTTAAAAAAACTGGAAATAGAACTGCCATATGACCCAGCAATCCCACTGCTGGGCATAAACACCAAGGAAACCAGAATTGAAAGAGATATGTGTACCCCAGTGTTCATCGCAGCACTGTTTACAATAGCTAGGACATGGAAGCAACCTAGATGTCCATCAGCAGACGAATGGATAAAGCTGTGGTACATATACAAAATGGAATATTACTCAGCCATTAAAAAGAATACATTTAAATCAGTTCTAATGAGGTGGATGAAACTGGAGCCTATTATACAGAGTGAAGTAAGCCAGAAAGAAAAACGCCAATACAGTATACTAACGCATATATATGGAATTTATAAAGATGGTGATGATAACCCTGTATGCGAGACAGCAAAAGAGACACAGATATGTATAGAACAGTCTTTTGGATTCTGTGGGCGAGGGCAGGATGATATGAGAGAATGGCGTTGAAACATGTAAATTATCACATGTAAAACAAATTGCCAGTCCAGGTTAGATACATGATACAGGGTGCTTGGGGTGGTGAGGTATGGGATGGGGAGGAAGGTGGGAGGGGGCTTCAGGATGGGGAACACATGTACAACCATGACTGATTCATGTCAATGTATGGCAAAACCAACACAATATGGTAAAGTAAAATAAATAAAAATTTTAAAAAAGGATAAAAAAAGTTAATGTAGAAAAATAAAACAGACCTGGCCATTTCCCATCTTTCTTTGACAAAGTCTGGAGCTTTCAGGTGCTCTGGTCCTGACAGGCACCTGACTGGGGGGTGGGGCCTGGTTAGCCCAGTTCAGCAACAGGTGAACTTCATGTACTTTTGTGTTTTCCTCCTGATTGGCGGCCACAGGCACAGGGCTCCTCTCTCCTGCTTGAGGCTTTAAGTGCATGTTTGCTTGACTTGTAAACTCAAGCTTGTATTTAAAACTGGAAGCTTGGGACTTCCCTGGAGGACTTTGCCTTTCGAGGCAAGGGGTGTAGTTTCTAATCCCTCATCAAGGAACTAAGATCCCACATGAATCCAGCCCAAGTAAACCAAAACCTAAAACAGAAGCAATATTGTAAAAAGTTAAAAAAAAAAAAAAGACTTTTAAAATGGTCCACGGTAAAATAAATACACTTGAAAGCTTAATGAGTATTGTTTCCCAAATATATAACCCTGTTCTAAACTGGTGCATCTTTTGCCATCTTATTGACACGAGCTTAAGAAATTGTTTTTTTTCCGAACTGAAATATTAAAGAATTCATCTGCAAAATCATCTAGCACCCAGCACCCCCTCCCTTTTAAAAAGCTGTGGTTCCTTCGATATTTAAATAATATTCTTTTACTTTCCTGTTTGTTGGCTTACTAAAGCCTTGGAGACAGATCCCTGCGATGGTAATAAAAGTTAACCTTCCTTGAGTGCTTCTTGGGTGTCCTTTGTTTCACACAGGGTGAAAATGAAGTGAAAGTTGCTCAGGCGTGTCCGACTCTTTGACCCCATGGACTATACAGTCCATGGAATTCTCCAGGCCAGAATACTGGAGTGGGGTAGCCAGTTCCCTTCTCCAGAGGATCTCCCCAACCCAGGGATTGGACCCAGGTCTCCCGCATTGCAGGCAGATTCTTTACCAGCTGAGCTATCAGGGAAGCCCCTCACACAGGGTGACCTCATCTAATTCTGAGAACCACTGAATCCCAAGTTTCAGGTGAGAAACCAGAAGTTTCCAAGCGTTGAAAACTTAACCCTACGGAGCTTCAACGACAAAAAATTACACATTCGGGCCAAAAGTTGGTCCATGACACCGCAGTCTGCGATCTGCGGTCATCACAAGAGTGTCCAAGACACATGGGGAGGACTTCCAGGTGAGGGTCAGGTGGGAGGAAAGTGGGGACTAGGAGCCATACCAGAAGGTGGAGGTCGGAGAGGATGTGGTCAGGAGACCAGGGAGGCGGCAGGCGGGGTGGGGAGGGAATGGGAGTGGGGTGGGGGTGTGTGGTCAGGGACTCTTCCTAATCCTCAAGGCCATGAAATGGACTCCGGGCAAAGTGGGAGTCGGAGGACATGAGCTTTCTAGGCGGCCACTCCGCGCCACGCGGACTCGCGCGGACCCGGGAATGAGCCACGTGACCCCCCCCGCAGCTCCGCCCCCCGACCCCCCAGCCCCCACTGCCCCCGCCTCCAGGGCGCCGTGCGCAGGGCGGCGGCGGTTGTCCGGCCGTTGGCGTCCGTGTGGTTTTGGAAGTCTCAGGGGTTCTGCGGTCTGGGGTTGGGCGGCTGGGGGCGGTGCGGGCGCCCAAGCGCGCCCCCGACGGCGTCCGGGTGGGAGCGCGGCGGGTCGCCCGCTGTTCGCAGCGGTGCGTGGCCGGAGCTTGGCTCGCGGGCTCCGCGGCGCTGACCCGGGAGGAGGCGCGGCCCCCCTCGGACGCCGGCCCTGCAGGTTTTCGCCTCCAAAGCTGGTGGCGAGGGAGTGGCGACGTTGAGAGCAGGACTGGGGCGAGGCCGCGGCGGTGCGCGTCTCTCCAGGAGAAGTCCGCCGGACGGCCGGCGAGGCGCGGGGAAGATGCTCCAGGTCCTCGTGCTTAAGGTGAGCGAGCGCGAAGCCCCGGGCCCGGCCATTCACCCGCTCCCGTGCAGGGGCCGCCCCGTGGGGACCCGCGCGAAGGGGTTCCGGATGGGCTCCTCCTGGACGCTTCACATTAACAACGGGAAATCTTCGTTCAGGGGTGCTCCGTGCAGTATTGGGGACGTACTTAATAAAGTTATTCGTTGTTTCTCCGAAATTCAGATTGAACTAGGTGTCTTGTATTCAGAACCTCGGGGGAGGGACGGAGTCTGACACCTTCTCCCACGCACCTGGTCCGGGATCCGCGCAGGGTGAGCCACCGTCCCCTCCGCCCCGCGTCCGCAGTGTGTAGACTTGTTCCTCTCCCCGGATGCGGGTCCTCTCCGGCGGGCCCCCATCCCCGTTGGACAGGGGACTCTGAAGCTGCAGGCTGTGGCCTAAGGTGATAGAAACAACTCTTCTGCTGGCTGAGTGTATGACTTAGGAACTGTCAGTGAAATCCACAAACAATGTCAAGAGTAGTTTATCTGCTGCAGGGGCGTGCTTTGCCTACTGGAGGCTGGATTGAGATTGAAGCAGTAGCTGTCCAGGGACTTCTCACGACCAAAAGTGGACCAAGTGCCATGTAGTCTGGCATTTTTATGACGTTTTAAAATTAACATCTTAATTTTTATAACTGATGTTGAAAAGTGAACTTGACTAAAACATCTGAACTTATTATGCAAATACTGTATATACTAAGGGGAATTGAACATGAATTGATGATTAATGATGAGTCTTGGTACTGATGTTCTAAATGACACTTAACCCACTCCTGTTACTGAATGTGGGAAAAGACACACTCATTACATAGTTTCAGATAAATGAAGATAAAGGAAAACTACAGGTAGGAAAGATAAGTTACTATTCCTGAGAAATAATAACATACTTTAATTCAATTAAATCATATTAATTTAATGGTGTGAGGTATTTCTCATGCCGGATAGCTAATTCTACTTTTACTTGAGTAAAAGCAAAGTATTCGAGTTTGAATGGTAGAGGTGAGGAGAAGAAAGTGGACCAAAATTTTACAGATAATATTTTTCGAAGGGCTTCCCTGGTGCCTCAGACGGTAAAGAATCTGCCTGCAGTGTGGGAGATGTGGGTTCAGTACCTGGGTCTGGATTTATCTAATGGAAATTCTGTAGACATGCAGGGGGAAAAAAAACGTGATGACTGTGGGCAGCTTTGCGTATGGCGCTGGCGGGAAGCAGGAGGCCTTGACCTTGGTGTAAGAGGTGGATGGGATGACCCTGAGGGATGGGGTGACCCTGAGGGATGGGATGGGGAGGGAGATGGGAGGGGGGGTTCAGGATGGGGAACACATGTAAACCCATGGCTGATTCATGTCAATGTATGGCAAAAACCACTACAATATTGTAACATAATTAGCCTCCAATTAAAATAAATTAATTGATAAAAAAAAAAAAGAAAGAGGTGGAGGTGGCGGGAATTGTGAGCCCAGCCCAGAAAGTAAGCACAGGGACAAAGTTGCAGTTTGATGCAATTGTTCTGGCTGGTAAAACTGACCCTTTGTACATTTTTTAGGTTCTAGTAGCAGATTTTTTTTAGTTTATAGTATTTTATTAGTTTCAGGAGTGATTCTATATTTTTATAGATCATGTTCCATTAAAAGTTATTACAAAATAATGGCTGTAATTTCTTGTGCTGTACAAAATATCCTTGTTGCTTATGTATTTTACACATAGTAATTTGTGTCTCATCCTTTACTCCTATTTTGGCCCCACTTCCCTTTCCCGACTAGTAACAACTAGCTTGTTTCCTGTATCAGTGAGTCTGTTTTTCTTTAGTAGCAGATTAAAAAAAAAAAATTTAAACATTCTAGAAACTCCAAAGTATCTATGGTGCCTTAAAAATTTTTTTAATGTCTAAAATTTTTTAAAACATCTTTCTCCAACGTGGTATTTTGAAGATTTTCAAATTCCTTGAAAACAGGTTACAAAAGCAATATTTGAGAATAACCATATACTCTATACCTAGCATCAACAATTGTTAACATTTTTGCAGATTTTTGGTTAACATTTTTACACATACTTGCACATTTCTTTATGCATGCTAAGTCGCTTTAGTCATGTCTGACTCTTTGTGACCCTAGGGACTGCAGCCCACCAGGCTCCTCTGTCCATGGGATTCTCCAGGCAAGAATACTGGAGTGGGCTGCCATGTCCTGCTCCAGAGGATCTTTCCCACCCAGGGATCAAGCTCACGTCTCCTGCGACTCCTGTATTGCAGGCTTTACCACCGAGCCAATGGGGACGCCCATATTTCTTTATTTTATAGAATTGTTGACTTCTTTTATTGAACCATTTGAGAATTAGTTGTGAACTCTAAATACTTATGCATGTGTTTCTTAAGAAGAAGACTTTCTCTTACATAACCATAGTATAATTATCACACTTGAGAAATGTAATGTTGATACAGTACTGCCTAATACATAGTCCATACTCAAATTTCTCCAGTTGTTCAGGTAATATATTTTATAACTTGTTTTCTCTGATCCAGGATCCAATAAAATTATACATTACATTTAGTTGCCATGACCTTTTAATCTCCTTTATTTAGGGTTAGTTCTCTGGCTTTTTTGTACCTTTGATGTCATTGAAACTTACAGAGTTACTGCTGCTAGGCTTTGCAAAATATCCTTCAAGTTGAATTTGTCTGTCAGTTTCCTCATGATGGTGTTCAGGTTGGACATTTTTAGTAAAAAATACTGCATAGGTGATGCCACATCGGAGGATAAGAAGTTATTTTTTATCATTAAAAAATCATTACTTTTGAGTAAAAATAATTTAAAAATGTAACTTTTTTATCAGGAAATACTTTAGACATATAAAAAAGCATAGAAACTATTATAAACACCTGGACATCTGCCACCTAGCTTTGCCAAATTTTAACATTTTGCCATATTTACCTTGTATCTTTTTTACTCATAAAATGTTTTGTTTTTTTAATGTAGAGTTCTGTGGTATTTTGAAAAATGCATAGTCATGTAGTCACCACCATGATCAACATAGAGAACAGGTTCTTCACACTCTGAAATTGTCTTGTGCTCCTTTGTATCGTTCCTTTTCCCCACCTCTCGTCCTTGGCAACCACTGATCTGTCTTCTGTCCTTGTTAATTTTGCCTTTTTCAGAATGTCATAAACATGGGATTGTACACGTGGAATCACAGTGGCATGTAGCCTTTGAGTTTGGCTGCTTTGACTTACCGTAAGGCATTAGAGGCTTATCTACATTGTGGCACTTTTTAGGGTTGAGTAGTATTCTGTTGTATGGATCAGTGACTGTTTATACCATCACCAGTTGAAGGCTTCTTGAGTTGTTTCTAAATCATGTTTCCATGTGCTTGTTTTTCCCATGCATCCGTCTTTTTTTGTCAAGTATCTGCTCAGATCTGCCCATTCTTCTGACATGGCGGTTTGTTTGCTTATTGACTTTGAAAAGTTCTTTACATATTCTGGATAAAATTCTTTGGATATGTGACTTGTAAATATTGCCCCAGTTTGTGGCTTATCTCTTCATTCCTCTAACAATACCTGTCAAAGAGCTTTAAATTTAAAAGAAGGTTTAAATTCGGATTAAGTCCAGTTTATCAATTTTTGCTTATACAAATTGTACTTTTGGTGTTTTATCTAAGAAGTCTTTGCTTAACCCACAGTCACAAAGATTTCACCCCATGTATTCCTCAAAAAATTTTTATAGTCTTATATTTTACTTTTAGATAAATGATCCCTCGGAGTTAATTTTTATATACATTATGAGGAATGGATCAGGGTTCATTTTTTTTGTATATATATCTAATTTTTTCAGCATCATTTGTTGAAAAAAACTACCCTTCTTCCATTGAATTGCCTTTGTGCCATTATTGAAAATCAGTTGAGCACATATATGTGATTCTGTTTCTGTTCTGTTGATTTATATATTTGTGAATTCTCCAGTACCACACAGTTCTGATTGCTGCAGCTTTATATTAAGCCTCAAAATCAGATAGTGTGAGTGTTCCAACTGTGTTGTTCTTTTTCAGAATTACAGGCGCTGTTCTAGTTCCACTGGCCTTTCAATAAGAATTTCAGAAATAGTTCATTGATTTCTTAACTCATTTTGAGGGGAAATCAGAATCTTAACATTCCATGGATACAGTGTATCTGCATTACAGGCCTTCTTTGATTTATTTCATCAGTGTTTTTTACCTTTTAGCATACAAATTTTGTTAGATTTCCTCCTAGGTAATTCCTGCTTTTTGGTGCTGTTGCAAATGGCACTGTTTTTTATATTTAAATTTCCAATTTTTAATGTAGACATACAGTTGTATTTATTATATGACCTTGTACCCCAAAACCTTGTTAAAGTCACTTATCAGTTCTAGTGTATTTTCTGTAGGCTCCTTATAATTTTCTCCATATATATTCTTATTGTGAATAGAGACACTTTTCTTTCTTCTTTTCTGATTTTCCTAACAATGTTTATTTTGTAATTATTTTTAGCTGTCCTGGGTCTTCATTGCTCATGGGCTTTTCTCTACTTGTGGCGAGCAGAGGCTCCTCTAGTTGTGATGCGGTGGCTTCTTTTGTTGAGGAGCAGGGACTGTAGAGCACATGGGCTCAGTAGCTGTGGTATGTGAGCTTAGTTGCTCCGCGGGGTGCGGGATCCTCCCGGATCAGGGATCAAACCCATGTCGTCCGCACTGGTGGGTGAATTCTTCCCCACTGAGCCCCAGGGAAGCCCACATCTTTTTCTTGTCTTACTGTGGGACCTCCAGCACAATGTTACTGAGTAGGCATGGTAAACACATCACTAATAAATTTTTGTTTTGTTTTAATTTTCAGTTCTAGAATTGCTGTTTTCCAAAGGTTTATGTTTTTTTTTTTTAAGTTTTCTTTTTTTGTGTGAGATTCTTCTTTAAATAAAAAACAAAACCCTCTCTACAGCGGTCTTATCTTCTAAGTTTTTGAACATAGTATTATAATAGCTGCTTTTAAGTCCTTGCCTGTACGACTTCAGGGGCTTCCTAGGTGGCACTAATGGTAAAGAACCAACCTACCAATGCAGGAGATGTGAGAGACGTGGGTTCAATCCCTGGGCTGGAAAGATCCTCTAGAGGAGGGCATGGCAATCAACTCCAGTATTCTTGCCTGGAGAATCCCATGGACAGAGGAGCCTAGAGGGCTACGGTCCATAGGGTGCAGAGAGTCAGACACAACTGAAGCGACTTAGCATACATGCATGCTGTTCACTTCACCATCTGGGCAGCCTTGGGTTCAATTTCTGTTCACTTCACCATCTGGGCAGTCTTGGGTTCAATTTCTGCTGTTTGCTTGGCCTTGCAGCACATGCTCCTTTTTTTGCTTGTCTAATATTGTTCATGCTACACTAGGGGTTGTGATAGAGAGCTGCTGTATCTCTTTGTCTTTGCTTTGGGAGGCTTGGATTACAGTACTTTGGAGACCTCTTAAGATGAGCTTAAGATGGCAGAGTAGAAGGACATGCTCTCATCTCCTCCTGTGAGAACTCCAAAATTGGAACTGCTGAACAACCATCAACAGGAGAATGTTGGATCCCACCAAAAAAAAGATACCCACATCCAGGGGCAAAGGAGGAGGCCCAACAAGACAGTCAGTTCAGTTCAGTCGCTCAGTCGTGTCTGACTCTTTGCGACCCCATGAATCGCAGCACGCCAGGCCTCCCTGTCCATCACCAACTCCTGGAGTTCACCCAGACTCATGTGCATCAAGTTGGTGATGCCATCCAGCCATCTCATCCTCTGTCGTCCCCTTCTCCTCCTGCCCCCAACCCCTCCCAGCATCAGAGTCTTTTCCAATGAGTCAACTCTTCGCATGAGATAGCCAAAGTATTGGAGTTTCAGCCTCAGCATCGGTCCTTCCAATGAACACCCAGGACTGATCTCCTTCAGAATGGACTGGTTGGATCTCCTTGCAGTCCAAGGGACTCTCAAGAGTCTTCTCCAACACCACAGTTCAAAAGCATCAATTCTTCGGCGCTCAGCCTTCTTCACAGTCCAACTCTCACATCCATACATGACCACTGGAAAAACCATAGCCTTAACTAGACGGACCTTTGCTGGCAAAGTAATAT